>NW_011888918.1:1799293-1936068 GCF_000151845.1 Pteropus vampyrus
GGGCGGCGGCTCGGGGCCCGAGTCAGTGAGGCGGCTGCTGCTCCCGCTGCCCGCGGGTTCCGCGCGCTTGCCCCATCCCGCGGCTGCGGCTGCAGCCGCCCCCAGTCCCGTACAATGTAATCATCTCACCGCCGGGGGAAACAGATGGGGCTGGGGGCGGGGAGGGGGCCGAGCGAGGGCCTGGGGGAGGGGCCGCCACGAGGAGGGGGCGGGGCTGTCCCTACCACAACAACAACCCCCGCCCCCACCCCCGGCCCGGACAGCTGCACGGGAAGAGAGGGGGAGGGGAGAGGGACCTGAGCGCCCCGAGAAAGGAGAGGAGTGCGGCCTGAAGGAAGAAAGGTACACCCCATGAACTATTCTGAGACCTACTCCACTTTCCAAGTGTTCCGGACTGAGGAGTTTAATGACTCTGATGGGCGAGGACAATAAGGGCTTCTTCCACCCCCTACTTGGCCTTAGTGGTCGCGTCCTTTTAAAGGGCCCGCTGGGTGGTGCTTTCCGTAGGGGCTAGATCCAGAAACACGCACGTGTGGGAGTTCAGTTATTATTGGTGCTGATGGGAGTACAGGAGAACCAGTGGGCTGTGCACCCCAGAAATCTGAGGCCTAGAAATATTAAGTGGTTTCCACCTGTTCTTTAACACTTTTATTTCATCCAAGAAGCTCTAAGGAGCTCTAAAGTGGCTCTTTTCTCCAAGGAAAGGTGGTGGGGCTGGTTAAGCTGGAACCAAGTACGATGGAGGCTGGAGTGCGGCGGGAAGGGTGGGGTAGGAAAGGCACCAATCAGCCGCCGTGCGGGAGGAGCGATTTCCCCCACCCCACCCCCGGGAATGGACACGTGTGACCGCCCTAGAGAAGACAGGCTATGAGCCCTGCAACTGCCCTGGCTGCAGAAAAGCGGCCTAGAAGAGTGCGCACAATGTAGTTAGAATGCTGGGGGATGGGAAAAGGGAGCTAGTCTGAGGAGCGTGTTCTGGTGGGGGTGGAGATCTGCACGCCTAGGCAAAAAGAATGCTCTAGGAGAAGAGTATTGAGGCGTGTGCTTTAGAAATTATGAATTCTGTAAAATTCTGCTAAGCTTCAAGGAAAAAAATATCACCTCCAAAACAGACTAGAAGTTTGGAAAAACTACATTGAATGCCCAGATATTTGTATTGGTCACTACCATTACATATTTAGTACTATATTCTCAAGTCTCAGGGCCTTAGCTGGATTCTGTAGTCCACTTTTCAGACAGGAAACACTGCCCCTGATGCTTCCCCAAAATTAATCAAATTCTTATTCAGTGACAGGTACAGTCACAAAGTGTACGGTGGTTAAATCAAAGATCTTCTTCCACCTTTGAGCAATGTGAAAGCGGGAGAGAATGGCAAACATGATAAACGAATTTATGTGACAGATTTTGGGAGTAGGCAATCTGGGTACTTCTCCCCCACCGCATCCTCACTTTATTCTGGTAGTTTTAATAACCTTTTGTCTTTTTTATAAGGCGGAATTTTTTTAAATCTAACTTTTTAAAGAAAATGTATATTTAAATGTATATTCATCTTTTATGAATCAGCGAATCTCAAAATTCTTCATCTAACACTGGCTTCTCTCTTCCTCCTCACCCCCCATTCCCAACCCCTACCCCAGCATAGAACTATTTAATGATTTAAAATTCATTCTCAAATTCTATCATATACTTTAATCTTTGACAAAAGTGAACATACATCTAAAGAGCAAAGGCTACATTTTGATATGTTTATAAAGCACAGCTATTCTGTAGATACTCTATTAATAGATGAGATGTAAAAAGGGTGACAAGCCACTGTGGAATTAATCACATAACCTGAATTAGATGTTTTCTGAACTTTCCCTCCTGTCTTTCTTCATTTCCTCGCAGATAAGTTTGACTTTCCACACTTTCCTCTCTTTTATTAAAGGGTTACTGCTTTCCTTCACATTTGTTGATAACCCATTATATCCTGACTGTTCTTTCCCCACCTTCTTTTATCCTGGTTCTCCATCTGTCTTCTCTTTCTTGTCTTTATCTTTTGTCATTGTTTAACCTTTTTTACCTGGCCTCTCAATTGTCCATTACTAGCCAGCTTAGTAATAACAGTGCCTAGAACATTAACAATACCGAGGCAGAAGAATGAGAAGTTTTGGTTACTCTAGTATGTTTGAATGCCGGTTACAATCTCCCCACCCCCCAACCTCATTGTCCTGTTCCCTCCTCCACACCACTCCTCAATCCTGTAAGTCAACAAAGCTGTCCTGGAACTGGAGGTGCCCCCTGGTTGTGGTCCGAGACTTGTCTCCCTGTCTCTTCCTCAGCACCTTTGTCTTCTGAGCTACTTTTCCTCCAAGGGTCCCTTCTCGGTGTTCATATGCACCAGCACATCAGCTTTAGACCTACTAGTCTCTAACTCTGGTTCAGTCTCTGTAGTTTTTTTGCTTGGTTCTTCCCCTCACTGTGCTCTCCACTCACCCCATATTTTACCCACTGTTCGTAACCAATCCTGGTCCCAAGAGCTAATGAGTCTTATGTGTCTTGGGTCTGCCTGAAAGTGTGGCCTCCATGTTCCCTGAGTTTGGGCTCCAACTAGAGCCTCACATTTGGACCCCTGCCTCTGCCTTTAATATAATTGATACTCTGAATCTTTGACCCTACTTCAAACATTTGTTCCACTTCTCCCCTGGGACTTAACTGCCTCAGATCTACTTTATGGATGCACTTCTGGCCTAATCTCCTGGAATCTAGATTCAGACTGACCCTTGTCCCTAGATGATGGACACTCATCCCTCTTCCTTTCTCTCTTCGATTCCAAGTGGTGTCTCCTTGCTTTTTCCAGCCTTGCCAATTCTTTCACCCTCTAAACATTAGTTGTATCATCTTCCTTAAAAACATACACACCTCTTACTTTCTTCTCTTTCTCTCTCTCCTGCCTCTTTGCTGTTTGTGAGCTACCACCGTTAACCTCAGATGAACTTGAAAGTGCCAAGAAGTAATTCTCTTTCATATTCACAACCTTCAGTTCCATATTCTCTTCTAATTAAATGCTTTCTATTTAAAAAACACAATAATTAGTTTGACTAGTCTGTTTTGCTCATTAATTAATGTTACAAAAAATGTTTATACAGTTGACCCTTGACCAACACGGGTTTGAACTGTGCAGGCCCACTTATATGTTGATTTTTTAAAATAAATACAGTACTATAAATGTTCTCTTTCTCATGATTTTCTTAATAACATTTTCTTTAGCTTACTTTATTATAAGAATATGGTATATAATACACATGACATAGAACATATGTGTTGACTGTTAATGTCATTGGTAAGGCTTTGGTAAACAGTAGGCTATCAATAGTTAAGTTTTGGAGGAGTCAAAAGTTAATATGCAGATTTTAGACTGCTCAGGGGGTTATAGGGGTTGGAGCCCCTAACCCCCCTGTTATTCAAGGGCCAGATGTATTTCTCTTTGCAAGATATGCAGTAATTTCAGCTATGATGGGATTTATATAGGTTTTTGGAGAATAATCTGAGAAACTAACCTTTTTATAATACTATTTCTTTGGATAATACATTGTGAGTTCCAAATGATCAGCTAAAGACATTGATGACCTGATTTATTTGAACCTTGGAAGAGATGAGACACATAAAAGTATGACTTCTTCCTTAACCATTACTAACTAGGACTACAGTCCAAATCTAATTATTCATCCAGTTTTCTGTCTATTGGATTATGCTGCTTCTCTTCTAGTTAAATTGTCCTTTCTCTCCCTTTGCCTATCAGCCTGACCTAGATACTCCTTGTTTCGGTCCCAGACTCAATTTGGAGCTAGAGTCGAATATAACCATTGTTTTCTCACTTTAGTTGCCTGTGTATAACTGAAGTCTAGGTACCTCACAAATTCTTGACACACTCACACAAAACCTTCCTTTCTCATTAGGGAGCTGCATTCCATAATGTACCTATTCCCAAAAAGGGCTATGAGCCAGGCTAATTTAAAATTTTAGAAGTTGTAGAAAGTGAATTTGATTAGTAGTCAGGAAATTTGGGTTCTCTTAGAAAAAGCTCTTTCTCTCTCTTTGTACCTCATCTGTGAACTAAGTGGTCCCTGAGTTCTATGGCCTTTGCCTTTAAAATAGAACCAGATTAATGTTCTTAAATTTTAAATTCAGTTATGTCAGTCACCTGCTCACAATTCAATGACTCTCCCATGAGCATGAGAGAAAGTCTCAATTTTGGTAGATTCTTATTCAAGACCTGCCTTTTCAGCCTTATTTACTATCCCACCCCACCACACCCGACCAATGACTCCTTTCCTTCTACCAAACTGGTTCACTCACAGGCCTGGATCTCCTTGCCTCCTCCCTTTTGATCATGGCCTTTCAATTGCCTGGAAAGACAAGTCGACCTTTCAGATCATGACCCACTCAAAACTCACTTCTTTCGTAAAGCTTTCCTGAAACACCCTACCTTGAGGATGTCTCTTCAGGTTCTCTTACACAAGAAATTATAGTTTGTATGATTCACTTATCAAGCACTTCCATGGGTTATCTTCTATTATTTATTTGGAAGTGCTATTTAAATCTTTTACTGTAATTAGGGTTGTCTTTTCTCCTCAATCAGATTAGACTTGGGGTGGGGTGGGGGAGCTTTCGTAACATGCAGCAATTAAATGATTAATTTGATTATATGATGTAAGCGATGGCATAAAACCATAAGAAATTTAGAACTCCATTATTGGTGGGGGGAAGGCAAAGGACTTTCTCTTTATATTAAAGGGAGGATTTTTTTCTTTTTCTTTTTTTTTTAAACCAATAATAGCTAAAGTTTTAGTGATGGAAAAGATACTTTAGAGTCAATCAGAAAAATATGTACACATTACTTTTAGTTGATCCAATCGTTAAGAAAAAATAGGCATTATACTAGGTGCTGAACATAGAAGCAATGAATGAAGCTAATATCCTTATGAAAAGAACCAGATTCAAGCCCTTTTCAAACTCTGTCCTTCTACTTTACTATCTAATATTGTTTAACCTACGTGACATTCCTGAGTGCTGCCAGCCAGCTTAATTTAAAAAAATCCAGCTGATTCCAAAGGATTGCTTTTCTTCAACTTCTGTTTTTTTTCTGGGCATTCAATGTTTTGGATTTCTGCCAGAACACAAAAATAAAATGAAGGTTATCTATGACATCTCAAATAAAAAGAGAGAAATTATTTTAAACAATTATATTTAGTTTGTCGAGAATGTTTTATCTTTTTTTCCCAAATTTCCCCTATTTTATTTTATTTTATTTTATTTTTACCTTTTGACCCCCTTTATATGCCTGGGGTCCAGAACTCCTTTAAATGCCTGGTGCGGATTTGCTTATTTTCCTTCATTCCATTCTCTGCTTTTCTGCTTTCCTCACTCATGGAACTCATTTATGCAGTCTTAAAGACCTTCCTTTCTCCATATACATCTTGAGCCTAGCTTCTTTCCTGAGCTCCAGTGTCATTTCCCAAAATACCAATTGGATGCTTCTCATCATCTTAAACTCAACGTATTAAAAGGAAGATTAAAAAGCTAGTTCAGCCTTTTTCCCTTTAACTCACACACCTTTATCGACTTTGTAATTCCTTAAATGGAACAATTGTTTCCCAGATTCCCAGGTTTACCCATGACTCTTTTCTCTCCCTTTTTCCTGGCTAGTAATCATCATCTTATTGGTTCTTCCTTCATGATGTCTCTGCATCCCCTTTCTTTTTTATAACCCCAGCCACCACCCTGACCTAGGTCCTTTCCATCTCACTATTTTAGAAGTTTCCTAACTGGTTTTCTTCCCTCTAGTTTCTTCCCTACCTACTCTATCTTGCCCAGTATAGTTGGATTTATCTTCCTAAAGCTGTGCACCAGTTTTAAGAAGGTGAATTTAATTTTCTTAAACCTAGTATATCTAAACTATTATGATTTCAACATGTAATCAATACAGAAATATTAATGAGCTATTTTACATTCTTATTTTCATACCAAGTCTTTGAAATCTGGTGAGTATTTTACACTTATGTATATCTCAGTTAGGATGAGCCACATTCTAGTGTTCAATCTGCTAGTGGTTGTATTGTTGTGGTAGCTAGTGCTGTATTGGGCAGTGCAGGTCTATGTACAGTAACCAGAATGATCAGCACTCACTCTGTGCCTCTAAGTCATTGGTTCTTCCTCTCCTCACAGTCTCCAGACAGGCTTCCTTGACCACTCTGGTCTACCGCAGCATCTCTCAACTTACCTTTTCATGAATGCTTGATTTCACTGAGTAAATCTCAGCTCTTCCACAGAGAACAGCCTTTTATTTCTATCCTCTCTCTGCTTCCTTAGAGCAGTCTACAAATAGTTGATCATAAATGTTTGTGAAATAAATGTACTGTGTACTACCAACTTATTCACAGAAAACACTACTCTCTCTACATATATGTTCATAATCATAAAGATCTGTGGTAAAACACAGATTATAATTTTTAAAATGCCAAGATGCTTGCTATCACTATGTAATCTAGTTAACCACCTAATTTTTTTAATAAATAATTTTTTATTTTTCAGTTATAGCTGGCATACAATACCGTATTAGTTTCGGGTGTACAACATAGTGATTAGACATCTATATAACTCACAAAATGATCACCCCAGGAAATCTAGTGCCCCTCTAACACCATACATACTTATTACAATTTTATTGGCTATATTCCTTATGCTATACTTTCTATCTCCATGACTATTTGTAACTACCAATGTGTACTTCTTAATCCCCTCTCCCCTTTTCACCAATTCCCTCAACCCCTCTCTAATCTGGTAACCCTCAAAATAGTCTCTGTATTTTGAGTTTGTTTATTTTGTTCTTTAAATTCCACATATACATGCAAGCATATGGCATTTGTCTTCCTCTACCTGACTTACTCCACTCAGCTCACTATCTTCTAGGTCCATCATGCAATATCTTTTCCCATCTGTGGGTATCCTTTAGTCTGAAGTGAGTCTCTTGTGGGCAGCATATGTTAAGGTCTTGTTTTCTTATCCATTCAGCTACCCTCTCTATTGATTGGAGCACTTAATTCTTTATTATTTGAAGTACTTGTTAATAGATGTGTAGTTATTGCCATTCCTTATTCGTATTTTTGATACATATTTTTTCTTCTTAAAGAAGTCCCTCCAACATTTTCTGTAATGATGGCTTGGTGATGATGAACTTCTTTAGCTTTTTCTTGTCTGGAAAACTCTTTATCTGGCCTTCGACTCTAAATGATAGCTTTGCTGGATAAAGTAATCTTGGTTGTAGATCCTGGGTTTTCATCACTTTGAATATTTTGTGCCAAGCCTTTCTGTCCTGCAGAGTTTCTCTTGAGAAATCAGCCACCAGTCTTATGGGAGCTCCCTTGTAGATAACTAACTGCTTTTTCTCTTGCTATCTTTGTTATTCTCTCTTTGTCTTTAAATTTTGGCATTTTAATTATGATATATCTTGGTGTGTGCCTCTTTGAGTTCATCTTTTTTGAGACTCTGAGTTTCCTGGGGTTGTATGTCTATTTCCTTCACCAGGTTAGGGAAGTTTTCCATCATTATTTCTTCAAATAGGTTCTCATCTTCTTGCTCTTCTTCTTCTAGTACTTCTGTGATACGAGCGTTACGTTTGATGTTGTCCTATAGGCTCCTTATATTATCTTCATTATTTTGGATTCTGTCTTCTTGTTGCCGTTCTGATTGGGTGTCCTTTGCTACCCCATCCTCTGTATCGGTGATTCGATCCTCCATTTCCTCCACTCTGTTTTTTCCTTCTAATATACTTTTCATCTCAGATATTGTATTCTTCATTTCTGATTGGTTCCCTTTTACAATTTCCATCTCCACTTTTATGATTTTTATCTCTTTGTTAAAGTTTTTGCTGAGTTCATCTACTCTTCCCCTAAATTCTTTGAGCATCCTTATAACCAGTGTTTTGAACTCTGCATCTGGTATATTGCTTGTCTCCATTTTGGGGAATTCTTTTTCTGGAGCTTTGTTCTGTTCTTTCAAGTGAGACATGTTTCTTTGTCTCCTCATTTTGGTTGCCTCCCTGTGTCTGTTTCTATGTATTAGGTAGGGGTTTTCCTAAGTCTCTCAGTCTTAGTAGAGTGACTTTATGTAGTAGGTGTGCTGTGGGGCCCCTTGGCACAGACCTGAGAGGGGTCCAGCTGCAGGCCAAGTTCAGCCACAGCTTGTGCACCTCCGAGACCAACTGTAAGAGTCACCAAGCAATCCACATATGCCTGCCACCTGTGCTGGACTTATAGGTTCCTCAAGGGATCAAGTCCAAAACTGAGGCCAGTTGCCAGTAGTGCAGAGCCTGGGGATACTCAGCAAGAGGTACAGGACCCGCTGAAGCCAGATGCTGCTGCTTTGGATTGTGTGAGCCTTTGAGAGATTTTATGAAAGCTCGTGGCAGGAGCCAAGACAGCCGTTTTTATGGAACAAATCACTGGAAGTGGCTTGCGTGGGCCCACAAATTGGGGGAGGCGGAGTCTCAGGGAATCCCCTGGGCAGAGTCACCTATGTTATTCTTGTGTCTGCAGGCTGGGAGGCACCTGTGTCTGCAGGTTGGGATGGGGGAGACCTCAACAGAGGAACTATGGCTTCTGTCTGCACCTCTGTCTGGGAGTCAGCCACCCCACTGGGCTTCACCCTGAAGCCCAACAGCTCAGTGCCTTCCCATATATCCCTGGTGCCTGCTGAGCAGCTGCTCCAGCACTGGAGCTCAGAGCCAGTGAGTCCATCAGCGAGTAAGTCCAGGTGTGGGCCCTTTAAGAGGAAGGTCTCTGCTTCCCACAGCCCTCCTTCTCACTCAGTGGCAACCTCTGCTGGTTTTCACAACCAGAGGTTGTGGGGACTTCTTCTCCCAGCACTGGAACCATGAGCTGAGGAGCCCAGTGTGTGGCCAGGATCTCTTGCTTCTCAGGTAGGGGAGGGAACTCTGCAGCCAAGATAGCCTCCTGACTCTCGACTGCCACACGCAGTTGTGGGACCCGGCCGTTTCACATCTCCGCCCCACCTAGCATTTTGAGGTGATCAGTTATTTGAGATGACCTAGTTGTAGGGCTTCTGCTTAGCCAGACCTTTGGTGACTCTGTGTGCTGGTTGCTCTGTAGTTTTGTTATCATTTTGGTGTGGTCGGTAGAGGAGGAGTGTACAGCCTTTACCTTCTATGCCATCTTCAATCTCTCTCAACCACTTAACTTTTAAAATGACTTTCATGCCTTTCATATAAACTTGATTTTCTATTTCTCCTTCATTTTGCTACTTTTTTGTAATTTCTACAATACTTTTTTGATATTGTTTTCCCCAGTCCCAATTTCTCCCTTGCATTGTATCAAGCTTTTGGTTTCTGATTATTTTCATATTATTAGGTTCATTTCACATGACACCACGCTAAGTACTGTACAAAAGAAATCACATAGGTGTATGTTATCATTTCCAGTTTAAAGCCAGCAACACCTCCTTGCGATACAGAGCACACATGGGCAGTAAATGAACAAAAGGTAAGTTGTAAAAAGATTAGATAAAATGTCCCTTCTTGTGTCACTGATGCTCTCATTGCTTATCTTTATGTTTCCTTGCTCTCTTAACAGCCTTTCAGGTTCTGACCCAACTCTCCTCAGATGCCTGGAACCTGTGGTTCACATTCTGTTACTTTCACTTGCCATGGGAAGCTTGTCAATTTTGCATATTCTACAAAGCAAGTTTCAGAAGCGACGCATGGGGGAATCCAAAAGGATGAAAAGGCCCCTGGTTCAGGGAAAAGATGACAGACACAACAGGAGATAATTTATTGAGAGAGAAAGTGGCAGAAAGTTTACATTCTTTTAAAAACTGTGCTGGGATAAGTAGCCAAAGTCACCATAGGGATTCACTATGAATAGATAATCAGGGCAGCAATTCTTTGGCTAACAGTATTGTGCTCTGTGTAAATGTACCCCCATTTCCAGAGATTTCTTTAAACATTTCTCCAGTTACTTACCCTTCCTAAAGGCCAGATCGAAGTAGAAACATGCTCAAAGCAACATGGTTCTTCTTTCTGCCTGTCCACGCCTTTCCTTAGCTCCTTAAGATGGAGACTCTCATTATTGTGAACTGTGGTGCTTGTAAGCCAGTGAACAACCAGGTTCTTCCCCAGTGCTAATAATGGCTGCAAGGCTGCCTGAGAACAGGGCTATGTGAACAGCTCTTTATTTTTGACTTTAAGACTGATAATTTGTTATTGCCATGAAACCGAAGTATCAGCCTTGTAAACCCTCCTGACCCTAGTTGGGAAAGGCTGCTGGTGCTCTGAGAGGTTCTGCCCTGAGAAAGAAGGCTGATGCTCTCCATGGTATTTACTGCTGTCTGCTCCAGCTTAAATCAGCTTGGACCAGAGCTGGGGTGGCATCCTAACAAATACCATTTCACACCATATGTGGCATAAAGGAGATTATCGCACATGTTAACACTCAAGGGTGAGAATAAAAAGGGGCTGAGAGAGTCTTTTCTACCATGGGTATCCTCTTTGAGTCAAGATCCAAATCTCACCAGAGTTTATTGCCCACTGAAGAACTCTTTTTAAATTCTTTTCTAGAAACTATCTAAGAATCAACTCTCTTGCTGTCTCTGGGTTGCTTAGTCCATGTTTATGCTGTTCTGTTCCAAAATTCCTCTCCAAATTCCTAGGGTGTCCATCTATGGCCTATCTTATTGTGGCATCTCTCCTTGTTCTTGACACCAGGTCAAACAGCTTTGTAGCATCTCAATTCTCAGTGCCATTCAAAAGCTGGTGAATCCTAATGAGCTCTCCCCTTAATCTCTTTTCAAAGAGACTACAATCCTTAATTTCTTTAACTTTCTTTTTAATTATTTTAGCTCCTTGTGTCATTCCTTTTGCCTCAAACTGTCCCTACTCAGTTTAAAGGTCACATTACTTTGGTTGACAAAGTGCTCAGGGCTGTATACATCTGGTCTCGAACTCCTTAGCTGGAATGGAATTGTCCCTCCATTTGATTTATGCAACATAGAAATATACATTTAGTTAGAAACTTCAGTCTCTGGCCTCAAGGAGTTTCTAATGCAATTGATAAGATTGTCCATGTAGTATAGCATATAAATATATTATATACTTAGAAGTAATCTAATCCATTGGGCTCCTTTTAAAGAAGAGTTCAGAGATGAAAATATTTTGTGTGAGCTGGATTGTTTTAGGGAGCCTTCATGAGGAGAGGAGTCATGAATTGGTGAGAAACCCAGTTGACTATCTTTATTCACAGCTTAAAATCTTAAATAAAATTTTATTGAACTCAAAACATTCGCATTTAGAATAAAGTTAAAAAATTATTCTAAATAGAATAGTATTTTAGGATTCGAAAGACCTGGGATTCTAGTTATAACTTTATGCCTAGCGACTGTGATTCTTGTGTTACATTGCATTTTCTCAAATATTAAATAATAATAACACATTCCCACTACTCAACTCGAGAGTGATATATTTCTTTAAAAACATGAACTTGCCCATTCTTATGGACAGGTTCCAAATGAGTTATTATTTTATTATTATTATTATTATTTAGTGATTTATAGTCCATCCCACATATTTAAGATACAGGTGGGAAAGACTAGAAAATGTATATATTATATTTGAACAAATAGAATCTATTCGAGGACAGGAGCCAAGCCTTTTCCTGGATCTCTCATTAGGCACCAAGTATCCAATTTTTTTTTTTTTATTGACTTGATTGTTCAAAAACAATTAAGGCTGAAAAATTGAGCATCAAAAATTAAATAAGCTGAGAAATAATAGCAGTGAAATCTCCCGCTGGTGAACAAGGAAAACTGTGGGAGCACCTTGTGATAACTATCATTATCATTGTATAGATTTAGAAAAGATTAAACTTGTTCTTTGTGCCAAAGAACAAGTCGTTCCTGGTAAGACGTAGTCCAGAAGTTGGCTATGGATCCATTCTAAACACCGAAACATTAGTTAATATGATGGCCTCAAAAAACACTCTGATCTAATGGCACATCCCTGCCAGACTAAACAACAGGAGTTAGAAAGCTTCTTAATTAATGTAGAAGAGACCAATCTCCAGATACAATTTCTATTGCTAAGGCTAGGAACTCTGAAAATCTCTCTAACAGTTCTGGGTCCCAAATGAGTCTCCTGGCCTTTAGAGCACATGCAATGTGCCCGTTGGAAACTTAACTTCCAGCTAAGCTTTCTAGCTAAAGGCTGGATGGTGAACAGTGAGAAATAAATTGATGTCATCAATCTATTTTCAGGGATACAAATATGTCTGTGCCTCAAACCCCATAACATATGGCACAGAATAGAACTTCTTGTTGGCAGTTCTGACTAAGGCCAAAATGGAGGTAATGGAATCATCCGAGGCTAATTGTGGGGGAAGGGGACTGGTAGAATCATTACTGATTGGTCACCAGAATGAAAGATGGTATATCAACAGAAGAGCATTATTATCACTTAAGTTAGGACTGAAGGCTAGTGGCTGAGCATGTGAAAAAGGCCCACAGAACTACTAAGCATTCCTTGTCCTCTTGTGTGGAACGCAGGGACTTAATATCTCCATTCTGTTTTCTTCACGTACAAGAGTTATTTTATTCTAGCAAACAGAAATCCCCTGTGTCACATGATTATTGGTGTGATGCTGCATCTGATATCTGGGGCATTGGTGTAAGTGAACCTCAGCCTGCAGGTTATACTTACGTAGGCATTAAATGGGCAGCTGCTCTCTGTTGTGCTCCCTTTAGGTAGCTATAGGAACTATAAAAATGATACTACAGGATACTAGATTAATTCTTTCCTCATTGGCTTTCTAATTCAGTTGACTATTTGAGATGAAAAGATGATTCCCAACTGCTGGCAACTCTGTCGACCCAATTTGGCGATCAGATGTCCAGCTGTGTTCTTTCAGCTTTCATTGTCATCATCTGAAATAAAGACCTGCCTGGATTGTTAGTGATGAGCCAAGAAGAATAGAATCAGATAAGCTGGTTAGGGGTGTAAGGAGTATAAATGAGCTTCTAGATATGCTTATGCATAATAGGGACAGGTTATGAAAGAAAATAAAGTAGAAAAAAATGGTATACATTAAATCATTGCAGTTGTTAGTGAGATGACTACCACTGTGCAAAGGTGGTTATCAAGATGGACCAATGAAAGGAATGGAAGTTAAAAGTTCATCATGATTTCATGGTCTAGAGACACCTTAAAGGCTCTCCAGGTCAACCTCCTACCACGGAGGAATGCAGCCAGACTTCACTTGATCATTGTCCTTTTATGGGGATGGGGAGTCAACACATCCTCAGCCAGACTCTTACAGTTTCGATCAATTCTGATTATTCAAAGAAGCAAAATCTACCTCTCTGTAAATTTTACTCAGTGATTCTTTTTTGTTTTTGTTTTGTTTTTGTTTTTGTTTTTTGTTTTTGGTGCCAAAACCTAGGATTGAACCAGGTGATTCTTAATTTAAGAGCAACACAAAAATGTATTACTTTCTCTTCTACCTAACAACCTGTCTAAGACCCAAGTCATTGACCCTCTAAGATTTCTCTTTTCTCCAAGTAAATACTCCCAATTCATTTAGTTGATAAGTATTCATTTATTTATGTAGAGCAGGACCCAGGTCTGGATTGTTTGTTATTGTATTCTTAGCACCTAGAGCATTGCTCCAGTGTAGTAAGTAAAACCGAAACAAAATGAAAATGAAAATCATTTACTGAAGACCTTTTCTGTGCCATGCATGGTATCCAGCTGTATATTTAGATTTATGAAGTTCTTATGATAAGCCAAGGTCTGTGCACTTCAATTAAAGTCTAGAGAGGAAGGCAAAGAAATAAATCAAGGATTACAGTTTTAAGTGTAGGCACAATGTGGTATGGGGCATATCCCAACTAAAGTAGGACACCAGAGTTCTTCTTGGTTGAGGAGATGCTTCAGTGCAGCTTGAAGGATATAGAGCCAGCTGGTTAGAGAAGGAAGAAGCAAAGGCACAGTGGCATCAAATAGCCAAGCAGTTCAGAGTGGCTGCAGTGAAGCATTTGATTGTTTGTGGTAGAAGAAGGAGTCTAGAGACATAACCTGGAGCCAGATCATGAACGGCTGTTAGTGTGAAGTTCAAAGTTGAAACTTTATGCTGAAGTATTTGAAGAATCCACTGAGAAATTTTAAGTAAGAGAAGGATATAAAGTAATTTTTATTTTTAGAAAATTGGCTGGATTATGGAGAATGGCTTGAAGGAAGCAAAGGGAGCAAACAGACCAAAGTGAGAAAGACTAGTTAGAAAACAGACTGAAGTCACAAATGTTGAATTCAGTAATTCAGTCTGGGAGGAATGAGACCCTAACCTAGGGCAATAGAAGAAAGAATGGAGAGCAGGAAAAATGAAGACAATATTGCAGAACTGGAAACCATATGCTTTGGTAACTGACGTGTGTGGTGCTTGAGAAATAGGTATCCCAGATAACTTGAATGGCTGGGCAAGTGATATCACTATTTGATGAGGAATATCATTTTTGAGAGAAAGTTAGTGCAAGCAGGTTCACACATAGTAACCTTGAGGCACTGTGGGCATTCGAGGGTGGACATCCAGCAGGTAATTGGATGCACAAGACTCCCAAAGAGGTCTTGGTAGAGATATAGCTAAGGGAACCATTAGCTTGTGTACATGACTTCAGTGTGGCTCCCCTAGGGAGGGCATATAAAGGGAAAAGGGCTTAGGGCTAAGGACAGAACTGTGGTCCTTTCCTTACTTCCTGCTCACATAATATGGATTTAAGACTTAAATTCCTGTTGAAGCTCTTTCCAAGGTTCTTCTTGGGATTGAACTTTAAAAAAACAAAGAAAAACAGAAGTGATTTCACTGATGCACAGTACAGTAGTGTCACTTCCCTTGATCAGATCAAGCATATTTATGTGACAACCAAGTTAACATTAGCTTTTTGGCAGCTCATCACACAGTTGGTTCATATTATATTAATGAACAACTGAAACTTCTAAATTTTAAAATAAATCGTCAGGCCAAGGGTTTCTCCGAGTATTCTTCTATAATTGACTTTTAGATCTTGATTATTCAATTTTACATTTACATAATAGAAGATGACCCTCTCAATCTGCATTAAACAGGCTTTTACTGCTGGCATCATAAAGGTGCCACATGTTAGTTTCATGTAGAGAATGTAAAGAAGTTTCAGAAAAGCATTTTAAAATAGGACCTAGAGGAAGAAGCTAATGAGATTATATTGCACTGTTGTTGCTGGAGAAAAAAGTCATGTTAAGTGTGCTAATTGGCTCTGCCAAAATCAATTATGATTTTTAAGTCTCATTTGGGTCTTGATAATGCTTAGAATCCTTTTCTGGGTCCCTAGTCAACATTCTTTCCTATACCTATCGCAGTGTTCTAACCTGTCCCCACTCACCTCAAGACCCTATCCAATTTCTGATAGGCCTTCTCCCACTCTCAGCAGATGCCTTCATCTACTGCTGAGAAGAGAGGCATCAGTAATCACCTCCCTGACTTCTCTTTCTCTGACCTTGAATTTTGTTCATATCTTCCTCTAGTCTTCCATCCCCACTCCTACATTAGCCCCCACTGTGCTTTGGAGTCCATCCTCACTGTCTTTGAGGAAAGGATGTGATCCTCTCCCTTCCTCTAAAGCTTCAGAAAGGAGATCTCAATTACGGTAGATAACATTCACAGGAGGGAAGTATCTCAAAATGTTAACAGTGATTTTTTTTCCTGGGAACTAAAGTACTTTGTGATTTTTAAATAAACAAATGTAATTTTCTTTTTCATTTTAAAAGTCATATATGCTGATATGAAAATTATATCTTAATAAAGCTATTTTTTTTTAAAGTAACACATGGTCCCAGCTTCACCATTCACAATTTTTCTCCTCTTGGACTAATTTCTTAATCACGCTACACCTCAAGCTTTGTGGTGAGGATTAAATGAGTGAAGTATTCCTGATACATGGTAAATGTTTTTTAAAAAGTAACTATAATTAATATAATAAAAATATTGTTTCTCTTTGGGTTGTATAACAACTCATGCCCACCCCTGCCTTGTTTCTACATTTATGCATTTCCCAAATATTCTGTTTTGACGATGTGTTACCTTTATAAGAAAAAAGACAATAATCTTGAATTTTAATAAAAAAATGTATACAAACTGTGGAGAATTAGTAATAAACTAAACAAAATATAAAACAAAATTACCCATAATCCTGTTAGCAGAAATAACTCCTATTAACATGTTGATATATTTCCTTTCAGCTGTTTCTATGTAAATATTTTTAATAAAAATGAGATCATATATAAAATTTTATATCCTTTTTCCCTTAATGTTATTATGTAAGCATTTTTATGGGTGATTTAAAAATTTTTCCATTTTTGTATTTCTAAAGTCTTCTATACTGAGCATGTGTCATTTTTAAAGTAGTATTTACTTTTTCTAATCATAGTAATATATACGATATAATAAATGCTGATTAACAATATATAATATATGTTCAATGTGTAAAACTTAAGAAATATTACCAAAAAAAAAGCACCATGTAAAAAAAAAAAATGCCTGTGATACTGTTACCCACAGATTACTGTTCATATTTTTGTACTTGTCCTTCTAGGCTGGTTCCTCACATATAACTTTTGAAATTGGGAGAAAAAATACCTCTTTCCACTACAACTGCTTCTTCTTTGTCCCACTCCACCCTCCCTGCTTGCTGCTCACCTCTCCTTCATGGATACCTGGAATTGTGTCCCAAATGGCTTCCTTGCCTCCAGGCTCTTCTCTTCAGACCATTCTTCTCACTGAGTTTCAAGTATCTGGTCCTGTCACTTCCCTAGTTAAAAACATTTCCTGATTCCCGAAATTCTAGTGCTGCTTGCAAAGTTCTCTACAAGCTAATGGCAACCTACCTGTCTAAACTCTCACCTCTCCAACAAACATAACCCCAACACCCACTCATCCCTTAACAATGTACACTTCCCTGCCTCTGCTGACCCCATTCCTGGAACTTTTCTTCTTCTATACTTGGTGATGTTGTATTCCTCCTTCGAGACTCATCTTAAACGCAATCTCTTTGTGCTGCCCTCCCAATATTCATCCTGCTGTACATACCTCTAAGGTTCCTATTTTACTGTATGGTAATGGTGTATGCATATTCATCTTCCCTGTCCCCAAGTGTATGTCGTAATTTCTGTACCTCTAGTACTTAGATGGTGCTGATAACATCTTTTTAGATGGATGAATAAAAGAATGCCTGAGTGTGTGTATGTCTTTCACTCACTTAATCAATCAAATAGTATTTTTGAAATATCTACTATGTGCTCATCATGTGCAAGGAACTGGAGAGTTGTTGAAAGACTTTAAGTTTTTAAAATTTAATTAAGCAAAGATATTTCGAGTGCCTATTATTTGCTGTAAGAATACAAAAGAAGTAAAATATATGGTTTCTAAGTGGGAAGGGGGGAGATAGACGGGGGGAATTTAAATCATATCTTCGATTAAAAAATAATTAATTTAAATATATATATATGGTTTCTAATCTCAAGAGACTTTCAATCTTCATAGGGAGATACAATTTTGTTCCATGAAACAAATATAAATAATACAAACAAATTCCTATTAAATGTAAAAACAAGTGGAAGAGAAATAGCATAGCATAAAGAAAATAGTACTAAACTAGAAGTTTGGGATCCTGGTTGTTTTCCCTGCTCTACCACTTACTAACTGTATAACGTTGGATAGGTCACTAACTGTCTCCCTGAATCTATTTTCTGATTTAGTAAAATTAATGCTTTGATTTCTCCAATCACTAAGGTTCCTTCCAGCTCTTTGATTTAATAATTAAGTGCTATAGGATGCCTGGAAAAGGAGCAGTTATTGTTGTTTAGAGTTGTCGGAGGAAAGTTCATGGTGATGGTGAAATCTGAGTTGAACATGAACTATGGATGAGATTTAGATAGCCAGTGAGAGGGAGTAAGGCATTTCAGATATGGAGAACAACATAAACAGAGACAGGAAGAGACAGGTTGAGCAGGCATGACTGTGAGATGGACTAGACCAGGCTATCTGTGGTGGAAAACAACTTGAGTAGGTTGCCCAGGGCCAGGAAGGACTGAAGAGAGATGCAGTGGAATCAATGAAGCTATTTTAGGATACTTGCAAAAGGCCAGACAGAAGTAATAGGGGCCAAGATTAGCTTTGCAGCAGAGAGAAGGCAGAACAATTTTTGAAGAAAAGTTTAAAAGATAGAATCAGGAAGCTGGGTTGGCTGTCCAGTCAGAAAGAAAGGGATGAGTCAAAGACACCTCTTAAGTTTTAAACTAGAGAAAGTGAATAAACCAGATTCTACCCCTGGCTCTAGTGCCTCTAGGAGAGAGAATGGCATGTCCCAGCAGTCTCTTCTGTGTGCCTACTATGGAGACTTAGAGTTGAGGGATTCTCTAGCTCTTCTACACACCAACTCCTGGGGACTTTTGCCAAGAACAACTTAGACTTACTTTCTCTTTTTAATAAGAATTTTTAGTGTGCTTTGAAGTCCTTTTGAGCTTGAAACTTCCAAGTGGTATCAGAGAATAACCAACTCAGTACTGTCCTATTCCATAATAGAGATATAGAGGACATAAAACCAAGAGAGGCAGGGCCAAGGGACCCCACAAGAGACTGGATAGCCAAGATCTACCACTTAGGCATAAGTCGGAAATAGCACTTGTGAGCAGAGACCCAAGCTGGCATGATGGTGCACCTGTGAGGGGTTCAGGAGTAAGTTGAATATAGGTAACAATAAGAACAATGACAATTACTTAAACAATGTAAAATGTATTTCACAAAAAGGAACACAGTCCAAAGGAAGATAGGTATGGAGGTTCTGCAATCATCAGAGACTCAGATTCCTTCTACCCTCTTTCGGTCCTCTTTCTGGAGGATTCTACCATATTAAACACACAGTCTGTCTCATGATCCCCCTAGCCATGACTTCTGTGTTCCAATCAGCAGTAAGGAGGAGGAGTGAAAATGGTTATGCTCCCAACATTTTTTAAAAATTTATTTATTTTATTTAGTTTCAAGTATATAGTACATTGGTTAGATATCTATATAGTTCGTAAAATGATCCCCCCAATTGCTCCCTCCCTTCCCTGGCCCTCCACCTAGCCAATGTATAAATGCTAATTGCATTCCCTGTGCCAGTGCTCCCCATCCCTGTGACCATCCATCAGCTACTAATTTGTACTTCTTTAACCCTTCACCCCATTCTGCCAGCCCCCCAAACTCTCCGCTCTTCTGTCCGTCACCAAATTGTCCACTATATTTGTGAGTCTGTTTTTGATTAGTTTGTTCTTTTTATTCCTTAAATTCTGCATATAAGTGAAATCATATAGTGTTTATCTTTCTCTGTCTGACTTAAATACCTCCTAGGTCCATCAAAACAATATCTTTTTCCATTCCTTTCCTTTTCATATGCAGGGGTCTTGCTTTCTTATCCTTTGAGCCACTCTATCTTTAGGTTGGAGGGCTTAATTCTTTTCCATTTAAGGTACTTATTGATAGAAATGTAGTTGTTACCATTCCTTATTCCTGTTTTTGATACATGCTTTTTCTTCTTAAAGAAGTCCCTCCAACATTTCCCGTAATATTGGCTTGGTGGTAATAAATTCCTTTAGCTTTTTTTTTTGTCTGGGAAGCTCTGTATCTGTTCTTCTATGCTAAATGATAGCTTTGCTGGATAAATTATTCTTGGTTGTATATCCTGGGTCTTCAACCTGTTAAATATTTTTTGCCAAGCCCTTCTGTCCTGCAAAGTTTCTTTTGAGAAATCAGCTGCCAGTCTTGTGGGTGTTCCCTTATAAGTAACTATCTGTTTTTTTCTTGCTGCTTTTAATATTCTTTCTTTGTATTTAATCTTTGACATTTTAATTATAATTTGTCTTTGTGTGTGGGCCTCTTTGAATCCCTGATTTTTGGAATTCTCTGAGCTTCCTGGGGTTTTATGTCCATTTTCTTCACCAGGTTAGGGAAGTTTTCCATCATTATTTCTTCAAACTGTTCAACATCTTGATTTTGTTTGGTTACAACGATCAGATGGATATTTGGAGCCTAAATAGTGTCTCATATTCTCCTTCAATTATTTTTATAGTCTTGGCATCTTATCTCTTGACATTCTGATTGCATGTCCTTGGCTTTCCCATCCTCTAGATTGGACATTTGATCTTCTTCTTTATTCACTTTGTATATTCCTTTGTTGATTCCATTTAATATACTCAGATAATGTGTTCTTCATTTCAGACTGGTTCCCTTTTATAATTTCCATTTCCATTTTTATGTTTTTTATCTCTTTGTTGAAGCTCTCACTGAATTTATCTACACTTCCCAAAAGTTCATTGAGCATCTTTATAACCAATGTTTCGAACTCTGCATCTGTTAGATTACTTGACTCCATTATATATAGATCTCTGTTCTATTCTCTCACATAGTTTCTGCTTCTTTGACTTCCCATTTTGGCTGCCTTTCCATGTCTGTTTCTACGTACTAAGCAAAGCTCCTAAGTCTCCTGGTCTTATTAGTGTGGATTTGTGAAGTAGGTGTCCAGTGGCACAGTCCTGAGAGGGGTTCAGCTGCAGGCCAAATTTAGTCCAAGCCTCTACCCCTCCAGGGCCACCTGTTAAGATTCAGCAAGCAATCCATAGTTGCCTCAGAAGGCCACACCAGAACCTGAGGCCAGCTGCCTCCAGTGTGAGTATAGGTGCTGCTCAGCAAGGAGCACCTGACTCGCTGAGGATATACCTGGATGTAGCTTGGGTGGGGTTGCGAGTTGGGGGAAGGGGGTTTCAGGGAATCTTCTGGGCGGAGCAACCTCTGTTATCCAGTTTGATGATGTCATGGCTATGGCGGTGCTGTGTCCTGTGCACTGGTAAGGGGGAGGGCTCAACAGGGAACAATGGATACTGAGGCATTTCTGTACAGAGTGAATCTTGCCTTGGCCCTCACTCCAAAATGTCTCCCTGTAAGGCCCTGGTGACCCCTGTGCGCAGCCCAATCTACCCTGGTGCTCAGAGCGAGCAGGTCCATCACAGCGAAAATCTGCTTGCTGATGTGGTTCCTTTAAGAGGTGTCTGCTGCTGCAGCAGCCTCCGACTCAGTCATCCACTAGAGACCAGTTCGCCCCATGTCCTCGCCCCGTCCTGCCTTCTGCCATTGCAGAGTGATTTTTTGGGTCGTTCCCTAGTTGTATAGCTTGTTCATCTAGATCTCAAGCGATTTTTCCTTGCTGCTTGCTCCTTGTTTCTGTCACAACTTTGATTTGGTTGCCAGAGGGAAGAACAGAGCCTCTAACATCTACGACATTTTTTTCTCCTTCTTGCTCCCTACTTTTAAGGACACTTTTAGGAAGTTGCATATGCAACCTTGACGTACATCCTTTTGGCCAGAAATTAGTCACATGACCACACCCAACTGCGTGAAAGGCTTGAAAAATAACTCCTTTATTATGAGTCTTCCTGTGCCCAGTAAAAATCAGAGATGCTATTATAAGGGAAGAAGGAGAGAATGGATGTTGGAAGACAATTAGTAATCTCTGCAAAAGGAAGGGATAACAAAATAGCTATTTTCAACTGTTGCCTTGCCTGAGGCGGTAAACAATTTTAAACAAACTGGAAGATATATTTAATAAAAACAGAAAATCAGTTTTATGTTCATAAGGCAACAAGCTATTGTCAGAAAATCCAAGAATTGGGAATTAAGATTGCTGAATTCCAGTTGCCCATTTACTATTTACCAAGTAAGAGACCTTAAATCAGTTTGCTTTCTAGATCTCAATTTGTTAATTGGTAAAATGGACTAATATTCCATTTAAAGATTTTTCTTTCCACGTATGTCAGGAAGGTGTTTACTGTATGAGGGTCCTAAGATAGAAGAGACTTGTGAAAAAATAGGATTTTGGTAGTTTAGGGTGAAAAACCTTAACAATTACTTTATTAATTTAGATGATAAATTTTCAGATTTTTTTTTTCTATGGTTCTTTGCCACTCTTCAGATATTCAAGAAATATTTCATTCATTATATTTTGGGAATACATACATACCTAAATAAAAATGTGTGTATATGTATTTCAATAATATTACTCAAAGAAATGTTTTGAAAATTATACCAAAATTTTCAGATACTACACTGATACCTTAACAAAAGGCCCCTCTTTAAAATGAATTGACTAATAAAAGAATAGAGATTTGTAAGAGCATCTACTATTTCTTTTTCAAATTGGATTCTTTCTGTTTACATCCAGGGCTGGCCTGAGGCAAAATTTCAAAGAAGGTAAATATAGTTCTGGCACATCTCACTTTTCCAGGTTCTTTTAAATACGTACTTTCCTGCTTCCTATTCTCCAAGCATCCAATAGTAAGTATCAGATTGTTCCATTTCCCCCCAAGGAAAAGAGCCCACTGTATTATAAAGCAATTCATACTATGATAGCAGGAACTTCTTGTATTATCCTTCATTTGCATTTTAAAAGGATAGCTCCTTGAAAGGACAGTGTTTAACCCTCAAAAGGAGTTTCTCACAGAATTTCAGTCTTCTTGACACCTGGAGGTAGGAGAATTGTTTGTTTTTAGAATGAAGGGAAGTGCTAGTGTCCTTCAAATCCCACTAATCTGGTCACCCCCCAGTTATCCATCAGAAACCCAGCATTTTAGAAACTTTAGGCCTAGATTTAGGAACAGCTTTTCCATTTTAGATTGAATGTAACAATGGTATTTATTAAATTGTGGAAAACTTTTTGTGCATATACTTTGCATATTACTATTTTTGTATCTTTATAGCTGAAAGAGTGAAGTAAGTTATCAAAAATGGAACACCAGGCCATAAGAAATCAATCCTCTCTTCTGAAGGAGCAAAGCAAAATTAGACAGCTTTAGACAATTATAAGAGTAGATTACATTAGTAAATTTCTAATATAGAAAACATACATATACTTGTATATATTATGAATGTAACTGAGAATTTACAAACTGAGAATAATAAGTATATCAAAGGAAAGTAGGCTTAATGTTTGGTATAAAGGAAAGTCAATTGAAATAGAACTTGCCCTGCCTGTTACATAAAACAAAATCAAGCTATTAGAAACTAAAGGAAAGTCTATTTAATAGTGGGGGAAATGTCATTTGAGAGGAAAGGAAAGCAGGAAATAGTCATCAATACGTGGCTCTCCATGGACCAACTCAGGAGTAAACATATCATAGAAGATGTGAAAGCATGGCTAGGAGATCAGCTGCCAGGAGAAGCCAACCTCACACGCAGATGTTGTGGTGCTAGGAATTCAAGTTAGACAGCTCCACCTCAGGTCATTGGGCATTAGATTCTCACAGAGATACAGGTCCCTGGTGCCAGAAAGGTTGGGGACTGCTGACTTAACCCCTCTGTGCTTCAAGTTCCTCGTCTGTAGACAGAAATAGCAGCAGAACCTATCTCATTGGGTTTTGTGAGGATTACATTGTTCATTGCATGTAAAATAGCTTAGCACATAGTGAGCTTTCAAAAAATAATATGTTATCACTACTAGAACACTTGGTGGTGGGGAGCTTGCTCATACATTGGGCTAAAAGGAGAAAAATGTATCATCATCATCAGCTCAGTGACTTTACAAAGCTATAGTAATAATGGACTCTGTCAGCATAGGTGTCATTAAAACAAACAACACAAAACCAAAACAAACACAAACCCTTCATTGTCTTAAGGCCCATGATGAAGGGGAAGGAGAGAACTAATTTCTATGATGCTTCCTATGTGCTGCATATGTGGAGGGTGTTAGTCCATTTTACATGGAAAGAGGTTAAATAATTGTTTCGAGCGTACATGGCCAATGGAGTAGGCAAATCTAGAGACAGAAGGATCAGTGGTTTCCTAGGGTGGGGGTTAAGGGGGATAGTTTGGAGAAAAAGGGAGTGACTGTTAACAGGTATGAGATTTCTCTTAGAGGTGATGAAAATATTCTAAAATTGCATATGGTGAGGTTGTACAACTTTGAATATAGTAAAAACCAGTTAATTGCATACTTTAAATAGGTGAATTATATGATATGTAAACTATGTCTCAATTAAGTAGATTAAAATAAAAAAAGAGTATACAACCGGGAAGCCATTAAAGCCTGATTCAGACTTAAGCCAGAGGGATGAACGATTTCAAGGTTCTGGCTTTTTTCATTACATCTTTCTCACACAGAGCATTAAACATGGACATTCTCCTCAAGTAAGACACTATGCACAATAAAATTCCTTAACTCCAGGTAAAGGAGGATATTTAGATGCCTAAAGAGATGAAAGAGGTGAGCCATCAGCCCTTCTGGGTTCTCACGGTTTTCTTAGAAACACCTAGGAGACCAGGGCCCACCCCAATCCCACCTCTGTAAGGAGATCAGCCTTCAAGTTATAAAGGCAGATTCCCTGGCAGGGCCCTTGGAAAACAGGAAATGGCATACAAGTGAGCTAACTATTGTAAGCTCAAGACCTGCTGCTGTCACTTGACTGTTATTTTTGTTTCCCTTGTTTATTTTTCTTTTGGCTTCCCTTAATTTTTAGAAAAGTTCCTCTGGCAAATTCCCACTAGTCCTCAACTGTGTGAAGGAGAGAATGAAAGAAGAGTTGGTGTTTTTCCACAGTTGGGCCATCGGGACATAAGGAGGAGGCTTGCTATATCACTGGCTCAAGTTCTTGCACCAACCGAGGCAACCAGAGGCAGCCTGATCTAGACCCAGCTCCTCAGGTGTACCAATTAGGAGAAGTTCACAGTACACTAGGGATGCTTCTGTGACCTCACCACAGTGTCTGCCTCTGTGAAGTGAAGAGTGCTTCCTAACAACACGGGAAGCACATCGGAACAGTGGTCATCATTGTTACATTGGCAAAGTTGTTCTCTTAGCACAGGAGAATGAAGCAGAGTCCACTTTTATTCAATTTATTTGATTAAGGAGATGGAACTGGGAAGTCAGTATTATGTCAAAATCAATACTAACAGTAATGGTACTTTAAATGCTATTTACTTAGTAATTTTCTTTCATTTATTCTCCATCCCTTTAAAAAAAGGCTCACAACAGACATTTTTGAAAGAGTTGTATGAGTCAGTCACATTTTAAACATTCAAGAAAAACATGCTAAAATGTAAAAATATGCTGCAGTGAATTGTTTGATGAAAATGATCACCACTTAAAAAATATTTTCTTTACATTTCTATTTTCCAAATTACAATAAGCAGAAATAAGTTTTACATTAGGGCAATATTTGTAAACTTAAACAATTAAAAGAATAGCTCTTTTTATTTTTTAAATTTCTTTCTAATTTTTTATATGAACATGTATTATTTTTATCACTCCTAACTTAAGTCTTTTATAAATTTGAAGTTTTAAAAAATGAATCAAGGGGTACATATGCATTAGATATCCCTGTATATTACCTGGTTCCCTCTGCATATCCTTAATATTCAAAATCCACACCTTCAGTAAGCGCCATTCAATGTCTGAGTGTGGCTAGTGAAGCTAGACCATCATCTCGAGGCTAGGAACAAGTCAAGACTGGCTGCTCTTTGGTTTTTGGATTCAGTGGTAGAGAAGCCTGAATCAATATTGACAGCTATTTGTAGCCCAGCCTTTTCACCTCTGGAGAAGCCCTACTGTGCTGGCCAAAGATGCCATCTATTATTGTGTCATGGGTGCCAAGCAGGTTTGTCTGCTGTTCCTATTACTCAGTGTTACAGAATAGTAAAGCTGAGCTTTTGTGAACAGCTCATTCTGCTTGTCATACTGTTTACTACACAGCAATTATTCATGTGTATTCCTCTTAGTCATCCTCTTGCTGTCTTGCCCAGTAAATGGCTTTGCAAAACATCTTGCTCCTGTGCAAACAAACCAGTTGTGTTCTTGCACCTTTTTTGTTGGTGATGTTGACTTGTTTTTTAAGTAAGTATGACTCAAGAATGAAGTGATCAAACTAGTAAAGAAATCAGCTGTGAAGTCCAGGGAATACAGAAGTTATACAAACATGAAACCTAATGAAATCTTATTTTGGCACTGTAGGTCTTTAACATAGTTTGAAATTATACATCAGCTATGGTGATGCCATGCATACTGTACCTGCCAGTTCCCCACAGGGTAACAATGTCCTGCTTCAAGATGTTTTCTACTTAAATTTTTGGCGTGTTCTTGGACATTAAGTTGAGGGACTGTTTTTCAGATCCGAATTGCTTGCTTACTAATGTTCTAGGCTTTATGGAGGATTTTCCTGGTATATCTTGTCACGTCTCTTTCATATTTTATTGTTAGCTTGGACTGACTTTTCAAAATGGACTGTCTAATGATGATTAGACACTGAAAGCTTAATAAGGAGTTGTTTAGAGCAAAGAGACAGTGTAGTATAGTGGAAAGAACAACGAAATGAGAATTAGGAGAGCAGGAGTTTTGGTCCAATTTCCCCCCCCTCGACATTTTATTATGAAGAAAAACATACAGAAAGGTTGAAAGAATTGTACAGTGAATGTGTATATACCTGCTACATATATATATGTATGTGTATATATTAACATTAATATTTAACATTTTGTTCTATTATCTTTATCATTTATCTATTTTATCTAGCCATGTATCAATTGATCTTATTTTTGGATACATTTCAAAGTAAGTTGCAGACATTAGTAAACCTCACCTATGAACAGTTCAACATGCATATTAATAACAAGAATTCGATAGTCGTTTTTTATAGTTCTTTTTATTTAGACAAAATTTACATATAGTGAAATAAATAAACCTTAAATGTTCTAGCCAATGAGCTTTGACAAACGCATACACCTGTTACCCAAACTTCTATCAAGATATTAACTTCATTCTAGAAAGTTCTCTCCTTTCTAGTCAATCTGCATGCCCACCCTCCCAGAAGCAACTGTTATTTTAATTTTTTACCGTAGATAAGTTTTACCTGTTTTAGGACTTCATCTAAAGAAAATCAGACTGTATGTATTTTTTTGTATAAAGCTACTTTCATTCAGCATAATGTTTTTGAGATTCATCTATATTGCTATATGTGTTCTTTTTTATTACTGAATAATAGTTCATTGTTTTAATATACCACAGTTTGCATATTCATTTTCCTGTCGATGGATATTTAGGTTACTTCTAGTTTTTGGCCATTATGAATAAAACTGCTATGAACATTCTGGTTCAAGTCTTTTTGTGGGCATGTGCTTTCATTTCTCTTGGAATTATCGAAAAGGTATATGTTTAGTTTTATAAGAAACTGTTAAAACTTTTTTTCATATAATTGTACCATTTTATACTCCCACTAATAATATTTGGAAGTTCCAGTTGCTCCATATACTTGTCAACATTAATGATGCCAATCTTTTTAATTTAATAAGTGTAGAGTATTATTACATTATAATTTTGATTTGCATTTTCCTAATTAATGATTTGAGCATTTTTTCCTGTGTTTAATTGTCTTTTATAAACCTTTCTTTATGAAGTATCCCTTCAAGTGTTTTTTCCAGTTTTTAACTGAGTTGTTTATTTTTATTGAGTTATAGGCATTCTTTATATATTCTGGATACAAATTCTTTCGTATATAATGTAAATATATATTTATTATATTTTTAAACTTTTTATTTTGAAATAATTTAAGACTTCCAAAATATTGTAAAAGTGGCACAATTCCCATATACCCTTCACCTATATTCCCCATAGGTTAATAGTTTACCCTACTTGCTATATTAGTTATTCTCTCTGTCTACATGCATATATATATATATATGTATATATAAATATGTAGAGAGAGAGAGAGAGAGAGATGGATAGATATCACTTTTACTGATATGTTTGAGAGTAAATTGTAGACATGATGTCTTTTTGCCTCTAAATTCTTCAGTGTGTACTTCCTTTTTAAAAAAGTACATTCTCTTATGTGGGGAGCCGCGGGTCTTCGGGCCGCGGAGGCTTGGTTGCAGGACTGGGTGTTTTGCCTGCCTCAGACATTGCGGAGCCCTACTTCCTACTTCCTACTTCCTTTAACTTTCATCACTTCCTCCCCCTAAGCACACACCCCTTAGGCTGTCAATAACCCTCACCCCATCCCCTTAGACCCAATGGGCGTGTGGCACCGCCTACTCGGACCATCCAAGAGCCAATGCGCTTGTCTTCCGCCAGCTAGCCCCGCCTCCCTTTGTTTGTCCTGTATAAATATCCCCGCTGAAAAATAAAGTTTGAGGCTTGATCAGAATACTGTCTTGCCTCCGTCTCTTTGTGTCTGTCTCGCCTTCATCCTCCATAGTTTCCTCCTCGTCCCGCGTTGTTTTGTCCCGCCGGCCGGGGCATTCTTATATAACAACAGTACAATTATCAAATTTAGGAAATTAACAATGGTATAATGCTATTATTTAAACTTTGACCTTACTCAAAGTTTACCAATCATTCCATTAATATCGTTTTTTTTGGTCTAAGACTTTATCTGGGATCACATATTTCATTCAGTTATTATATCTCTTTATTCTCCTATAATTGGGACCAATTTCTCAGTATTTCTTTATTATAACCTTGAAACTTTTGAAAAGTATAGCATAGGTAATTTATAGAATTTCCCTAATTTGTTTTTTTTCTGGTGTTTTCTCATGATTAGATTGAGGTTATACATTTTGTGGGCAGTTATATCACAGATGGGAGATTAGGTCCTTCTCAGTGCATCCTATCAAGAGTTCAGTGATGTTCATTTGTCTCATTGCTGTTAATGGTGATGTTAACTTATCACTTAGTTAAGGTAGAATCTGCCAGATTTCTCCACTGCAAAGTTACTCTTTTTCCCTTTGTAAGTAATTAGATATATGTTTTGCAGATTTTTTTCCATCTTTGGCTTAATTTTTCTTAACAGTGTCTTTTGATGAGTTGAAATATTAAATTTCGATGAAATCTAATTTTTTATGGTTATTGTTTTCTGTGTCCTCTCTAAAAAATATTTACCTCCTTTCAAGTCACAAAGATATTTTCCTATGATTTTTTAAAAGAAACTTTAAAATGTCAGTTTTTACATTTTATATTCATCTTTGTGAATGGTGTGAGGTAGGGGGTCAAGGTTTATTTTTTCCCCCCTTATGGATATCTAGTTGTTCTAGCACCATTTGTTGAAAATACTTTACTTTTTCAATGGATTGCATTGGCACCTTTGTTCAGAATCAAATGACTGTGTAAGTGTGGGTCCATTTTTGAGTTCTCTATTTTCTTTCATCCAGGCCCAACTTTTACACTAATTGTAACTGGTCAATCTAACATAACTAGTCTCTGGGCCTCAGTTTCCTTACTTACACAGTGAATTATTGTAGCTACCTGATTTATGAGGCCTCATATCTATAAAATTCTATGGTTGTTGGTTCTTAGCACTGCATTATTCTATTTGTGCTGATCATTTTTTATATTGATTCTATAGCTTACTTGTTTTAAAAATTATATTAATATGAGAATCTGCCTGAATTCTCTCTCTTTCCCATAACACTCGTGTCTTATTGATTTTAGAACAGAGGATCCCATTATTTAATGTTGATTAGGACTAGTAACTGTCCCTGCTGTGTCTACTGTTTTCTCTGGTAGGAATGTCTTATAAACAGAGACACCTGCCAAAGGTTAGGACCAACTATGACAATTGAGTGTTCTGTAAATAGGATAACCATCTAGTACTTTATCTTCCAAACCAGGGCACTCTTGGGATTGAATAGGTCACTATTAATAACTACGCCAGGTCAACAGGTGCTGTATTAGGTGCTGGAGATTCTAAGACAAGTGAACCATGATTCCTGCCCTGAAGAGCTTTTGGTATAGCTGGGAAAGCAGACAAAAAACCCCCCAGAAAACTACAGTAGAGCATTTAAGTTCCATAACAGATGTTTGCACAGGGTTCCTTGTGATGCCGGCAGGAAACCAAGGATACTTGGGCTGAATTTTAAAGTGTCACCAAAGGGGTTGGGGGACAGTCGCAGAGAGTATGTTATAGTAGGCTTTCATGTAACAGATGAGCAATTGGGATAATGAAAATAACAGTATTAATAGCAAGTTACATTTGTATAGCCTTTTAAAGAATTGTCAAAAATTAGGATGCTTGCATCGAATAAAATAGAGAGCAGCATGTCAACATGGCCAGAAGAAATGAGAACAGCAATACATAAAAGAGAGGAGCAGTCACTTCTCAAACAAGTTCCATGGAGGCCAGTCAACAGCTGCTCCCAAGGGATCTGTTCTACACCCGCTTCTATTTCTGCATTCCCCCCGGATGACCTCATCCATACCTGGGGCTTCAAAGGGCAGTTACTTGCTGATACCTCTTAAACGGGTATGCTAGCCCTCGGTTTCCTGATGAACTACAGGTCTGATTATTCACCTGCTTATTGACTTAAGCTCAACACATCTGTTAACATTTCTCCCCCTTTCCAAATTTGCTCTTCTCCTGTGTTCTCTATTTTACAAAATGACTTCTCTATCTACCCATATCATGCATACATATCAGAAACCTAGGGATCATCCAATAAATCTTCTTAGCTCCATGTCCTTCTGATTCTATCTTCCTTTAAATCTCCTGAACCCATCCCCTCTCTTCCATGTCCACCTCCGTGGTGGCTCTAGATTATTACTGCAGTCTCCTCGTTCTTTTGCTTCTTACCAATCTGTCCACCATCCAATGTATCCTCCATCCTGTGGCCAGTGTGAGTTTCTAAAATACACATCTAAGCACTTCACTCCTCTGCTTAAAACCCTTCAGCGACTTTCCACATTGCTTAAAGATCTCATTTCTTAGCTTAGCAACTAAGGCCCTTGTCAATCAGATCCATGATTATTTCTCTGGCCTTGCTCCACAGGCCTCATTCACAAAGCTTTCACTAGTCTAGCCATACAAAGCCACTCATCCTTTCTCGTGTGTTTCAAATTGTTTCACGCCTCCACACCACTGCGCTTGTTGCTCCCTTTCCTTTTTCACCCATCCTCCTCCTTTAATTGGCTCCTCAGAAAAAGTTCTTCAGTAGCCACTCCCTTAAGTTTCAGAACACAAATTTTCCACAGTGCATTTGAATATTTGTCTCTCTATTAGACCAGGGCTTCTCAACTTTGGCACTACTGTCACTTCGGACCAGGTGCTTGTTTGTTGTATCTCCAGACATTGCCAAATGTCTCTGGGGAGTAAAATTGCCCCTGTTGAGAACCACTGCCACAGATTGCAAACTCCTTTGGGGCAGAAACCGTGTATTATTTGATTTCTGTCCCTAGTTTCTCCCATGATGCTTAAGAGGCTGTAGATAGATATTCAATACATGTTTATGTAATGAATAAAAGAAAAAAGAAATAAATGTTGTTCTCATTGATTGCTGGTGGGATACTTAAATGGTATAACCTCTAGTTAGCAATATCTATAAAATTACAAATTAATGTGCCCTTCGACTCAGGTATTTTTCTTGTAGGAATTTCTTCTATAGCTATATTCATACATGTATAAAATTATAAATGTTCCAGGTTATTTATTGAAGCTTTATTTTAATAACCAAAGTCTGGAGTCCTAACTGTCCATCATTGAGACACTCTAGATAAATCGTGGTCCTTTATACAATGGAATGCTGTGAGACTGTAAGATAGAATGACAAATCCTCTATATATTGACATGGAAAAACCTCCAAGATGCATTATGAAATTTTAAATAGCAAAGTGCAGAATAGACTCTTTGTGTAAAAAGAGGAGATAATTTTTTTTGTACTTATTTGTATATGCATAAAGGAACTCTGGAAGGATACACAAGATACTAGTAATAGCAGTTGTCTGTGTTCATGTGTGTGATGGGGTGAGGGTGGGAACTGGGCAGTGGAAGGGGAAAAGGAGAAGGAAGATTTTGTGCTGTGTATCTATTTATACTTTCTGATTTTTAAATCTTATAAGTGCATTGCCTACTTGAAAGAATTACTTTTACAAGAAAGGCAGAAAATTATAATGGAATTTGCATGTAATAAAATGTACAAAATTCTAATAACTGGTTAATTCAACAGATAAAATTTCAATATAATTATCACTACAAAGAAGAATTCTATATTAAATATAATAAAGCTTTTTTCAAATGCATGCTCATTCATGTCCCATATGAAAATGCTGGGTATATCTAGTTATAATAACGTTCCTTCTAAAGAAAGATTCTGTGTGACAAATGTTTTCTATAGTTTGATATAACAGTGAGTAAGGTGCTTCCCCCCCGCCCCCAAATAATCACTCCCCTTGTATTTACTGAGTAATTCCTTGGTGCCAGATACAGCAGTAGATGTTTTGAAGGATATGAAATAAACAAGACACACCCCCCGTTTTTGAGCTGTGTATAACCTAATCAGAGCATACATATCCCCGTGTCTTGGATCCTCCACTTTGCTTGAGCTTTTGCTTAAATGTCATCTCCTACTCTGATTCCCTCTTTATAAAATAGCTCCACTATCTCCTTATTCTCTCCTTTATATGCTCCAATTTTTTTCATATCTCTCATACCCATTTGACAAACTACATATTCATTTGATTATTCTTCGGCTTCTCCAATTAGAACAGTACTTGCTCCATAGTAGGCTCTCAATAACTGTTTGTTGAATGAATAAATAAATGGGTTAAGAAAAAAGGATTGGATAAAGCATTCCATATTATCAGGGATGGTGTAAATAATATACAGGATCAAATAAAGATATGTGGACTTGAAGAACTGGATTCATACCTATGAGTTTGTGATAGGGAAGGCTAAAGAGTGGTCATAATGGAGTACAGATCAGAGGTCTCATGTGTACTTTACATTGGTCAGAAATAATTTTTAACCAGCTAATAGTAGGCTAGGTGGGGTCTGTCCAACAAACAGGTGTACTTGAATTCTGCACAAAGATAACTGAATAGAATACAAAATCTAAGCCAGTACCCCAAAATAAATTTACCTAAAATCTCAATAGTCCTCAAATGTCTTTGTAGGGTGATGTTCTGTTATCTCAATAGATGGGAACTAGAACTCTTAGTGCTACTTAAGCCCTATTTAAATTCTCTTGATTGTAGTATCCCTTTCTCCACTTTTCTTTGGCCTCCCCTAAAGCGTAGAACTGAAGCTTTCATTAAATTACTCTGACCTTTCATTAAAGGCTTGCTCAGTGGACAATTGGAGTTTGGCTTGCATACTTTTCTAGCCAACTAAATGGCAGGTTGAATGGGCTTAATGCATCTAAGATGATGACAGAGAAGGTTGGTGACTAATGCATTTAGCCACCTTGTTTCCAGAACAATCGTATGAGTAAAAACCTTCTTGTCATGCTTGATCAACCTTGTTAAAGAGAGCTGGGCAAGTATAACAGTCCAGTGCAGAGTGTGTGTTTGTATTTACATGATATTGTGGAAACAGAGCCTCATTTTAGAATATCCTTTCCAGGTCTCATTTCATGGTAATAATTCTCATTCTCCATGACCTATCATCAACACTGGCAATTTTAACTACCCCTTCCGTGAAACATCTTTATTTTTTGATTTCAGTGACCCAACCCTGTATCACTACTTTCAAGGCAAAACAGGTAGGGGATAAAGAACATGGCATTGGAGTTAAACCACCAGTGTTTGCCTCTGGGCTCTGAGTCTTGCTGGGTGAGCTCGGGCAAACTACTTAAACTCTCTGACTCTCAGTTTCTTCAAGTAAGGGTTAAGTTGTGAGAATTAAATAAATTAAGACTTGTAAAACACTTAGAATAGTACCTGGAACATAACAAGCACCTAATCAGCATTAGTTATAATTATTTTATCTTTTAATTCTCTCTCAGTCTGCTTCTCTGGCTCCTTTTCCAGTTCCACGAACATGACTCAAATTTGCCTATTTATCTTCTTTTCCATGTATTTTCTTTCTTTTAGATCTGTAACCCTTCTGCCAGCTCCATTCAGAGTTTGTATGGGAAGGACTGTGAACTCTGTACTAGGTCTGATTTTCCTCCTGAGCTCCAGCTTTATATCTAATGTTTCCCTGACATTTACCCCTATAGCACCAAAATCAACACTCCTAGATCCCAACTTATCATCTCATGAAAACACCTTCTTTGATGTCTCCCCAGTTGTCCATGTCCAAACAGCTAATGTATCATTTATCATCCTTTGCCTGCCTATGACCTTTTCATTTTCAATGCTACTCCCTAATTTCAGTCCTTCTCACCTTACGCCTGGGCTAATCCAACGCTTCTTATTTTTCCTACCTGCACATCACCACCAATTAATCATAAATTGCACAATAAATGTCACATGATTCTTCTACTTAGAAACCTTTAGGACCTTCTTCTTGTCTAATATGTAAAATCTAAACTCATAACTTAGCATTTAAGGCTCTCCCAGCTCTGGCTCCCAACTATATCTTCCTCTTCTCCCCCTACACTTCTGCCACCTTGACGCCTTCAATCTCTGCGTCTTTACTCATATCACTCATCTTAAAATGGCTCTTTACCCAATTCCAGCTATTGAAATCTTAAATCCTTCTTCTCCTTCAAAGACAGTGTACATAACACTTCTTCCAAGAGGCCTTCCCTGATTTCTCCATCCTCTTAAGCTCTTTTAGACCTTTTCCATTTTTATATTTATCACATAGTGCCTCGAATTGTAATTATTCATTTCCATGGCTTGGCTCTCCTGATAAGTTGCAAGTTGCTTGTGGGCAGAGATCCTATTCTGTATATATCTTTGCATCAGACTTGCTTGGATCAATACATTTCATATAGAAGATTCTTAACAAATTTGAATGAATGAATAAAATCATAGTGTCTTAAGCCTAGTACTATTTGTGTGTAATTTTTCCAAAAGGTTTGGTGGTAACAACTGCTGCCATTGAGTCATAATCTAAACCAGAAAGTACACTTTAGAGAATAATTAAATTTCCTTGGCTCATTAAATCTCGTAATTTGGGAAGTGGCTTCAGTGATGTGGTCATTTTTCTGCTAAGCCCCAAACACAGACCATCAGTTCATGAAGAGTCAACATGTGGAAACGTTTATCAGCTACTAAATGCCAGAACAGAGTGGTTTTTTTGCTGCCAACAACCAATCAATCAGAGTATTTAGTTCTTCATACTCTGGGCCCAGAAGCTCATATAAGAATTATGAGAGATTTAAAAACAGTTTAAGATGTCATTATTTCATGGAGGCTTTTGATCTGATTATGAGATAAAATCAGTATACTTAAAATAATATAAAAATAAATAAGATTAATGTGTATGGTATTAGTAATAAGTACCACAGATATTTAGAGAAAAGAAAGATTAAAATAATAATAGCTATCATTTGAGCGTTTACTATTTGGCAATTTATTATTATTATTTTATATAATTTCCCCCCAAATCTTATGAGCTAAGCATTAATATTCTCATTTTACAAATGCAGAAACTGAGGTTAGGTAATTTGCCCAAGGTCTAGAAACATAGCTAGAAAATATTGTCATTTACCAGCTGTGTTTCACATTCATGTTGCACTGCTTCCATCTGGACTCAGCTTTCTGAAGCCCACACCTGAAACTGTGAATTATTCTTCTGCACAAAACTTCAGTAGTTCTTTACTTTTTAAGCAATATGATCTCAGTTTCTATGTATGACATTCAATGCCCTCCAGGGTGTGTCTACAGCAACATACCCTTCCTGCGTGATGGCCAAGTACTTCCCACCTCTACTCTCGTCAAAGGGGAACGAACATCTCAGGCCCTGACTTCTTTTTATAAATTCCAATATTTAAGCCTGTGTCTTAGTTAACATTTTTGGTTGTAAGTAACTGAAATACACAAATAAACAACAACAAAAAGAAATCGTATTATAAGGATATGAAGAAATATCATAAAACCTACAGGCAAAACATCTGGTTAAGCTTCGCAAAAAAATGGACCCCGGACCTGGGAAATGATGGCCCTCCCAGCAGCCCTATGGCCTCGTCTCCTCTTTTCTAAGTGTGTGTTTTATTTCTCTTTTTCTCCTGCATGTTGGGTATATGGTAGAGTAATGCTGTTCTACATTTCCAAGTTCAAAGTCTTCATTTGCAGAGATAGAGACTAACCAGAACCTATTAACCTAATTTCAAATTCACAGGTAAGAAAATTGAATGGCAGCTTGTGTCAAGTGTCATCTATGGCCAGGAAGGATAGGGTCTCATTGCATAAATATGGCTATTGCAACAACTAAAAACTAATCCAACCATTTAGATCCACTGCATTCTACCTTGCGCGCCTAACCCTAGAAAAACCCTGAACTCCTTCTAATCCCAGCTGAAATGCCACTTTTCAGAAATTTTTTCCCCAGAAAAACAAAAGCTACGTATTTTGTTCAACTTTATGACCTCTCTTATCACAATTCCTTGCAGCTGCTTAATAAATATAGGTTGAATTGAGTTAAGCTAGTGTGGTAGAAGAAGCCTTTGTGGCAAGTGGGATTTAGCTTGGGCCCTAAATTAGGGACATGATTTCATCAGTGGAAGGGGCGGGGAGGTCACTACAGCCAGGAGAAATAATGTGCGAGACTCCAGGAGGAGAAGAGCAGTGAGGGGACCCCACTGAGTAGAGAATCATGTGGGCCCTGAGGAACACTAAGGACTAAGGCCTATGAGAAGCTCTGAAAGGTGGGTATGCAGAGAAATTACATTTAGTACCACAAGTACTTGGGAGGTAGTATAAGAACAGAAAAGTGGCTTGGTGAAAGGAGAAAGTGACAAAGGAAAATGAACCTGGCAGCACATATGCAAAGCTGAAAGAAAAGGAAAGGTGGTGCTGAGGGGTGGAACCAGCTTAAGGCCAAGAGTCCGGTAGGAAGACTGCCAGGGCCTCGGATGAGCGGGTGAGGACCAGACCAGGGGAATGTCTCTGGATGAATGAATAGAGAGGAAAAATCTGAAAGAGATTTCAAAGAGACTGTAGAACTGGGTCTGACATATTCACTGTCACAATTATGGACCTTATTTATAAATGTTGACAACATTGTAAGGTAGATTCTCTTATCCTCCTATTTATAAGTGAGGTAACTAATGTCATGCAGGTAAGAAGTAGTAAAGCCTGGATTCTAACCTATTCCTGTCTCAGTCTAAAGCATCTGCCCTTTCCACAATGCCACACTACTTGGTTATAGTTAACTGAGTTTTCTAGCACTGTTGACTTAAGCCAGCAAGTCTGAGCACAAGGACTCTATGTCAAGGTCTCAAAACTTTATCCCTACTCTGCAGAACCGTCTCCAGAAAGTGGTCAGCTAGGTCTACAAGGACAGGATGGAGGAAATTAGGTAAAGTACCTCACTTTTCTGGGCTTCCCATCCTTCATCCACGAGAGGTGCAAAAAGGATTGGATGTCACTTCTAAGATGAGACTATAACCCTAGCTCACACCCTGACTATAATCTGCGTGACCCTGAGCCAGAATCACCACCTAAGCCATGCCTGGATTCCTGACCCTTAGAAACTGTGAGAAAATAAACATTTATTGTTTTACACAACTAGGTTTTGAGTAATTTGTTACACAGCAATAGATAACTGATACATCCCATGAGCTGACAAGATTGACAAAAATGTGACAAGAATGTGGACGAGGGCAGTGAAAGGTCCCCTTTTGGTCTCGGTCTATCGTAAATGTTAGGACACATGACAGAGGAGACAGGCTTAAAGAGTAACTTGCCCAAGGTCTTGTGGCTAGTGATTGGTGGACCCAGGCTTCAAACTCGGCGGTCTGACTCCAGAGATAAAGCACTGGACAGTGTTAGTTAATGCTATTGAATGGCTACAGCCACGACCTTTTGGCTGATTGTAGAGGAAAGAAGTCAGGAAATGTCCTGAAGAAGTCAGAGTGGAATTTGTTCTTCAGAAAACATCAGGGCTCTTTACTTTTGTAAGGCTTTGCAGGCTCTCAAAATTATTTCCAGTGCCAGTGTTTAGGATACCACAGAGGAAGTATTAGAAAAGCAACTTCTTTATTCTCCAGCTAAGTTTTCTGATTTATTTTTCAGCTCAACAAAAAGAACCAGCTTCCTGTTCTATGCAAGTTTGGTGGCTCTTTTGCTATTTAAGGTAACTCCCTTAAAAAGGAGTAATAGTACTGAAATTTCACCCAGAAATTGCTCTTTGGTTTAAAAATAAAAAACTTAAAATACACACAAACAACAAAATACCCACTAAGTCAGATATCTCTTGGTCCTTTTTATTCATTTTTTCTTTCCTTATACATCAGAGTGTTCACAGAGAAAATTAAGAGTAACTACTAATCTCCTCTTAATACACAAATCTCCCTGCCCTTTCTAATTAAAACTTTGAGCTTCCTAATAACAGGTTCCTTGGTTAAAGTGTCCAAAATTATTAATTAGAGGCAGAGGCCAGTAAATTATTAGATGTCATCTTGTTTCTATTCCAGACATTTGGCCTTTGAAGATGATACCAGAATGTTATCTGAACAAGCAAAAAAAAAAAAAGAAGCAAAAAAGCAATTAACGTGGTTCCAAAGAGATGATCAAATGCTAGGGACAGGCAAGAGATCAACATGACAGGGTGGAAGAAACTTAAATCAGAGTAAAGGGCAGCTTCCGCTCTGCTGTCTTCTCCCTAGCTGCTTCTGTTCTCTAAAAGTGGCATGTCAGCACTTAGCTGCCGGGTGGCTTTGAGAGAGCAGGTGAGCCATGCATTTGAAAGCTGGAATTCAAGTCAGGCATTGGAGAGGCCTCCAAATAACTGAAGTGTACTGTTACCTCTTGGGTAGTTTAGTAAGAGCTTTCCTTGGACTTTAACTTAAACCCTCCCAAATAATTTAATCATTAAAATTTATTAAATTTGGCGTAAGTCAACTTAGAGTTTTACATGGGGATCAAATGTACAGAATGATGATTACAGTTAATAATACTGTGCCATATATTTAAAACTTGCTAAGAGGGTAGATCTTAAGTGTTCTTATGCCACACACACACAACAGGTAACTATGTGAAGTCATGGATGGGTTAATTAACTTGATTTCACACATATCTGTACATCAAATCATATTATTTACCTTAAATATATACAATTTTTATGTCAATTATATCTCAATAAAGTTGAAGAAGAGTTTTATAGACTTTAATTACAGAATCATAAGATTTTTAGATCTGAAACTGATTTTTAAGGCATTTAGTTCAATCTCTTCATTTTATAGAAATGAATAAATAGAGGTGAAATGACTTGCTAAAGGTCATCCAGTAGGTCAGGAAAAGGATTCTAGTCCCCCTATCACAGCTGAGTTTTCTTGGCTAAATTATTCCGTCTCCTAGTTACAATGGCCTGAGCTCTTCAGCAAATTTAACCTTCCTTTTCTGACCCTCAGTTACTAAGGTATAGGAGTCATCTTTCCAGAGCTGAAAAATGAATGAGATTTCTTCTGTCATGTCAATGGGTGATTTTGAACTTGCTAGAATGAAAGCAGGGAGGAATAAGAGAACTGAAAGTAGAGAGATGATCTGCTTCAGTTTAAAATTAACTCCATAGCTACCAACAAGTTGTTGCGAAGCCTGCAGCCACTGAGCACAGTAGCAGTACATTTTATACTTTGGTCTTCATAGCTTGGCACAAAAGTTCGGGAAAATGATCCTCTCTTAATCTGTTCGGGCTACTATAACAAACTATCATAGGCGGTTTATAAACAATAGAAACTTATTTCTCATAGTTCCAGGGGCTGAGAAGTCCAAAATCAAGGTGCTAGCAGATTCGGTATCTGGTGAGTGTCCACTTCCTGGCTCGTAGATGGCCATCTTCTCACTGTGTCCTCACATAGCAGAAAGGAGAGGCAGCTCTTTGGGGTTTCTTTTATAAGGGCACTAATTCTGTTTCTGAGGACTCCACCCTCATGATCTAATTACCTCTCAAGGGTTCTCTACCTCCTAATACCATCACATTGTGGGTTAGCATTTCAATATATGAATTTTGGTGGGCCACAAACATTCAGTCTATAATAGACCCAGTCTCTTAAAATCATACAAAATTCTTCCCATTTTATTTCAATAAATGTTGATTATATACCAGGGCACTGCAGAGGCTACAAAGATGAAAAAGATACAGTCCTTGTCCCCCTGGGTTTTTCAGTCCAGCTAGAGAGACAGCCTTTCAGCAACTCATTCTAATAAAAAGAAGATGAAAATAAGTGCCAAACAGAAAGAAAATCAATGTGCTGAAGAAGTCCAGAGGAAGAAAGGGTTTACATTCACTCTTGGGAAAGGTGTTGGTGTTTACTGAGTCCTCAAAGAATAAGTAGGATTTGGACAGGCAGAAGCAGCCGAGGGATCAGCAGGAGCAAAGCCACAGAAGCATAATGTGTCAGAGGAGCCTGGGAGACTCCAGGAGTTAGCAAATGCCTTTTCAATCCCCAATCTATTTGTGACACAAGGAAAATTAGGATGGTTCACTGACATGGCCGTTCCCAAAAAACTAAGGGTATTCTTGTCCTGCTCTGGCTTGAGAGGATGAGAGCTGGAAATGAGTGCAGCCAGAGAAGCCAGGTGTTCATATGAACCTGGAGGTCATAGGTTGATCATGAAGTTAAGCATACAGGCAACTTCTATGAAGGTTCACCAATTAAAGTTTCTCCATGTCAATGTAAAAGAAAGAAGTAACCTAATCAACAGATGATGAAATACTCCCATCTTTTCACTGAGCTTCAGATCTAGGAAAAATGCAAGCAAAGTCTCTTAAACCAGTGTTCCCTGGATTTTCCCACCACAATATACCTACTTGCTGTGTGCTGACCAGTTTGCTCTCAGATCTTTTCCCCCTCTCTTCTCTGCCTTGTATGGTAGGGAACTACATTGCCCAGCATCCCTTGCCCTCTGGCCAATGGGAGGCACTGTCCCTTGTTTGACCCCTTGGTGCTTCCATCGCCTGTGTAACCAAATCCCTGCACTGGAATGTCTATTTCCCTGACTGGAGGCAGACAATAGGGCAGAGCGATTTCTTTGCTATATCATACTTTGCTTAAAAAGTCAAGTAAATTTCGCACCGTATCCCAGAATACATCTGTTCGTTTTAATGTAAAAATAATGTTTCTCACAAATCTCAGTGTGAATTTGAAGCTCCAGAAGGATGCCTCACGTTTGTTCTGTAGCACTATTTTTCCTACTCCTTAGTGTACTGACAGAGACCTCCCCATGTAGTCATTGACCATCTGCGTTACTCTGCTTGGGCTGCCAGAACTGAACACCACACACTGGGTGGCTTAAAGGACAGAAATTTACTTTCTCACAGTTTGGAGGCTGGAAGTCCAAAATCAAGGTGCCAGCAGGGCTGATTTCCTGGCTTGCAGATGGCTACCTTTTCTCTGTGTCCTCACATGGCCTTCTCTCTGCATGTGCACTTCAGTGTCTCATTCTCTTATAAGGACACCAATCCTATCAGATTAGGGCCCCATTTAACCTTAATTACCTTCCTAAAGGCCCTGTCTCTAAATACAATCACATTGGGGGTTAGGGCTTCAACATATGAATTTTAGACCGTTCAGTCCATAACACTGTTCTTATAACTTTTCGGCAGAACTGCAGAGAATCCATACCCATTTTTATGATTATTCCAACATTTCCGGGCAGAGCCATTGTGTCCCCAAAAGCCACCACTAAAAATGAAATTGCTATCTGGGAGCCTAAGAATATCCCCTCTAGTGTTCTTCTATTAGCCATTAGCAAATTACCACACTGAGAGGGTCATCCCGGAAAGAGAAAGGGTTATGGGGGGTGGGGTTGAGGAGAATGGGGGTAGAAGAGGAATAGTTCAGGCAGCAAACGACAGGCTGAATTGAGCTGAAGATGGGACTGTGAAATATTCTTTTCTCATTTTTCTTCCCCATTTTTTTTCTCTGCCTTTATTTTTTTCCCTTGGTTACCTTCTGGTGTAAGGAGCAATATATCTAAGCAGGGAGAAACCCTCATGTGTCTGCTTGATCTAGGAACATGGTCATTGCCACATACCTGACTGGGTCTATTTCTTTCTATTCAAAATAGTGATGCACAAAAAGAGTGCTTACGTGCAGGCCCAGCGCTGGGTTCTGGTGTGACAACGAACAAGAGCTTATAGTATTATTGAGGAACTCAACTCTCCCCTCAACTATTTTAGTAGGGTTCATTTCATTCAGAACCTTAAAAGTCAACAGAAGGATAGGTTGAATCCCTACTATGAAATTAACCATATTCACTTGGGGGAGGGGGTATTTAAACCAAATTGAAAATGATATAAAGTAGAAAGAGCCATGTTACCCTCTTACTGGGATGTTATTAACCAGAGACACTAGGGCTCTGTTTCTGGCCAGTGTAATCTGCACACCCAGTTCAGGGTGCCACCCGCTCACCCTTTGCTGTTTTGCACTGGCCACAACCCATACAGTTCTGGTTACTTCTCAGCATTGGTATTAATTGCAGAGACATAATTGTTTATGGATTTTCTGCCTCTATCAATTGTTTTTCTATTTCTAGGTGTTCCTGTTCCTAAGTTATATTGTAGAAATGCTAGGGAATGCTCTAATGCAAATGTGTTAGTTTGAAGCTGCGGAGTACAAGGGATGTTATAGGCCACCCAACTTTCAGGAGGCTCTTCTATACCACAGAGGAGCTTCCCCCCCTGTTCTATTATCTAACAGTCCCTCTATTGCAGCAGTGAGGGTCAAAAATCTGTCTTTTTGCAACAAAATGTCTTTTCTGTTTAACTAGTGTTACATGTGTCCTAAGTGTTGAGCCAAGTCACCTGGCTCTACTGGACTCATTAGCAATGATTCTTTCCCTGGAAGTAGGCTGCTGAGGCAAAAACTATCTGAGTGTCAAGCCTGGATTCTATTCTCATCTCTCCCTGATTTCATATTCTATTTCTGATTACCTTTTATGTGTGTTTTTTTTCTTTATACTTTTAAATCCAGTTGGGTAAAAGAAAATATGTGGATTTCAAGTTTTAACCAAAAAAATAAAAAGAGAAGGGAACTAGCATTTATTCAGCATGAACACCATGCTAGGTGGCTTAATTACGCTGCCTTTGTTTAACAACCCCAACAACACCAGGAGATATTACCTCCCCACAGCTGAAGACCCTGAGGTCAGGAAGGTAAGAAGCTAGTGGAAGCAGAGCCAGAACATGCAGGTCTGACTCAGGGCCCATGTTCTTATTTACTTAGGCTCAACGTGCACCCAGCCTGAGTCTACACATTGCTTCTATTTTCTGGTTGGGCATAAACATCACCAAGGACTCACAGCTGATAAGCAGCAGTACGTGAACTGAGGGGAAAAAATCAGGTTTCCTGACTACCAACTTGCAATAAAACTTTAAAACGCAGCTCATCTTCCTTATGATTAAAACCACATTCTGTCATCTTGCGTCCCTGCCTGTGTGCTCTTATTCTCAGCTGGTCTGCCCAAGACCCTCTGAGTGCCAACCCTAGACCCCCGCGTGACCCCGTTTCCTCTCCAACAGATGAAAGAAACTATCATGAACCAGAAGAAATTTGCCTTACTGCAGGTACAGGTGTGCGTTTCTGGGAAAGGAACTACTCGCAGAAAGAAGGTGGTTCACAGAACAGCTACAGCAGATGATAAAAAACTTCAGTTCTCCTTAAAGAAGTTAGTGGTAAACAATATCTCTGGTATTGAAGAGGTGAATATGTTCACAAACCAAGGAGCAGTGATCCACTTTGACAATCCTAAAGTTCAGGCATCTCTGGCAGCAAACACTTTCACCATTACTGGCCTTGCTGAAACAAAGTAACTGACAGAAATGCTGCCCAGCATCTTAAACCAGCTTGATGCAGACAGTCTGACTAGTTTAAAGAGACTAGCTGAAGCTCTGCTCAAACAATCTGTGGATGGAAAAGCACCACTTGCTACCATAGAGGATGACGATGATGAGGTTCCAGATCTTGTGGAGAATTTTGATGAAGCTTCCAAGAATGAAACAAACTGAACTGAGTCAACTTCTGAAGAAGATAAAACTTGAAGAAGTTACTGGGAGTTTCTATTTAATATTATGACTGCTTTAAAAATTTTTTTTTAGTGGATCTGATAAAATCTCAATCTCTGACATTTTTAAGCCCAAGCCCCTTGGACACTGCAGCTCTTTCCAGTTTTTGCTTATATACAAATCATTCTTTGCAGCTAATTAAGGTGAAGAAGCCTAGGAATAAAATTTGAAACAAAGGTTAATAAAATTCTTTGCCTAGTGAAAAAACAAAACAAAACATGTTCTGGTTTTCTGGATGAATGTTCATTGTAAAGTCAAGTGCTCATGTCTCCTCCGTTGTCAGCTGCTGTGATGGCATGTATTTCTATATGTCAAAAGAGTTATAGTCTCTCTTTTTGTGTTTTTATGTCATTGATGAAAATATCACAGCTCAAAATATATATAAACACATATTTCTACAAAGTAATGTGCAGTGTCTGATTATTGACATAATAGTCCCCAATTTCCTTAGCTCTTTCCGAATATCTTATGTATATTTGGGAAGTGGGTTAAATAAACAGAATTTTAATTTGTGTCATCCTTCATTCTCTCAGTTAAACATAACACTTGAGATAGAGCACCTTTTCCTAGCTAAGAAAAAGCACTACCTCTGAAGTAAAACAAATCCATAATTGTCCCGTGATTACATCACACCATGGTTTGAAGCACAAAGAATATTCTTGTATAATATCTTCAGTCTAAGAGTATGTTATTCACCTCATCATCTATTTGTTTTTGCTGAAGCTATATTAAAATATTTAAAATATTGAATAAAATATTAAAAATCAAGTTCCTCCATAAGAGGAGAAGTGCTGACCGACATTCATAGAAAGCGGTTGTACGAAGTGGCCTGAAGGGCAGTGTCTCCACCAGGAACTGAGCCAAGGTGGCCTTCTTCTTTCCAGGATCCCACTGGCCACCTGGCTATGAAGCCCAGAGGTGGCAGGTGGTGTGATCTCACCTGGACGCAACCCGATTTTGGAGTATGGTGAGGCTTGGAAACTTCCAATGACCCTTGTTCAAAAAACAAAACCAAACAACCCTAGCTGCTAACATTAAAAGCTTATATTTAGCACAGTTTAAAAAGGAAATTAAATAAACATATATGCATATAGATGACAGAAGTCAAATATATACATGCATGTATACATATAATTATATACGTATATACATATGTGTACATATGTATATATATACATATACATACATATGAGGTTAAAATTTTATATCAGGATTCATTGGTTATAAGCAACAGAAATGGGTTCTGGCTAACTTGAGGGGGAAAAAAGAAGGCGAAATTGATGGGGTATAAAAAGGATAGCTTTCAGAATCAAAGAAATACTAGGCTTTGAAAGCACAGGTCTCAGGCACTTAGGTGGACCTTAGGCTCTGGTTCCAACATGCCTTCAGCCTCTTGGTTTCTGCTGAATATTTAATTTCCAAGAAGAGAGCATCTGGGTGGCTCAGGATGGGTCAAGTGTCCACTTGTATGATAGGAGTGGTAAGTCCCCTGTGATTGACAGCCCCACCAAAATTAGACGAAGCGTGAATAGTGGGGTGGGGCAGTTCTGCAAAAGAAAAGATGCTAGGCAAATGAAAAGAAAACTCCAGATGTCCACCTCTGTGAGTAAATACAGTGGCAGTGAAGATGAAGGAGTGGCCAGCTGATGAGACCAGAGGAAGCCTGAAAACAGTTTCACAGCTGCAAGTCATTTATAACTGAACTTCTATGGAACAAACAGCCTCAGTGCTTAGTGGTGACTTTGAGGGTCGCCAAAAGAAAGACAATAACTATCTTTTCTTCAGTCCCCTGGGGAGGAAGTTTGGTTCGGTAATTGTTGAGGTTGGACAGGTTGAGGTTATGGCTCTGCCTCTGCCTCGCACACTCAGAGTGACTGTGGAATGGGGTTTTAAAGGCGAGGCCAGCCTTTCTCCTTAGCCCCGAGCAGCTAGAACAAACATTCGCCTGCTGGGCATACCCCTGCTTCATCCGGCCTCTGACAGGCACCCCGGGGAGGCAGTGCATATAGGGGTTACCAAGAAGCCCCCTTTTGACATTTACCTTAAAACTTAGAGACCCTCTAAAACTGTGCTGTCTAATAAGAGTAGCCAGGAGCCACGTGCAACTTGGTTATCCGAAATGAGATGTGATGTAAGTGTAAAATACACATAGGACTTGAGAGATTACTATGGGAAAAAAGAGAACATAAATATTAGTAATTTAAAAATATTTATTACATGTTGAAACAATAATATTTTGGATATATTGAATTTAAGAAGACATTAAAATTAATTTCACCTGATTCTTTTTTTAACATGGTTACTAGAAAATTCTAAATTGAATACGTGGTTTACATTCTATTTCTACTGAACGATACGCGCTAATATCCTTGCTTGCCTTAGTAGTGCAGTTTGGTTTTTTGTTCATCTCTATAGATTCCTTAACACGCATTAGTGCCTTGCACAGAGCAGGTTTTTGTTGTGCAAATTAACAAATTAATAAATTTATTCAAAGCAGTATTTATGCTACATGTATTTTTGCTTCACTGGAGAGATAATAAGAATTAATAAGCCACGTAGTCAGTACTTATCTTTTGCTAGTACGAGGGTTAAACCCTTCTCTGAATAGCAAGGCTAGTGCACTTCAGCTGTGAGACTGGTGGACTCCCGTGCCCCTTTTTTGTTGTTCCTTCGACACACTCTGCTTCAGTAACAAGTTGAGACCTTCGAGGTTTAGATAGCTTAACTGAAATTTATGTTGTGTAGCAAATAAATGTTTTTATGGAAATGAAGAGTCTCTGTAAATGAAATGATCAGATTGGAAGAGATTTTCAAAGCACTCTGAGGTAGATTATTTCTGTGAATAGCCCAAGGCCACACTGCCCTTACCTGGTAAGGCCGGAACTGGACTCCCACACTCTTAAATGAGGTAACCTTCAATTGCACAGAGAAAGGAGAGGTTGTCAGGCATGGTCGCCCTTGGCTTTCCTCCCTCTAACATCTGTGATATCTGTTTCTTCCTGCCTTACTGGGAGGAAGGAGTGTCCTTACTCCTTTCCAGAGCTGATGTTGCCACCTGTGCCCCACGCCCAGCACTGCCCACCCATCTGGGGCCTTCCTCCAACAATCGTCTCCTGTTCCTGATGTTTCACTCTTCACTCACGACTTTCCTATTGCTCTCTCAATATGCCCAAGATCTCCTTACCCTAAAAGCCATCATCCTTGCCTTGGTCCTCGGACTCTTCCTCTCTCTCTCTCTCTCTCTCTCTCTCTCTCTCTCACTCCCCTCTTCAAGTTTGTCCCTGTCATTCTCTCTGAACAAGGTCCACCCCTACTCTGCATATCCTCACTTCATCCCCTCCTGCTATGACTCTTAAGGCTCTGGCTTCGGCTTGTATTCTCTCCTGACAGTGATTTCCAACTTCCTATTAGTCATTTCTACTCAAACATGTCGCAGGGACCTAAAGTCGAACATGTCTAAATAAAACTCTTAGAATTCTCCCCCAGACCCACTGTCATTCATCTGTGCGCCCGTTTCATTTACCCATGGACTCTAAATTATAATCCTTTACTTCTCTTTTATTCTCACATTTACTGCCTCCTCCTTTGTCTTCTTTTCTGCTGGCAGCTATTATTTTCTTTCGCCTTTCCGGAATCCATTTATTTATTTCACACTTGGTACACCGAGTGTCGGGCATTATTATTTTCTGAGGATATCCTGGTGAGTAAGACAGACACATCTGGCCTTCATAAGATCTACAGTTGAATAGAAGATACAGATGAGTCAACAGGTAATTGTAATAAAGGTACAAGTACTTTGAAGGGGAAGCACAGAGCACTGTGAAAACTGAGTAAAGGGGGATCTAACCTCCTCTGGGGAGGTTAGTGAAGGCAATAGCAAGACAGTAAGTTAGACCTGAAGGAGTTATCTAAATGAGATGGGAAGAGGAGAATTTAAGGCTGTTGCCAGCACATGCGAAGGACCAGAGGCAATAAAGACAGCAGGATGCATTTGGTGAACTAAAAGCATCATTAGGGACCTGAGCTTGAGCTGGTGGGGTGGGGGTGGGGGTGGGGTCTGAGAGAGAAGCTGGCCAGATACAACGGGCCTTATTAGTTGGGTTAAAGAGTTTGGAAGTCATTCCAAGAATAATTGTGAGCATTCAAAGTTTTTGGGCCAGGGGAGAGATGTGATAGAATTTGCATATTAGAAAGGTCACTCTGGTCTCTCCTTCATGTGATGAACAGCGGGAAAGAGGCTAGACTAGAGGGGGACTCCCAGTTGTCAGGTTGTTGCGCTAATTCAGGGAAGAGGCAAAGGAGTCTGGAACTAGGGTAAGCAGCGCACATCGATTCATTTCCAATCTTGACTTTCTTGAACATACAATAAGTTGCAGGCCCTGGAAGAGATTCCAAAATGCTAGGTCTATCAGAAAGCTTATCGTCTCATAAGGAAAACAACTTATTGCTTGTCAGGTAAATAAAGCTTTACAATGCAGTGTGTGTGATAGGTGCTATAATAGAGGTAAGAACAAATGATGTGGAGGTCAGAACTGGGCAGCTCAGGTCTCCTAGAATGAGGCTTCCCACCGAGAGCCACAATTCTCATCTTCTAAAGCAGATGATCTTTCCCTCCCAGTAGCAGAGGACATTCTTGCCTCCCTTGGATTTTAGTAACGCAAAAGTGAAATGGGGTTGAAACCAGGCATTACTTTTCTAATTTGGGGGAGAATGGCCTTGTGAGGCCCAAGAGCCCAGATCAGCACTCACTGGAAAGGCAACGCCTGAGACTTTGCCAGTACCTGCTCCACAGAGACCGGGCCTTGCAGCCAGTCCTGAGTCCCAAACTTCTTCACTCTGACAGAGCATGAATTTGTCAAAAGAGTTTTAGTCTCAAAGGATTTTATTAATATATGTTTCTCTCTTCTGCCTACTTGGCTCCTATGCACTATTCGAAACCACAGTCAAATTCTGCTCCACTGGTTCTCCCCTTTCAGCATAGAAGCATGCTTAGGTCTTCATCCTCCTCCTCCCCAAATCCTTTCCATGAATCTTCATCACCCCAAACTACTGTCTGCTTTCGGGGTCTAGAACATGAAGTAGGTGCTAAGTGATCAATAAGCTTGTGAGTCAGTCAGCACCCTTCCCCACCATTCCGATGCTCAGTGCTCTCCACCTCGATGATTTCCCGCAGCATGATTTCTTTTCCAATGGAAAATTGACCACAGCTCTGACGTTTCCAATGTCATTTCATTCATGCACAGGTATGGTTTTTCTTAATAGCAGTTACTGCCCCCTTTTATGGTATATTTTCCGTGGATACGCCAAAGGGATCTTTCAAAAAATGCAAATCTAACACCACTACCCCCTTGCTTAAATTCTTGCATGATTGCCTATTTTCCGAGAGAGAACTCTAAGCCCCTAACGAGACATGCAAGAGTCTTTGAAAGAGATTTCCAGCCAACCATTCTGGGCTGATCTTCTGCCTCTGTTCCATAAGCCTTTTGTGGGCGTCTCCACAAAAGACTGTGTGTTCTGACCTTGAATGCTCTGACTTGAAAGCTCTCCCCGGTCACCTTGTCTAACAGGCCTCATATTCACCATTCAGCATTCTATTCAAATGCCTCACCAAAGAGGCCTTCCTTGACTCTTTTGCCTCCTGTGACAATACCCTCCCTTTTGTGGAAACTTACACTAGTAGATGTGTTACTGTTTACATTTCTTGATTCTGTTAAATAGTAAGCTCTTCAAGGGTAGGAGCTGTGTCTTTGAGACTCCAGGATTTAGCTCTGGGACTGGTTGGAGATGCTTAGGAGGCTCTCAGAAAGCAAAAGAATGGTCTTTGCAGGATCTGTGAGGCCATTACTTTGGTGGGAAGTTCAAGTGTGCTATGGGTTCCAGGACTGAGGCTCCCAATCATCAAATGGTTAATGTCTATCTTCACTTTTCAATGCTCCACTTGATCTTTCTACCTCCTCCTAGTCTCTCTGCCTCCCTGCCTTAGTGCTCCTCCTTTCTCTAAAATCTCTGGTTGCAAAATTTCCTAATGAATGCACATGTACTATAGTGCAGAGATTAAGACATAAGATATAAGATCGTGTTTTCTTTCAATAATGAGGATAATTTTTAAAATTTATTTCATCGGATTCTTATAAAATCTTTTGTATCCAGAAAATAAGCTTCCTCTTTCTCGTCTTGCAGACTGAATTCATGGAGAAGGAGGGCTCTTGGCTAAGAATTTATCGGAGTCTTAGAAGAGTCACAGACTGTAAACTTTTTTTTGTGCAGCTAAGAGAGCTGTATCTGGGCTGTGCGGCCCAGCGAAGGCCTCTGTTTTGTTACCAGATAGTCTGAAGGGGAAAGGGTGAGGAGGTGTGGAGGGTTATGGGGAAATGAACTAAACACTGTTTGGTATGACAGTATGAACGGGCTAACTCTGAAGAGAGAATGTGCCTCTGAGGTTTAAGCTAAACAGACTTGTGAAGTGCCTTGTCCTCAGGTGTGTGTTGGGTGCAGCAGTAACCTGCTGATAATGGAGAGAAGGTGCCTGTACTCACACTGAAAGCAGGATTAGAAAGGGGTCTCATCTACGGCCATGCCACCCTGAACAAGCTTGATCCTGTCTGATCTTGGAAGCTAAGCAGAGTTGGGCCTGGTTAGTACTTGGATGGAAGACCACTTAGGAAGACCAGGTGCTGTAGGCATAAAAAATTAAACAAACAAACAAACAAACAAACAAACAAACAAATAAATAAAGGATTGTAAGCTAACAAGGTCCTGCAATCTGTGAGGTCAACCAAGGGTCGCCTCACTTAAATAAAACAAACAAACAAACAAACAAACAAACAAATAAATGTTTTTAAAAAGAGTAAAGAAAAAAGAAAGGGGTCCCCGACTCAGAGCTCTCATCTACCCTGGACTTCATTGCAGACTTACAGCGCAAAATAATGCCCTCCTAGACTGCTCAGTGGGACTTGAGGTTGAGTCCCCAGTCATCCAGAATGCTTAATGCAGATTGTACTAAAGAGGAAAAGGATAGTCCTTTCTGGGAAGAGATCAAACCTGGTCAGGGATAGTATTTCCTGACAGGTAGGATGGAGGGGAGTTTCTCAGGGTGGGAGTGGAAAGGTGGAAGATACTGGTATTTTGGAAAGGAGGAGCAATCCTCAGGGTAGGGAACCAGGTAAGACTGTGGAGTGCACACGAGGGGTCATCTACCTAGAGAGATCTAACTTCCAGGTGTGATGTTCTTTGTTTTCTCTACTACAACATAATTTCCTTTAGTTGCTCAAATCTTCAACAAAAATATTTTGATGTCCACATTTAGCCATATGCTGAAAACAAGGAGACAGGAAGGCAAAGGGAAGGGCGCTCCTTTGCGCCCTGAGCGGAGGGAGCTGCAGCCTGTGGAGAGGGCTGTGCCCAAGAGTTCCACATAATGATGGGAGTAAGATGGGACAGGGTGCGGGGGCAGAACTGAGAGCAAAGGAAAGTGCCAGCAACACCAAGGGACAGCTCGCAAGTGGATAACTCAGGAAGGATCTAAAAGAAAACTTATGTTTGCTAGTTATTAGACATTAGACTTGACATTAGATGATCGAGTAGTATATTTCAGACTATGATTCATAGTTCAGTAACCAGTCATAATAGCTGTTTAGTGGGTCTCAACCAGGATTTTTTTTAGAAAATGAAATAAAAATTGAATAGAAAATATCAAACTGCAGTGCTCTAGTAAGTGTTGTTTAATACAATTATACAGTTATAACTGAAACTTTTATTTCAGTTAGATATGTGTGTGCACTGGATTCATGATGTAAAATATATTTCTTGTGAGTTGAGATTAAATATGTTTAAAAGTCACGATGTTAAAGGAAGTTGACCTTGAAGGGGATTGGGCATGTATAAGACAGGCAAGAAAAATAGTGTAAGCTACATTTTATAGATGAGAAACTGGAGAAGTAACAAGGAAAGCTATTGTTGTTGGAGCCCTGGCCCCATGCTAAGCACAGTGCCAAGTACTTCCTTGCATTGTTTTGTCCACTTTTCAGGTAGTTTTGGGCAGCACCCCATGTTCAGAATAGAATCAGAGCATACGTGACTTGACCAAGGCCTCATGGATCTCAAAGCTTTCCACGGGAGTCATTTGGTTCCTGACTCAATGTTCTTTGAGGCTCAAGGAAAAACCGTTAACAAAGAGTATCAGGAAAATGATATGCTGAGTACAGGTGAATGAATCTCTCATGGTTAAATTTTAGGCATCAGTGGAGGGAAGTAGAAAAGCTCAGTCCCTCATATCACACTTCAAAGGTGACAACAAACTCTTGGAAGTGAGACTCATAGTGCTTGGCTGATTTGTGTGGGAGACAATGCATAGGGTCTGTCTAGGCTGAATGGAAAGCACTGGGAACATTAATGCCGAGAGCAAGAGATTTCACTGAAGGTCACTAGATGCAGAGAACAAAGGAATAGCACTCTAGGGTATCTTTACCCATAAATTTTTCTCAGATGGTGACCAAGTGTTTATTGGGAACCAATTATGAGGCTGCTACCATGATAATGTGTATGGGAGAGTTAAAATATACAAACATTGGGCATTCAAGGCAATGACAGTACCACTCACACACAAATTCACATGCGCAGAAACATGCAAGAGTATGGAAAGGAACCTGCAGTGAAGTGGCATGCCAGGTAGGATGGAAGTAAAATGGCTGGAACGTTTCCTGGGGGCAGATGTGTAACGCTGGAGAAAAGTGCTGCAAATCGTTGTGGGGGTTTTCAAGCTGACAGAGTTTCATCTGTTTGCAGTTAGTGAGTGTCATTTAGGTTTTCCACCTCTCGTATCTGTGATAAGACTAGAAAACTCTCTCTGGGAAAATGTACCTGTTTAGTGATAGCAGCAAAGAGGGTAATTAAATGAGTTTATTTATCTGGGAAATTCCATGATTTATGAGATATCAAGGAAGCAGGGGCTCCCAGTAATGTTAGGAGCCTGGGACTGTAATTGTAGTTTTCTTGACTAGCTCTGTTCTTGCCATGTAGTGTGACCTTAAGACCTTCATCTCTTCATTTCCTGCTACTGCGCTGGCAGCTCAGTCAACCCTTTCCTTCAAGCTGGCCAGCTTATGGCCATGCAGCAAGCTGCGCTGCATCCCCAGGGATCAGCCTTCACCCACACTTGGGCAGTCCCCCTCTCTCTGGAAATGAGGCTGCTTTCCAAAGAGACTAAGGAAAAGGAAATTGCAGATGCTCAACCATCATGTAACATGTGTAGGGAACCTCAGTGCTCTTTATTTTATTGCTCAGTATATGTGCCTCTGTCAGCATCATATTGTATTCCACCCACATTGGATTGTAGCTCTACGAAAGCTGGAGCAATCTTCTTTTCTGTCCTGAACCCACAACCCACACAATGTCTTGTACCATAAATATCCATTGAATTATTAATGAAATTTATTGCCCATTTTGTAAAGTGTCGACCACAGTTGCTACCATTGTAACTCATCGGAGGGAGTTACAAGAAAGGAAATTATTAACTTCTAAACAATTCTCTTTTCAAAAAAATTGTACTTTTCTTGTTGTGGTTTTCTGTATCACACAAATAAACTTTACTATAATTTACATATACTCATGAGTATAACAAAATCAGAAAGTTTTGGACAACCACAGAACTTAACCTGACAATGTGATTTTGTTTTCAAAATGAAAATACCTTTTATTTTTCTGATTAAAGTAAATAGTATTGGATTTGATTGGTTACTGAAAGTTTTCCTAGAAAAAAAAATATGGTTTCTTTGTACTCATAGCCTGTTTTGAGTGTTATTTAATGCATTATACTAATAGTATACTTTATTTTTCTCTCTATTGTATTTTTCAACATGATTTCAGGATATAGTTATACACTGTCCTTATTCTGTTCTTTAGTAATAACTCATTTTTTGAGTACAGACTGTGTGCCTGTGCATTTCACATTTACTGGCTCATCGATTCCCCTCAATAACCTGGGGAGGTAAGTGTTGCTGGATGGTATGTTTGTGTCCCATATGAATTCTTATCAAAAGGCCTCCACTTCACAAAAGGCCTTTAATCAGGTGGGCAAGATGATCTGCCCTGTGGATGTCAGAGAGCCTCCCTCTCCATAACCCCAGGGCTTTCCTGGTGGGTTCAGGAGCAAAGGGTCATGGTGGCAGGAATGGAGATTGCATATGGTCTCAAGAACATGAATTTCCTCTCACCAGGGCTAACCTGACCTGCACCACGGCCGTGATCCCAGTTTGCAGTACAACTCTCTGTTACGATTCTATTAGTTAGGAAGACCAGTCAGCTAACTGGTGACAGTTTAACTACATTAGACCACTTTCGTCATGAAAAAGATAGTTTTATTTGTCCTCATTGGAATGGACACTTATCCTGGATTGATGTTTGCTTTCCTTGATACTGCTAACATAAAAATTGTGAAGGTAATGAATGCCTTAAAACAACCCCAAGGTGTCCTGCTAACATTGTTTTACAGTGAAAGGAACAAGCAATGTACTACTGTCATGAGATTCAATAGTCTTATCATGTACCTCATTATCCAGAAGTTTTACACAGCAGTGGTGTGGCACGGGCTACCAAAGACATAACACTCTCAGAGATTCGGATGCTATGTTGCAGGATGTAGCATATGCTCTAAACCAAAGACCAATACATGGTTTGGTCCTTCCCATAGTCAAAATACATAGAGCTGAGAACCAGGAGATGGAAGTTGGCACAATTATACCCAGTGACACAGTCACAGGATTTTTTTTTCTTTCTATCCTCATGAACCTGTTCTTTGTTGGTTTAAGGGTTTTAGTATCCATGGGAAGAATGCTTCCACAGGGAGATATATTGAAATGGAAGCCAATATAGCTACCTGGGACGTCATCTCTGTGTCATCAGGCAAACGAGAAAAGGGGGAGTTGAAGTGTTGGCTGGGTCATTGAGCCCTCCTCCCTTCAAGGGAAGTAGATTGCTGCTAGATGACATGAATAGGGAGGAATATGGCCTCCAGGATCTCTTCCTGGGAACTGTTAAGTAGAGGAAGAGGGCTGCATGTGGATATTGGGCAATTAAAGGGCGGATTACAGGGGAGGAAGGGAGTAATTGGGGGATCGTCTTATGAACTATATATATATGTCTAACCAATGTACTGTATACTTGAAACGAATTAAAATAAATTCTTTAATAAAAAATATATATATAAAAGGTAGGTTATAGTGGACTTGGGTCATTGCTTTATTTGCCTACTTTCAAACCTTCATCTTATTTATGAGTCTTTTTCAGTGAGGGAGTCTTGGTGAGAGGAAGGACTCTGCTTTGACTATAAAAGTCTGAACCAGCATTTCCTCTTCTCACAGGGTACATAATTTGGTTTAGCCCAAGTCTTTGAATCTGGAGGGAGTGCCACAGAAATATAGAGATGGTTAGAGATGATGTACAGACTTTGAGACAAGTGTCCCCTCGATGCAGTGCCTACATTGGTTTATCAGCCAGACTGTTGCTGAGGTGGGTCCTGGTTGGTGTATGTGGGTGCATGGACAGACTTGGGTTATGCCCATTTTCCAAGCCTGGTTCTCCAGTGTTTTTGGAGAGTACCTTTCAGTCAGTTCCTTTCATGCTTGTGTTATCCATAGTTGGTTCTGGCAGGTACGGAGGTGAAGCAAGCACAAACGTGAATCTGTCTTTTATATTGCGATGCAGATTACACATGTCTTTTTCCTCCCTTCCTAAGTACTAGATGTTTTGTGTATTTTATTTTTGGATACATTAAACCCTGTAAAAATAAGGGTTGGAGCAGAGAAGAAATAAAACTTTAAGATATAATAAAGAAAACTTATCAATAACAAGAAAACTGAGGTTAGCTAATATGTATCTAGTTACACCTTGCACTCAAACTGAGCTAAAATACCTCAAGACAACAGCAGAAACTGAGTCTAAAACATCGCAAGACAATAGCAGAAACAACAGACAATCAAGAATTTATAGGCTAAGAACTGAATTGATTTTACCTCAATGGAAAATGAAACCAGACTTTAGTTTCCAGTTTTGCATTGAAAGAGTGAGAGTTGGACACACCATCCTAACAAGTAAAAAGCCAAACACACTGAAAAATCAACATTTCTTCTAAGACAGAGGAGGACACAGGGCAAATTGCTATCCCCAAGAGACAGGCAAAGACAGGCTAATCGGAGCAGCGATACAAAGCAGAAATCGCCCTAGGAACCAGTGTTGTGGTAGGAAATCCTGAACTGCAATCAGTGAATTTCTGGAGGCTCAGCATGCACATGTCTGAGAGTTAAAACTCCAAAAAGATCCAGTCTTAGAGTGGCCCCGAAAGTATCGGGAGATTTACCTCCAGAAGCTCAACCAGATTCCTATTGTAAATAGGAAACGATCTCCTCATGCTTCTGGCAGGGGGGAGGGGAAAGGAATCATTGTGAAATAGCCAGAGCACTCTGTTTTTCTTAACATGGCCTGCCCTCAGGGGAAACTAGTTAACCTATGCCTAACCTGTTGAGGTAGTATCAGAACCTAACTTACTTAGGGAAGGGAAATATCCAACTCCAGCCCACTCTAGCTATCCTGCCACAACCAAGAAGAGAGGAGAAACTTAAAAACACCTGTGAAGGTCACTGTGCAGAGGCATAGGCTCAGTAAAAAACTGAGACCTGATTACAGGACTACAGAATACTTCCCCTTTCTTCTACCTTGCCACCACATTACTACGGGCCGATTTACAGCAGTTCCTTTTATCCAATACATCATGTCAATATTGCCATCAAGACACTATTACAAGGCAAACCAAAAGGCAAAAACCACAATTTGAATGCCAGTTTATTTATTTTTTTCATACTATATATATATAATTTTTTAAAACATTTTATTTTTTTATTTTCCCCCTCCCCCTTCCCTTCTCCCTCTGGTAACCACTAGTCCATTGTCCATGAGTCTCTGTTTGTTTGTCCTGTTCATTTATTGCAAAAAACGCAATTTGAAGAGATGGAGCAAGCATCAGAATCAGACATGGCAGATGTTGGAATTATCACAGCAAGAATTCAAAACAACTATGATTAATAAGCTAAGAGCTCTGATGGATAAAGTAGATAGCATGCAAGAACAGAAGGGCGACATGAGCAGAGAGATGGAAATTCTAAGAAAGAACCAAAAAGAAAAGCTAGAGATGAAAAACACTGTAACAAAAATGAATGAAGAGTACCTTTGATGGGCTTATTGCTAGCTAGATAAGGCTGAGGAAAGAATCTCTGAGCTTGAGGATATCTCAACAGAAACCTTGAAACTGAAAAGTAAAGACACCAAGGACAGGGAAAGAAAAAAGAACAGGATATCCAAGAACTGTGGGACCACCACGAAAGGTGTAACATACACATAATGGATTACCAGAAGAAATAAAGAGAAAATAAGAGATGTTTGAAACAATAATGACTGAGAATTTCCCCCAAATTAATGTCAGACACCAAACCATAGATTCAGGAAGCTCAGAGAACACCAAACAGGATAAATACTAAAAATCCCTACATCTAGGCATATCATTTTGGGGGGGCGGGAATTAAAGACATTTATTTTACATTTACACATTTGTATATTTTCTATAAATGATGTGGAGCTGAAATATGTACATCTCTTGCCCAACAGCATATCATTTTTATTACAGAAAATGAAAGTAAAGACAATATCCTGAAAGAAGACAGAGGAAAAATATCTTACCTACTGAGGAAAAAATAAAAATTAATCCAACTTGTCCTCAGAAACTATGCAAGCAAGGTGAGAGTGGAGTGAAATATTAAAGCTCGAGAGAAAAAAGAACTGCCAAACTAGAATTCTGTACCCAGCAAAATGGAAACAAATTTTTCTTTTTAAAAAAATTCCTTCCAAGAAAGTTTTTTTCTTTTTTACCTCCTGTGTTCTACTTTTCCTCATCATAATCTTCTTTCTTCTCCATTTGAACTGTCATCATGCAAATATGTTTCTACTCTCTCCTTCCATCTCCTCTCTAATAGCAAGATACAGGCTTCTTTGGCTAACAGATTTTGAAAATGTTCATTACATTTATGTATGTGCATGTTTACATATTTATAAACACTTGTAAGTGTATATTTCTCGAAGAAGTGCAATTTACCTGATGTTGGGGAGGAAAAAGAAGTTGACAGTGCCCTTTCCCAAACAATGCTGCTTCTTTTTGGAACCATAAGGACAAAGACTGCTGGAGAAACAGCTCCTTGCTCTCCTTTTTGCTAGAATTAGATTGTGCATTGAATTTTAACCTCTGTGAGTTAAGCAGAGAAACAAGTTATGAAGCGAGGATTAGATATGCTAGTATCATGCTTGTTTGAAGGTATTGTTTCCTTGGAGCCCACGATAAAAGGTAGGCACAGGAAGGGTGGCTGATGGGGGGAGAAGTCAAAAGGGAGGGACACAGGAGCTGCTGGAAGGAAAAAAGGGAAACTTCTTTAACAAAACCTCCAATGGAAAAAGAGGCTGTTTAGAGAAACTGGCTTCTAAAGGAGTGATAATTTAATTTAGGAAATTCATAAAGGAGCTCTATTAAGAAAAACGCTTGAGTGTAAGGAGCATCCATTTCAGAACATTTCTTCAGGACCAGTGAAAAGAGCAAGGGAAGGAAGCCTTGCTAAAGAGATGCTGAGTAAAACTCAGAGAAATCTATAAAACTAGATAGAACTTCCACTGGCTTCTGAGAGGGCAGTTTAATCCTAAAACCTAAAGTTTATACCTAATGTTCAATATAAAGGCGGCGTACCTGTGACTGCCCCAGAGCAGTGCAAGCGAACCAGGATAAGATCAGAATGCAACATCATGAAAGGCTAATCATTGTGTTACACTAAGTCAAACTAATAATAAATTTATCTATAATGATAATAATGGCTTATTTTGTAGAAGCTGTATAATTTATAAACTTTTCAATTATGCATTCTTATGTAATTGTCACACATTTCCTACAAGGTTAGTATTATCATCCTCATTTCAGGAAGCTGAGGCTCAGAGGCTCTGAGACTTGCCCAAAGTCTCCTTAGCACACGACGGACTGGCACTACCATTGTGTTCTACCCATTGTGCACACTGCCTCTCCAGTGCATGTAGACTGGAGATTTCTTGCCTTAGAGTAAAAGAACCATAGAGGACAGAAACAAAAGGGAAAGGTGTGTCACCAAGTCCAGGGTGTCTGAGGGAGATCTTTGCTTCTCTGGGGAATGCTCGCAAGGGGGGTCCTGTATGAATGTGCTTGGCTGGCCTCCTCACTTTGGGTGTCTTTGTGACTCCTGAAGATCTGTGAGACCAGCTAAATCCTAGACTTTGTTCTTCACAAGTGAGAAAAGTGAAGAAGGCATTTTGAAAGATTATCAAATCCTTTCTTTAACATGGAAAATTAGTGCTTTTGTGATATACTTCTTAACTGATTTAATAAGTCATGTAGGCTTAAATCTTCCCCTCCCCATATCTGTGAAGAAGTATTTCTGGCAAGATCTGCAGAGAAATGTAACTTATAATTTTATCTACACTAGAACCCATCAGGAACATACTATGTTTCATTTTAAAGCAATTTTACAAATATGGTGTCTCAGTTATTTCTCACCACAACCTTGGGAGGTGGTTATTATGTTCCCATTATATAGATGAGGAAACAGGCTGGTAGAGGGAAAATCACTTGTCCATAGACACACAGTTAATAAGTGGGTTGAGCTAGGGCCTTAGACCAAAAGTTAGGTCTCTGAATCTTTGAAATTAAAATGCATATTTAAAAAAGCACCTCCATGGATAGGTTAAGTGGGGTGGTGGTGATGGTGAGAAGAAAAAAAGAATATTTGCTTTGCTTTAGGGATGTTTTTTCTACGTCCCATTCTCAAGGCCGATACCCCGGAGTATGGGTAGGAATGAGAAAACGAGAATGCTGTTTTAGAGAATTTGCTTCAGAAAAACCTCCAATATATTTTTATTTGTTTTACTTATTCAAAAGAGAGGCAGGCTCTGTATTTTTAATTATATTTTCCCAAAAGTTATTTTAAGCCCAGTTCAATATTAATTTTTAAATTGATAAAAGTATCTCATCTAGTTGTCAGTTCAGGAAAATGACTGAAATCATTTGTTTTCAAAAACTATTGAAGTAGAATATTAAATATTCTCTGCTCAATATTGTCAAATAGAAAATAAATGCATCGAAGTCAGAGACATGGCTTCTATCTTTAACCAGCTCTAAGCACCTAACCAATGCTTATTGTGTTTTATTCCATAGGATTCCTCTGGTTTGCACTTTTGCAACAAGGCAAGGGGGAGGAATGTCAAGGTCTTTGGAGTTACAAAAGCTGCTGTACTCAATTCTCCTCTGTATTTTACAAAAGGGTACATCTATGAATAAAATGCTGGGGTTGAAATTCTCATGCAAATGGCGCTTTCCAGAGAGATTCTTATTTTGAGAAGGGATTTCAGTGCACAATTATATACCAACTCTAAGAAAGTCATTTTTTTGGTGTGTTTTTTGTTTTTGTTTGCTCGCATGTATATTTAAATATCTTTTATTTTACAAGATGGAAACCAGATAGAGATGTTGCTGAAATTCTCACTCACTGTTGTCACCTCAATCACCTAGATGGTATGACGGATTTTGTAATGGGCAAATTTTGTTGGAGTTCAGCATTAAACAAAGTGAGGGGGATTCGTCGTGTCAAGAATATTTTAATTGGCTGTTTGCATTGTGTGGACTCATTAGATAATTGCCAACCTTCTCCTTCACTTGTGTTACACAGATCTGGCTACAGAAGACAATGTTTGGGAAAGAGATCACTAGGAGGAGAGGCTGCTGGACTAGAGATCACAAGAAAAGAGAGAAGAGGGCAAAACCTAGGGGGAGAAGAGCTGGGGGGAGGGGCGTGGGAACAAAAGGCCCTGAGATGGTGAGGAAAAGAAAGTCAGCAGAGCAGAAAGCACAGGAGGGAGGTGGCTCTGGAAGCTCTCAGAAGTTGAGGACAACGAAGAGGTACATGGACAAATACATGTACAGGGACAATTAAGGTCAGGACAGATGCAGCTTCAACAGAAGCAGGTAGTCATAGACAGTGGTCTACCAGGGAAGCCTAAAGGGTTGGGATAAGAGATGACTAGGGTGCTAGCCAGCTCTTCATCCAGAGGGGTCCTGAAAAAACAAAGAACTGGGGGCTTCCTCCCACTGTGGGAGGGAGGCATATGCAAGCCAGAAATGGTGAGCCTGGTCCACTAGAGACAGAGGCCGGCTTTCAGAGGAAACATAGGGAGATGACTCGTCACCATAGTACACCAAGACATGGACAATCATGAGTGGAGGCTGGGGAGGGGCTCTGGGCAATGAGTCTGAGGTCATCGCAGCATGAGGTTGCCCAGCCCGGGTGCAAATGGGCCATGATTTCAAAGATGGGTCTTAAATTAAAGAAAATAAAAAACAGTATTATCAATGTTGGAGTCCTCATCTTGCTCCATTGAAAGTTTTCTAAAAAGTAGACATATGTGAAATTCAACCCACCTCGTAAAGAAGTCACCAATGTGCAATAGCAAAAAAAAAAAAAAAAAAAAAAAAAAAAAAAAAAAAGGGTGGGGCATACCCAAATATCCATGAATAAGGAAATAATTGAACAAATCATGACACCAGGCTAAGTCATACTATGAAGCAGCTAAAAACAAGAGAGATAAGCACATCTACTAGAAGGTAAATCATAGAATGGGAGTATGATTCTAGTGGATATGCACGTATGTCTGAGAGGGGTAATGCATGGGACGTGTACCCCAAATTGTGGACCGTGGTGACAGACTGGGGTAAGGCAAAAGGAATGAAAGGAGCGGGGAGAGGAGGTGTCTTGATTTGTTCCGAATACTTGTAAAAAAAAAAAAAAAAGAAAGAAAAAGTCATCAAAAGTCATGATAAAGATGACATGGAATGAGAGACAGCAGAAACAGGAATCACTCTAAATTTGCAAGCTCACTCACAAGAAGGGAATAAAGGAGTCTGGAAGCGTTCATAGGAATAAGAAGTGTCTGCTGAGCTTCTTTCTTGGAGCAGAGACAGGGGACCTGTCTCTGCTCCAAGAAAGCTCTTCTTTTCATGGAGTGGATAGAAACTAGAAATAACATGTTGTAACTCATTATAATAATATGTTGGGTCTTATCTGGGAATCTCAAAACGTTTTTAACGCTCACATTTCCCCTTACCCCTGTGAGTCAGGCCGATAGCATGGTCCACGGGGAAATTAAGAGCTGTTTGTTCAAGACACTCAATGAATCATTAGGAAGACGGGACCTAGAACTCTTGTGTTAGAGCCTGCTTGGATTCTGGAACAGGTTGCCTCAGGTTGTCTTAGAACTTTAGCTTGGAAAGCCACCTGTAAAAGAAGCCAGTCCTGTCTAATCTCTGCTCATCTCAGCATAAATGTCATTTCCTCAGAGTCACCCTCCCTGACCCTATCCAATCTTACTGACTTTGATCCTGCTGCTACTCATTCTCGTTGATCTCCCACGTTAGTTATCAAAGCTGCATTTGGGCTCACTACCTTCAGTCTTCACACCTCCACCAGGCTGTAGCCCCACCTGGGCAGGGGCTCACCCTGTCCTATTTGCTTACCACCACATCACCAACACCAGTATCTCCAGAACAGAAATATGATAAGGCTAGTCGAGTCTTCACTGGGATTCCTTCTATCCCAAACGTGTTGTTTGAAACTTGGTGTTCAGTAGGTGAGTTTGCTAGGAAGGTGCTGGCTGCATTTCTTAAGCAGGTCAGCAGGTGAATGCTTGAACCCACACCCCAGGTGGCCCCAGTGGTATGTGTGATTCAGTCCCCTTGGCCTCGTGTTTAGCTGTTTGGTGAGATGAACGCTGGCCCACACCCAAGACTCAGGGTGCTTTGCTGCAAGCCTGGGTGGTAGAAGTGGCACAGGGGCAGACCCAGAGGGCAGGGAGGGACACGGGTGACTGCATCCATCAGCTACGCAGCCTTGCCAGGCTCAGGGGAGCCAAAAACAAATAAGGGGTATTGCCCAGGAGGCTGAATGTCACCCCTCCGCCCTCTCCCCTGCCCCACCAGCAGCAGCCCCTACCTCGCCTGCAGCAGCCCCTGCCCCATGACTGATATCTTGAAAACCCCTCTAAGAGATCAAGGGGAGTTTTTGGCTATTCTCCTTTACCTTGGAGAGTATTTCGAACTGCTGTTTGGGGGTGAGGTTCCGCAGAGCTCTACTGGGTCCCTCCCACCCTCTAAATAAGGAGAAACAATGACAGCAGCAGATGTTTGCCCCCAAGCTGCACAAGCTGAAGGCTGCGTCTCCCCCTCCTGCTCCTGTGTAGGAGTCAGTGAGAGGAGGAGGAGGCCTCTCAGTGGGTGGAAGGAAGGGAGGGGTGGGTACAGACTGAATGGAGGAGGGTAAAGGCCTTAAAGGTGCCCCAGATGGTGCTGAGAAATTCCTGTGTGTCAGAACTGGCCCTCTGGTGCTGTGTCAGGGGCTCCTTCCTCCCACCCTCAGCCTTCTCAGTTCTGTTTCACAGCACCCTTGTGACGAGAAGCCTGGGTGGAAGGCCTGCACCTCGCTGCTTCCTCGGCCAGATAGGATGACTCACTGACAAGTGCCAAGGTTGGGGACTTCAATGTGTTAAGCTTGCACTGTCTCCCTGTAACTTTACCCGCGTTGTTCCCTGGGGCTGCACAGAAGCTTTGTCTGGCAGTCTTTGCAGGGTTTGGGGCAGGCTTTGATTTGTTTTTACCTCTGACTTCACTGATCTCAAGCCACAAGTAGAGAGAGGGACAAAGCCAGGAACCGTCAGGGGTCAGGGCACCAAGGTTTTCAAGCTTCTGGTCGCTCAGCCAGGAGCTTCCTTTGATTTTATGGATTTCCAGTGAGAACCACCTTAGCAGCCAAGTTAAGTCCAAGAGCGCCACCACCAATGGCCCCTGAAATTAGCGGGTAAGAGTTTTGGGAAGCCGAGGTACAGTTCCTGGGATGGATCAAGATGTCATGCTTGATGACATTCCAACATTCTGCAACCCCCTCTTGGAGGGGGATGATCCACCAGGCGGTGAGGCTGCTGAGATCCAGGTCACTCCTCATTCTAGGCTTGTGTTGTTCTGACATTTCCAGAGCGGGGTGCAGGCCTATAGCCTGATTGTATGATCTGCTCTGCCATTTACTAGCTATTACCCACCCTCTCCAGCCTCAGTTTACTCATTTGTATCTCAAATCCTCAACGGATAATTTAATGATTAAGTGAAATAATATAAGTACGAATGCCCCCAATAGACAGTGGGAGCTCATTAATATTAGTTTCTCCTTTTCTTAAGGTTCCCTCAAAGAAACATGGGGGTGGGGGAAGTCAGAAAACGCAGACTTACTCACTGGCTCAGAGGCAAAGCCCCCTAACTTTATGCTGACATTGGTGATGCCAGCTGCTTCTTCCTAAGCGTTTGCCTGCTTCTGGTATAAGGATATACATAGATTTTGCAACCTTCCAAGGTTAATATCACTATCTGTTTTTGCAGCTAAGGAAACTGAAGCTCAGAAAGATGGAATAGCTTATCCAAAGTCACAGAATTAGTCCACAGCAGAGCTAGACTTGAGACTCTAAATCCCATGCTATTAACCCCTCAACAGTGCTACTCCCCTCCACCACCACTGCAGCAGGAAGCTCCCCAAATGGGTGAAGCACACACAGCTTTAGAGCAGCAAAACCATTCAACCTCAGAAGAACCTTGGTGCACTCTTTCTGGGGAGGTCTAGCTGGCCACACGTATGACCAAAGCAGTTCAAGGTCAGGGGATGGCTGAAAATGGGAGGCTGTGTCTTTGGTTGTGATTATATCAGGGACTGGGCTGAAATACTGTAAGTGGTTACAGAGGGTGCAATCTCTTCCCTAGGAGAGCGTGGGGGTGGGGTGGAGAAGGTGGTTGATTGAGATGGGAGGGTGAGGGTGGGGGTGGGCAGGCACTTCCAAGCTTTCAGATCCGGTGCTGTTCCCGTAAACAAGTGCAACCCTCAGTTCCCTGGAGGGCCTGGGGAGCAAATGTACGCATCTCGGCCTCTTTCCCAGCAGCTGTTTGCTGGAGGACGCAGCCCTGCCATCTCTGGCAGTCCTTCTCCAAGCTTCCCCAGCCCCCAGCTCAGGAAGTGGAGCTGCTGAGAATCTCTCCTCCAGCCTCGCCTCCTGCCGAGAGTGTCCTCTGCGTGAGCATTTCCTGGCCTAATTAAGCTGGGTAATGAGTAGCTAAGAGGGAGGGGATAAATGCCCTAGGCAGCTTAGAGCAGGACAGTTTATGACAGGGGCGTTTGCAGCTGGTGACACTCTTAAGAAAGTTATTTCTCAGAACCCTGGAAAGTTGCATGCTGTTTCCACAGCAGAGTTTGCCCCAAGGTAAACACTGGGAATACTGCGTCTCCAGGGGGCCTGGCCGAGGGTCCTGAGAGGGGATAGGTAGGTGTTGCTGTGGATTTGAGGGCAGGACTGATCCAAGCTGCAGCGCAGTCTAGAGCTACACAGGCTAATGCCCTTGGCTTAGCCCCAGACTGGGGTGTCCTTGGCGACTACGTGTGACTCTTAGGGCTTGGGTTTCATGTTTCATTTGAATGATAGGACTGTGTACTGTGGGCAATTTTCCTAAGACCCTGTCCGGCTAAGAGTAAGGCAATCCGAGCTGGACACTGATCCCGACTCCCCTTCGGTCCCGTTGAGGTGCTAAAAATTGTGTTCTGGAAAATGAGGGAAGGCTGACACCAGGCCTGCCCTTTCGGAGACACTAAGGGCCAAAAATTGACTGTTACCACCCCAACCTCTGCCGCAAGAACGTAAAACCCAGCAAAACACCACAACCACAGCCCCCACACCCACTTTTTGTTTATGCACCTGAGTCTGTTTTTATTATTATTATTACTTTTTTTAAATCACTTTGCACACACTCATCGGTTTGCCAGGGCACGCCTGTGGCGTGTGGGGAGGAACACCTGGTCAGGCCTGGGTCTGGAGTGGGTTTCGTCACTCAGCCCCTGAGTGAACATGGGAGATCACATCACCTCTTGGCTATCACATTCCCGCTTGTAAAATTAGGGCTTTGGAGATTCTCGCCTCCAATATGTCATGAGCCTGTGACCTCCACTGTCCATGCATGGTGGGAAAAGCCAAACTGGGCCACAGGTTCCAGCTTTTCAAATTAGGGAACCCAATGTGCATTTTACACTGAGGAACAATTCGCCCCAGTTGTCCTGTAGGGCAGAGCTGTATCCAGTGAATATTGCTGATGATGGAAGGGCTCACTCTCCCACATCCCCACAATCAATGTTTCAAATATTTCCTAATTTTCTCAATAAGACCTGTTTGGGCCATGTCCTCAGAGCCCATTTCCTCCATTGCACTTTTGGCGGCTAGAGCCCAGGGCTAAATGGAACTTTATGGGACTCCCTCTCCTCTTTCTTCCCTCGCTCTTTTCCCTCGCTGTTCTTATAATCCCATCTATTCTCTTGACCTGTTTCTCTTTCTCCCCACCCCAGTTTTATTGAGATATAATTGACATGTGACATTGTATAAGTTTAAGGTGTAGAACATGATGATTTGATATATATTGCAAAATATTTCTCTTTCTAAACCACAATAGTCAAATCACAAATAACCTACTTTTCCTGTTTTTTCCCCTCTTACTATAGTTGTCCACAGAGTGGAAAGAGACGTGGTGGCCAGACGCCTGACCAGGGAGGACAACCCGGGCTGCTCCATCTCGGCAAGGGCGCCTAGTGCTCTCAGAATTCCTGGGGGAGAGTCCCTGGGATTCGGAAGAGGGGTGAGCAGGCCTGGGAGCTTCCACTCCTGATTTTGCCCACCCTCCAGCTGGGCAGCCAAGCCCAGAAGCCTCCGGAGTCCTCCAGCCCTGAGGCAGCTGGGCAGGCCCAAGGAGCCAACTCACCCTGAATGTATAATCCTGGTTAAAAAGAGAAAGGAGAAAGGATCTTTTAATTTCCCAGGACACAGACAACTGAAACCTGATACTCTTGTCAAAGGAGTCCTTTCACTGAGAAAGGCAGGGAGAGAAAAGGGGAGAGAGAAAGAAAAAGAAGGAAGGAAGGTGTGTGAGAGGCCATTTGGGACCAGGGGCCAGGAGGAAGCACTGAGCACAGCAGAATGTGAGTACTCCGGGTGTCACCCGCCCCAGTGCTTGGCCTGACACTGACTCTTGGTGAGAGCCGAGAGAAACTGTTCCCCCGGTGTGGAGAGCAGCAGCCGCTTTTAGAGGCCTGTCTGTCGTCCCCGTCTCTGCTCCTTAGGAGCCTCTGTCCCTTCTGTAGGAGGCTGGGGGTGCCTCTTTCCCTTCTCTGCCTTTTGTGTGAAGGGGTCAAATACTGCTGCTGAGAAATATGTGTGCAAAGGCCTTCAACGTGGACCAATAAGAAGCAATTCTTTCCTCCTTTCATCCAGCAAATACCCGCTGACTAAGTGGATGAATAAAAGCGACACCACCCGGCATGGTCGAATGTATGGTCAGAAGGGGGACACTGTAGCCTGACTTGGAAGGGTCAGGGTTTTTCATCTTTGTTCCACTACAAAGAATTGTGGGTGTTTATTAGGCTAAAGTTACATAAATTTGGGGAGGCTGCTTTGTGACGAGCTCTGTGCTAGGTGCAGTCCTGGGAAACACAGACATATATGGGAAAGCATCTGTCTTTGAGGTATAGCGTGCCATGTGGCTGGAAGAGCAAGGCTTTCAGCTCAAACAATTAAGGGACGGTATAAAAGAAGCCCAGAGTGCAGCCCAAATGTGTCCTAAGGCCAGTGAATGGTCCCATGGGTCAGTCCTGATATACCTTATGGAGAAGGCTTCTTCCAGGTAAAATATTTCCTAACGTCATTTTCTGAATCAGCAACTGTTTATTGAACTCCTACAGGACTCCAGGCACTGGCCTAGGCACTAGGGATACTGCTATGAACAGTAAAAACGGTCACTGCCCTGGTAGAGCTCACCCCACAGGGTGTCACTTCATCCCCATCCACATACTTCCATGGTATAGTTCATTTATTTACTTACACACCATCTTTATTAAAAAAGGATTCAAGGAAATTTATAATTAATGGCACCATACCCTAAAACCTAAAACCAGGTTAATGGTTGAGGTCTGGGCTGTAAAGGAAGCTGAGGCAAGAGAATAATTATACCAGGAAACCTAGATTTAGACAAATGCTCTAATATCTGAGCCTAAAAATCAGCTCTGAGCTTCCTGGTGGTTATGTCAAAAAGGTAAAGAGTGTGTCTGTCTGATAGAAAGGAAGCACTTCTTATGCAGGTTCCTTCTGGGAACTAATATCCAGGTTTACTTCTTACCACTATCCCATTCACACTTAGCCTTGCTCAAGTGCATTCACAGCTGCAGAAGCACAGGTGGCATGGCTCCTTTACACTTGTGTTCCATCATCAGGAATGCTCTGCCTCCTTAGCCTGGGTGAAGGCCATTGGCCATGCTTCAAGACCTAGCACAGACATACCTCCACTCAGTGTCCTGGAGTCAGAGTCACAAGCCTTCCTTGTGTCCATGCCCCTCCTACCCGGCTCTGTCACAGCCCTCTCAGGACACTGTACTCGTTCCTTATTTCCCCACCATCTGATGAACTTCTTCAGAGGAGGAGCTCTGTCCCTCATCTCTATGTTCCCAGGGCCTAGCAGAGTGCCTGGTGCAGAATATCCAATAAAAAGGTATAGCTAACAATTTTTTTTTTTTTTTTTTTTTGGTAATTATGTGCCAAGCACCCTGCTAATTGTCTTACATGTATTATCTCATTTAACTCTTACAATTGCCTTGTGGTCTAGGTGCTATTATGCCCATTTTACAGATGAAGAAATTAAGTGACTTGCCAGAGGGCTAATAGTGGTGGAACCAGCTGTCAAACAGCTGTTGGAGAGTGAGGCATTTTTCATTTATGGCCTTTTATTGGAATTATTTTTCACTTTAACTAGACCGTGAGCCCTTGAAGGACAGCGGGGAACTCTTCTTTCTATCCCCCACAGTTGCTAGCACTGTGCTTTCATTTAACAGGAACTTGCGAAATAGTTTTTGGCAATGATAGCTCTTAAACATATGTGGAGAATTATACCGCTGGTTTGCAGAGCAGTAAGATGGAACTTTATAACGCCCTAATTACCCAGTTGGTTTAATCACATTTGTGGTATTCAAAGGCCTTAGGGCTTACAGCTGGAAGAGACCTTAGAACTCATCGACTTCACTCCCACATTGCACAAAGAGACAGTTGCAGAGAGATGAGATGGCTTGTTTAAGGGCATAGAGCTCATTAGTTGAGTTACAGAGCGAAGGCGGGAACAGATCTGACTCCTGTCACCCTGAATCATTTTCCCATTTGATTAAAAAATTCACCTCAATTCTGGAAACAAGGTGAGGCAGAAGTCTAGAAGTAGGACATTTCCGCTGAGGCAGTGCTCTGGGGAGAGTCACTGGCAGGTACTACTTCTACCTCTCCCCTCCCATAGCTACCTTCTCACAGGCTGTGAGTCTCTCACTTAAAAGAAAGGTATTGGTGAACATCCCTCCTTCTAGCCCATTAAGAGCACAGCCTGCATTCAGACCCCTAACAGGAAGCATATGCTCCCAGCTCACAGCAGTGGTTCTCAACCAGGGGTGATTTGACCCTCAGGGGACATTTGGCAGTGTCTAGAGACATTTTGATTGTCATAACTGGGGGGAGGAGTGCTATGGGCAGACGTCTAGTGGGTAGCGGCCAGGATGCTATTAAATCCTACAATGCACAGGCCCCTACAACAAAGAATTATTTGACCCAAAATATCAATGGTGCTGAGGATGAGAAACCCTGCTCTACAAGTAGAAGTCCTGTTCACTAACTTCCTTCCAGAGAACCTTTACCTGTTTCCTTCTCCTTCCCCATCCAGGGGGCCTATAGATGTCTCCTCAAAATCACTGGGTTTGGCACCTTCTGCCCCTGACACTTCCATTGTCCATTGTCCATTTGGTGTTTCCATTTTGTCTCCCACAGAATATATATATATAAAAAAAAAAAAAAAGGAAACTGTTTTATTGATCACCCAGTGGAATGCTTGGTGTTTTACGTATGTTATATCTACTTTGCATGGTTGCTTAACTTAACTTGAAAAATAAAGAGCAGTTACATTTGTGAGATAGACAGTATTTCCATTTTACCAATGAGCAAACAGGCTCAGAGTGGTTATGTAACTTGTTAAGATCACACAGCCATTGTCTGTTTCAAACCTAGCTCTGAGCTATCCAGTCCAGTGCTCCTGCAACTTTCCACAAAATAGCACTGAACTGTGCAGACATATTGGAAACAGTTGGCAAATGGAAGGCAGTTTTGTTTTCCTCAAACAAATCCATTTCCTGCCTTGCCCATTAAACAGTAAAGATAGAGCTCTGAGGAAATACAGAAGCTTGGAGGTAAAAGCAGGCTGATATACGTCTTCCTAGTTATAGTGTCTTAAGATTCTTAGAACTCAGGTGAGCCAACAGTAACCCAAATTTAAACTCTAAATTGCCAAAGAAACCTCTGGGGGTTCTCCACCACCCAGCTCACAGTACACACGCCCTCCCTGGGAGGAGGTACTCAGGTTCCTCTCTAATCTCCCTTGCCTGAGGCTCTCAGGATTGCTCACCATGAGCACTGGGGCCTTATTAAACAGCATCAGCTCAGCGATTCTGACCATCAAACCCAGAGTCTGTCAGGAGCCTACTCTGTGTGTGTGTGTGCGCGCGTGTGCGCGCGCGCGCGCGCGTGCAAGCTACTAGAAAGGTGGCCTTTATTCAAGGTTTAAACTGGGCCTTGGCCTCCTGGCCTGAGTTGCTTCCTGCTGCTCTCATTCCAGGGATCTATCTGCCTAGCTCTGTATGAAATGGAGCTGGGTCCCTCCTGGCTTCTGCTCAGATTAACCTCTTCCTTCCAGCTTTCCTGTGCAGGGGCTCTGGGCTAAGGGGCCAGGCGCTCACTCGCTCCAGGGCTGCGGATGCCATAAACTCATTTTTCTTGGGGACCCCAGAGCTCCACAAATTACTTTCAAAAAGCACAACTGTTTTTGTTTGAAATGGCTCTGGGAGGAGGGAGAGCCCAAGGCTCTATACACATGTTCCTCATTTGCCATTGGTGGGAGCAGGGGCAGAGCAGGGTGATGCTGCGGGGTACTGGGGAGGCAGGCACAGGAGGGGAGAGAGCCGGCTGCAGCTGCTGCTGCCGGGAAGTTTGGCTTCAGGGAGGAAAGGAGGGAGAGAGTGCGAGGAAGAAGGGGTGGGACTTGGGGACAAGGGCGGTGTCGTGGGGGAGGAGGGAGCAGGTGGTGACTTGTTTATCTGCTCAGCTGTTTTGTGTCCAGGAGCCTGAGAGAGACAGAAGCAGCTGGGAGGAGAAAAAGCAACGCGGCCAGGGGCCCTCATGGTCCTTCTGCCTTAGCCACAGGTTCTGAAACCAAAGAAAAACCACCAGAGTGGCTCATGGGGGTATAGTCTCCCGCAACACACACTCAGAAGGGTTTCTTTGGGCCACATATGCTAGTTTCTGCTATGCTAACACCTTGGCAATGCCCTCCTGGCCTTGGTGCAGTGGTTACTTTCGGGCAGGCAGCCCCAGTGGGTTAATACTGGCACTGACTCCCATACGTACTACTGGGCCCCAGTCTGGTGTACTCCCATATGTGAGCTGGCTCAGTCCTTGGGGGCCAAACTAGCTAGTTCCTAGCCTTGGTATCGGGTGAGACGAAACCAGTGAAAACTGTCCCTGGTGGAAACTAGATGGCTCCTCCGCTTCTGCCTAGCACCTCCCTTCACTTTCAGGGCAGCCCTGCTTGGGTTTCCCTCTTCAACTGCCCAAGACCTGTGTAGCAGTTACAGTGGAGGTCCCCTTCACCCCCGCAGTGTGTGTGTCTCATTTGCATGCTAAGTTGTTTGGAGGCAAGGCCGGGCTGCAGCTTAATCTGCCTGATGTCTTTTGACCAAGTTAATAAACATACTTCCCCTCTCAACATATGAGAATTAGGAAAGCAGACATGTTTAATTACAGCGCAATTTCAAAAGTTTGCTTATTTTTTCCTCCTGCCTCTTTCTTCATCTTATTATTTTTCTGTTGTTTGTTTGTTTAAATGAGAATATTTACTGGGACTTCCATAGACAATTCCCTCTTGCTCCTCCCCGGAGGCCAGCCTGATGCCAGAGGACTTTTTCTGCCTCCCTCTTGGTGCACAAAAGGTCTGCTTCTCTGGCACTGAGCCTGGCAGTTGGGAACAACGTAAGAAACACAGATGCCTTTTGCCTCATCTCCGATGTAGTCAGTGGCCACCGGTTCCTTTAAGCAGCGAAAACAATTCAGGAAGAGCACAGGTCCCAGTCCCCTGCTCCCTGAGCACAATGCCCCCAGGACTATATGGTGCCTACAGGGCTGGAGGGAAGAGGAAGGCTGTGAAGGATTGACTGCAAGATTTGGGGATGGAGGAATAGTGACACTGTTTGTGGGTTGGCAAGGCAGAAGGACTGTCTCCCGGGAGAGGCTGGCTGGAGTAGGAAGAGCTGGGGATATAGAGTTGGAGGCTTGGCTTCTAGTCAGCATCAGCTTTACTGCTAGCAAGTTAGGTGGTCTGGGCCAGACACTTCCCTTCTCTCTGGGCCTTCCTGTATTAAATGCAGGATTGGAGGCTCTGCTCTCTGAGTCCTTTTTCACTTTACAGATTTGCTTGCTTTTAGAATGCTGCTTTCTTTGTCTATAGCCCATTTCCTTCTACAGAGACCAGGTAGCCCCATAAAATTACCCCTTAATGGTGGTTGGTAACACAGGCAGCCCGAATGACTGCTTGTTTTCCTGAACCCAGATGCTCTGGCTGTAGCCCCTATTAAAATTCTCATCATGCGGAAGCTCTGGAAGTTTCCCTCTTACAGGTCAATGGTCTATAGGGCAGAAGATCCAGGATACCATCTTCTTGAGCATTTCCTGTGTAGATTTCTACGGAATCAACGGCCCCTCCACCAGACGCTCACCTCCCTCTTAGAGAAGCTCCCTGAGCTCCACTTTATGTAAGTAAGGTCAGTGCTCTTTGCCTTCAAATGGATTCCATTTAATTTACCGAAATAAATTTTTTTGAGCTCTTATTCTGTGACTGGCATTGCTGGACCCAACGGAATACAGAAAATATATACGACCCAGTCCTATTTCTAATAGAGTTGACTGACCTGCTGGTAGTCCAGACTTACCTAGGTAACCATTAGAGGATAATTCTGTTACACATCTCTTATTTCTCCCTAATACTTTAAAGATCATGGGAAAAGAAAGCACAAAAACTGACTAATAATTGTATTTCAAAGGTGATAGAGGCATTTCTTATATTTAAGCAAGCTAGCCATGAGGAATTTATTCTGGCAGATTGCACTTAGCAGTTCTCTGTTTACTGCATTTGCAATCATAACAATACCAGCCATTGTTTATTGAATGCCTGTTATATGTACCATGCATTTCGGCAGATGTTTTATGTATTATCTTACTGGAGTCTTATGGGAGAAATACTATTAAAATCTCTATTTCAGATGAGGAAATTTATGCTCAAAGATCAATGAGTTTTTGATGGAGCCACTATTCAAACCTGTGTCTAACTGAACTCTAAGGCCAGGGCTAGCATCTAGATAAATTTCCAGAAATGGGTGATCCTACAAATATCAGTTGTAGATGATATTTGCCTCAGCATCTGCGATGTAAATGCCCAAAGGCCCAGATCTCTGCAGTTCCTACTCCAGCTGTTTCTTCGTATTATAAGAAACCCAGCCCTGATGAATCTAGCTGCTGAATTTCTTGGCATCTGGCTTTTGAGGCCTTTGTAATCCTCAATTCTCTGTGCTGCTGACAGTTGGTCAGCTCCGCTGACCCCGTGTCTCATAGGGATGTCAGTACAGGGTTGTCTGGTGAGCACAGACAGCTATGCTTCCGGGGCTGACTTTGTTGTTTGATCATTTCAATTGAATTAAAAATTTTTTGAGTATTTATTGTATTTAAGACCCTATTGTAGTGATGGGGGTTTTGGTGGGGAGATAAACAAGTCAGGCATGGTTCTTCTCCTCACGGAGCTTATAATCTCCAAAAAATATTCTTGAAATCTGTATTTTTCCCCTACTTTTTCCATATAAGTTATGCAATAATTTTGTCATGTTCCATAAAGTTGTTTGCTGATATTTTATAGAAATTGTGCTAAATTTTTTCATTGACTTGGGGAACATCAACCTCATTTTGATCTTTAATGCCAGGAACGACTTTCCACTCTGGTAAATGGCCCAGCCCTTGCTGCTGATTATTTTATTGTACTATTTCTTTTTTCTAGCTTTATTGAGATATAATTGACATGTGACAGTGAGTAAATTTAAGGTGTACAACATGTTGATTTGACATACTTATATCTTACTGTGCTATTCACTGTGTTTCTCTTCACACTGGGAGAGGTGCCCAAGAGGGGTTCTTGCTTTTCTGAACAGGGTCTGTCACTCCCAGGGCTGCCCTTACGTGAGAGATGTTTATTTTCATCTCCAAGATGCTAATGAGAAATCCCACCTTGTTGTCTACTCCCAGAACCAGAGCTTCTTGGTCTGGTTCTAGGGGGCTCAGCAGTTTTTAAGCTCACTCAAGCCTCAGAGTCCAGGCTAAAATAGCAGGAGGGCCCAACAGGTGAGCAGAACACTGAGAGAGGGGACCAAGTGGGCAACAATCGAGGCCCTAGCTTCAAGTGTTCATCCTATAGTCATCTTCATTTAGCTTGTAAACTTTTTGTTATAATTTATTTCATCTTTATTATTTTTTAAAACATACAGAAAAATAGAAAGAATAGTACAAGGAATATTCATATATCCATCTTGGGGGTAGTGCTCAGTAGGTGGAAGCTAATGTTAGTGACTAGAGCTTTGGGTACAACAATGGGCCAGTGGCCAGTACTTGGGGCTGCCCCCTTTACATTTTGCATACTTGTGTGCGCACAGGCGCGTGTGCTCTCTCTATTTTTTAAATATATATATATATAAATATATATATTTTACAAATATATATATTTCTGAATCATCTTAATGTAAATTACAAACATAATGACTTTTCTCTTTTAAATACATCTCTAGAAAGTAAAAATATTGTCCTATATAATCACGATACCATTATCACACCTAACAAAATGAAAATAATTATTTAATCTGATAACAAGGCCATATTCAAGTTTCCCCACTTGCCCCCAAATATCTTTTGAAGGTGGTTTCTTGAAACCAGGACCCAATCAGGGCTCATGCATTGCATTTTGTTTTTATTTCTCTCAAATTATTTTAATCCAGAGCAATTGCTTCTCCTTTTTGGTGTCTTTGATTTGTGGAGAGATAGATCAGTGCTTGCTATAATATTCCATACTGTGAATTCGTCTAATTATTTTTCTCATTGTGTTATTTAGCTTTCCCTTTATCTGTATATTTCCTGTACCCTGAAAGTTAGATCTATAGGCTTAATTAGATTCCAATTTAAACTTCTTGGCAAGAATATATCCTAGGTATTGCCCCTGGTTCTATCTTAATAATGGAGGTTGTCATCAAAAAGCTCTTTCCAGGGCAGAGGACAGGCAAGAGGAGGCAGAAGGTGGGCTGGGAGGAGCCTGGGCCTTCCCTTGGCAGGGAATTATAACAAATCTCAAAATGTGTACCAGTGCAGAAGGGTCTTCCTTTACCAACTGGAGCTTAAGAGGTGAGCTCAGGCTGAGTACTCTGGTGTAAGAGCCCCATTGCAGAAAACACTTGTCCAGTCTGCCATGAGCTGCAGTTTCAGGCCTCTCCCAGGAGTTTGGTGGCAGCTCTGACCCTCTTATCCTGGATCTGAGTGGCAGTGGTACAGCCTGGTTTAAGGAAAAAGGGCAGACTTTGGAGACAGACACAGCTCTGTAATTTGTCAGCTTTTTGGTCTTGGGCAAGTCACTTGAACTCCTTGAGCCTTGGTCTCCCTGTCTGTGAAATGGGTACTGTAATCATCCTACTTAACTAGTAGTTTTAGAGATTAGCAATAATGGAGGAGAGACACCTGGCACATGTGTGTGTGTGTGTGTGTGGTGGGGTGGTGTTCAGTAGGTGGAAGATAATGTTAGTGACTAGAGCTTTGGGTACAACAATGGGTCAGTGGCCAGTACTTGGGGCTGCCCCCTTTACATTTCAACAATAGGGTGACTGAATACTATTCCCCCAGGTGTTGGGGTGGGGTAAGCTTGAAGCAGCTGTAGCTTTCATGACATAAGGGGCTATTCATTCTCTAGTTAAAACAAACCAGTGGGTGGAGGCTGGCAGCAAACAAAGGCATTTCATAGGTCTTCAGAGCTGGCCAAAGATGGAGGGTGACCATCTTTGCCTGCTGGCTAATTTAATCCTAGATTGCTGGTGGAAGTACATCTGCTGTGGCGAGGTCTATGCCTTTGCAGTTTGCTTCAACACCTCACTATCTTTTGTAATACAGTTTTTAGGGCACACCATTTGCACACAAACTCCAGAGATAAAATTAATATATATATTAATTATATATATATATATTTATTTCAAAGGAACTAAATATATATATTTAAAAGGAAAAGCTCACCTCTTGAGATATAAAAAACAAGTAAACATCAACATTAAATGGTTGAATGCAGCTTTATATATGAGAAACCCACTCCAATATGGTTAATAAATTGAGCAAACGATGGAAACCAGGGAAGTATCCTAGTGTTGGCAACAGGATTCATAATTAGAATATTACACTCTCATCAGGATGCTTTTGGTTTCAAATAACAGAATGTGTAACTAGAAGTGGCCTAAATAATAGGGCACATCTTATCTCACATAACAGGAAGTCCAGAAGGAGATGTCTGGGTGATTTGGCAGCTCAACATTGTCAGGGCTCTGTTTCAGCTTCTCTATGATTCTCTTGGCTTTGCCTTCACGGTCACAAGGTGGTTGCTGTAGTGCCAAGTATTACATACCACTGTGACAATAAACAAAGATGGCAAAAGGGGGAAATCTGTCTCAAAAGCCTCCCCCAATCAACGTCAACGTTCTCTTATGTCTCTTACTAGAGCAGATCCTATGTCTACCCCTAAACCAATCATTGTCAAAGATGCCTACCAGCATGGGTCAGACCAACCATAGTTCACTCCTTAGGGCTGGGTCCACCTTCCCTGAAAATATTGCCATTCTGAACAAAATAACAAGGAACAAAGGAGGAACTGAGTAGACAACCAGCAATAAAGAAAGTCATCCTCTGATGAACTCTATCACCAGTTTCTTGAAAAGGTGTCTGCACTGAGTCTAGCAAAGGCAAGCCAAGAAGCAAGATTTGAAGAATGCCATCTTTATGTTCAGGGAGGGGTGGATTCGAAAGGGATAGTAAGAAAAGAAATAAACCCTGAGCTCTCCTTTACCACATCAGGTATAAACCCTAATTATTGTGCTTCAAAACAAGACATGTGGCTTTGTTTTCAGAGAAGGTTGCACAGGTAAAAAGAGCAGCTCCTTTTCGGTGAGGACCAAGAATTAACTTTGTAACAACAAAGCAGTCACAACGGCTCTGCCATCTGCCAAAAGCCCTGGAACCAGGTGTCTGGGGCTATAGGGCAAACATTTGGGGCCGTGGTTCTGGTGTCCCTCCTGGGCCCCTTGCTGATTTTATGAGGAACTGGAGAGCACGTGTTTGATTGAAAGAGGCAGCTACTAGTTTTGCCTTGTATGAAGGAAGGTTTAAATTTGCCTAATCTTCTGAGTTTTCAAGAGAAGTTAAAATTTTTAATTTTTGTGTGTAATTGTCTCATTTTAAAAAGCCAGCAAAAATTGAAATAGTGTATATTTTAATTATGGTAGACCAAACACAACATCTTTGGGTGAGATTTTGACTTGCTGGTAAATGGGCATGAGGGATATTATTGGGGTGATGAAAATGTTTTAAAACATATTTAAGCTGATGGTTGTGCAACTTAGTAAATTTCTTTAAAACTCATTGAATTGTACACTTGAAATGGATGAATTTACATATGCTGCGTAAAATATGCCTCAATAAAGTATACAGGAAATTGGCCTATGGGCTGTAGTTTTGCTGCCAATAGACCAGAATGTTATTCCTAAGGCCTTTCCAGACCTGGTTTTAAAGGCACCAACCCCACTGGTAGCTGAGAAATGACAACGTCAGTTTATGAGAGAGTGAAGCCTAGGAGGTACTACATGGGCTGTGGTGTCACCCGAATTCAGTTCCACCTTCCCTAGTTACTAGCCATGTGACCTTGGGCAAGTTAATTCTCTAGGCTCAGTTTCCTCATCTCTACAATGGGAATGATAACACCTAGCAGATTAAATGAAGTAATATGTGTAAAGCATCTGGCACAATGTAAGTCCTCAAGTCATAACATATTCGTTATTAGTTCTTGCCACAAAACACATTTACCCATTGAGTACCTGGATTATGGGTCTCCCCTTTCCCTTCCTGGGAGAGGGATTAAATTCAAATCCACTGTCGCTGATTGAGGGTGACTGAAAATACCATCAGCTGACGTTCCAGTTTACCTGTGGAGGGGCTCAAGAATTTTCAGCCCACATTTTCAGCACAAAGAGATTTAGATTTGGGATTTCCCAGGCTTCTAGGAGTGGTGTGCTGTGTATGTACTGAAGGAGAGAGAAAACTAAAGTAGTGTTTCTTGGGAAGCTCAGATTTAGGCTTTTTTTTTTTTTTTTTTTTTTTAGGAATTCAAGGAGAGTTGATTAGCATCCTTCTGTTGCTGCCCTTAAAGCCATATTCATGCTGAATCAATCATTCTGATGAGCTGCTGGTGTCCTTTGAAAGTCGCACACCAGAGACACAGGGGAAGTTAAATGAGGATGCTGCGATGGTACAGCCCCCACTCCACCCCCTCGTAGTTCGTTTTTCTGTCAGTCTCCAGTAGTGGCCTGTGTGGGGCTGGCTGGACCTCTAGGGTTCCTGGGCTCTGGGGCAGCTTGCACATGCCATCTCCGTTTGTTTGGTTTTGCTCTCCTGATCTGCACTCCACTCCAACAAATGCTCCTAAAAGGGCCATAGGACACTCACTTTCTCAATGAAAATAAATTTTAATTTACTTGGTTCTGACAGGTTTGAAAGATATTCCTAACACATCACCTGAAACGAAGGCCCTTTGGCCGTCACTAGGGCCGAGTCACTGCCCTGTGGACTCAGGAACATAAGAGGAGAGAGAGGCCCCACTCAGGGAGCCCTCAGCACATCTGAGAAACCAGACAGCAGCATTCCCCAAGCTATGCATGCAGCCTGTGAGCTGGAGGGGAAAAGGGAAGCCTTTCAGAGGGCTGGTGTGCAGTTGAGAAGAGGTGGGGAGAACCTGCTTGCACTCCAGGACCAATCAGGACCCCTGGCCCTAAAAATAAGGAGAGAGAAAGGTGTGTCAGGCCAGACAATCTGTTCTGGTTCTCAGTGCCCTGTGTTCTCTGTCTTCTTTGTCTCTATCTGATTCTGTTTGTCTAATTCTATGGGCTGCACCTCTTTTTCCTCCTACTTCCCTCCCTTCCCACATCCTGTCAGCTGATGCTCTGTGCAATCAGTAGCCTCCTAAACCAACAAGGGCATTATGACCAGCAATCGAGTGCTGCCAGAGAGCTGAGCGGCCTGTGGTGAAGTGGGAATGGGGTGCAGGTGTGAGCTCATTTGCCTTGTCCTGCCAGCTATGTCTGCAGAGGGGGACAAAGAGTCCCTATTCTCATCCACCTCAAGGGTGGAAAGCTGAGTGGAGAGAGCTTTCAGTTCACAGTAGGTGGTGGGTGGAACTATGGTGAGCAGAGCAAGACCCACCGTTGTCTTGTGATTTTAGAAACTTGAAACTCTGGACATCTAGAGTTGTCTATATGATTGAGGCTTTCTGACCGGCTTTTACTGTTTGAAACAGAAAAATCTGTAATGAACAATGTCTCAGACTAACAAATACTTCAGTCTGAGTGATTTAGCTTCTATTTACCTGCTGCCTCATTGATCTTCATTCCGAATTCCAACAGCAATTTAAGTCTGTGTCACACAATTTAGAACTCAGTTATATATTGCCTTGTGATGTTCCTGTTGTCTCATAGGAGTTTGTCCGGCCTCCCCAACAAGAATTACAGGCTCCTTTAGGACTGACCCCAAGTATGTCTAATACTTCTTTAACCTCCACCACTCAATAAATACTTCTTGATTAGATCGGACAATATCTGCATTGCAGTGGGGCTTGGTCTCTCATGTTTTACAGCTTTACCTTCACAATGCTTGGCACAGGGAGGTGCTCAATAAGTGGTTTCTACATAAAGGACTGATTTTTTTTCCTGTTAACAAAGAACAAGAGAGAACTTTTGGAGATTTTGCGGGAGTACTTGCATCTAAACTTGGTCTGCTGATTCTAACGCCCCTCTGCATTCTCTCCCACGGTCACGTCCTTCAGCTAGTGAAATGGACTGGGGTTAATATTCCTTACTCAGATAGTGTCCTGTCCTCCCAAATTCATATGTTGATGCCCTAATCCAATCTGATAGCTATCTTTATAAGAAGAGGACACTTGGACACACACACAAAGGCTAGATGAAGTGAGGATGTAGGAGAAGGCAGCTGTCCCTAAGCCATGGAGAGAGGCTCCAGGAAAAACCAACATGGCAAACACTTTGGTTTTGGACTTTCAGCCTCCAGAACTGTGAGAAGGGAATTTCTGATGTTTAAACCACCCAGTCTGGTATTTTGTGTGGCAGCCCCAGCAAACTAATATAGATAGAGAAGCTGAGAACTCCTCAAAAAGGAAGTAACTTCTGTCTCAGAGAAAGTATCTAAGGTTTCTGGAAATACCCCTCTGTGGGAGTTCCCAGAAAGATACTGCAGTCCAGCTGAGTCCTGAGTTTGCTCCTTCTTATGCTCCCTGTAAACTAAAAAAGTGTCTACGTCTCCATCCAGAATTATTCCACATCCTGGCCTCTTGGGGCCCTTTCCCACTTTCTCATGCTCTGCCCCCACATCTGTGCAAGCACCCATGCAAAATATGTTGCTTTACCTTGTAAGGCAGTGCAAGGCTCAGGCTGCATCGTGGTTAAGGTGACTCCTAAGAACATTCTCCCGGGGCTCAGTTCTTTCTGCACAGAGGAATAGCACCAGGCTGTCCATCCACAGGTTGTCTAGTTTAAGCGGTTGCTATCGTCAGGCAGGCTGGGTAAGTTAGCGACTGGTAGAGGCCAATCTCCTTAGGCACTAGCCAAGAAGCTGTATCTAGGGTTGTGCATATGGAGAGGTTAGTCTGAACAATTCATGGGAAAAAACAGGAAGACATAATGGGCAGAAGACCAAAAGGTGACTAGTGAGTGGAAGCCTGCTCTGTCTACTCGAGGAACAGCCTGTTTGTTTAAGAGATCTTCTAAAAGGCTGGGCCCCGCAGGCAGTGGCAGGTAGATCCCCCCTGCAATTTAACCCCCAGGGCTCACTCTTGTGTGTCTGCCAGATGCTGTTCTTCCTTTTTCTCCTACAGATACCTGGGAAAGCTGTTTTCTCACCTGAGCTCCTATTTTCCAAGGTCAGCTGTGTCATACATACTCTGCCAACTTTTGCCCAACTACGTAGGATCTGAACTGAGCACACAAACTCCTTTCAGGTTCTTAAAAACCTTTAATTTAATTTTTTAGTTAATTGCTGGAATCTCTTGGTTCACCTAGGCATGCCTTGTTTATAATCTGGAATAGTGTTTTCTAGGTAGGCCTTTAACTGACACAGAGCAGCACTTCTGAGGATGGCATGTACTGCTACTTTACAGTGTCCACTCCTCCCAGCGTGGTCCCCACAGTGTGTTATTGGACTGTGTCTGTGGATGTGGTGTGACAGCTGACCCTCTGAAAGGGCAGCCTGCCACCTTCCTTCATTACCCGGTGATTTTGCCTACCATAGCAGAGGACATGAGCACTACATTTGTGCTATTCCAACACCGGGAAAGTTTCTGTTGTTACCTTAAGGCCTTGAGACTTAACAGCCACTCGGAGATCTGCTAGGACAAATCTAGGGACCCTCCCTACCTTCTGAAATGCCTCTCCTTTCTCTCTCTTCCCCCATCTTAGTCATTTAAAGAAAGATGGTATTATACAGGCTAGGGTACATGATGGATCTCAACCTTGAGCATGCATCAGAATCATCTGGAGGGTGCTTGTTAAAGCACAGATGCCTAGGCAGCCCTTACTCCCAGAGTCTCTAGTTAGTAGGTCTGGGAAAGGTCTGAGATTTTGCAGTTTTAACTAGTTTAAAGGTAATGCTGATGATTCTGGTCTAGAGCCCATACTTTGGGAACCATTGGGCTAGGATAATGGACAATAACAGATAATATCTCTTTGAGTATGTGTAATTAAATATTTGATTTTCCCATGATTTCATGAACATGCTCTTGAGAATGTGAAGAAAGCCAGGGATCAGAGTTGTGGACAGGAGTTGACACAGTAGAACCAACAGTGGATGTTTGGCCCTAGTTTGCCTGAAAATGCCAATGAGACTGAGCATTATTTTTCAAAGGCTTCTTTTTGACTCATGCTCTGAATTACATTCAAGGATCAAAAATTACAAATAAGGAAGAGATTTTCTAAGCATCAATTTTGAAATATTATTTTTAAAAATATTGAATAGTATATTAATTTTTCATTGCTGATGTAACAAATTACCACAAACTTAAAAATCTAAAAGAGCACAAATTTGTTTTTCATAATTTTTGCAGGTCAGAAGACCAGGTGGGCTCAGCTGAGTTCTCTGCTTAATGTCTCACAAGGCCAAGACTGGAGGCTCTTGAGAATAGTCTGCTTCTAAACTCATTCACGTTGTTGGCTGGAGCTCGTTACCTGAGGTTGTAGGACTGAGGTCTCTATATCCTTGCTATCTGTCAGCTGGGGGTCAATCTGTGCTCCCAGAGAGCGCTGACTTTCCTTCCCAAGCCCCGTTCAGGAATTGTAGCCTGAGTCCCTCTAGCACTTCAAACCCCTCTGCCTTCTTCTGCCGAATTTGTCTGACTCCAGACAGAGAAAGTGCTCTCCTCGCACGTTCCTGTCCTGTTTTTGTCCCAGATGACTCCTTGGTTTTCTATATCCTTTCTACACGCTGACTTGCCCCTAGAACTTTTTATCAACGTTTCTTGGTTCTAGTATCCCCTCTCAGTCTTTTTCCTTCTCTGGTGTTTTTTTAAATAATATGCTGGAGCCCACCCAATTGTCCCCTTCCTTTCAGATAATCCAGGATAATCTCCTCTTTTAAGGTCTGTAACTTTAATGGCATCTGCAAAGTTTCCTTTGCTATATAATGCAGCCTAGTCACACGGTCCAAGGATTAGATGTGGATATCTTTAGGGAGCTGTTCTGCCTAACACAAATAAGTAATATGGCTGAAAAATATCAGAATAACATAAAAATGTTTACAGAAAAGTCTTACTTTTGCTCCCTGTCTTTTCTAACTGATTCTTCTGACCCATCCTACCAGATAGCCATTATTTTTAGTTCCTATGTATTCTCCCAGAGTTGCTTTTTATATGCATAGTCACGAATATGAATATTATTCTTTCTTCTACTTACACTGAAGGTAGCATACTGTACACTTCTGTACCTTGCTTTTTTCTTTTTAAACCTAACTTTAGTTTGGAGATATTTTTCTTACAGTGCATAGACAAAGAAGTTCATCCATCTCTATAAAGCATGGTACTCCGTAAATGGTACTACAGTTTACTTACCCTGTCTCCTATTGGTGGACCGCTGGTCTCTTCAATATTCTGCCATATAACCAATACTCTCAGTGACTAATTTCACACAAATGTCATTTCTTGCATGTGACCACTCTTCTTTTTTTTTTTAGTTCTAACATCTAGTGACAAGTTGGCTTGGTGACAGTCTCTTACAGCTTGTCCACAGGCAGATTGCCCAGGAAATGGAGGCTTTAGCTTGAATTTGTGAGTCTGAATCATTGTTGGACCTGGATAGTCTCAACTCTTCCAAAAGCATCCTCAGCTTTTCTGTGGTAGGTCAGACCATCCTGGTACCACTGCCCCACCACACTGCACACCTCCAGGGGGTGCTATTAACCTTAAGTCGATGTGAATGGCACCCCCTGAGGTTATGCCACCCCGTCCCACCCTACTCAGTCCTGCCCTGCTACTCTGACTAGAAGGAAATTCTAGTCAGTTCCTCTGTTATTATTCACCCTGACCTTTTGGTTGGCGTTCATGCTCTTTCCCAAAAATGTCACTTCTTTTGACCCTTTGAGGTCTCTGGCTTCCTAGCCAGTCCCTTCTTCTTTCATATTTTCCCTGATTTTTTTCCCAGTTATCTGGAGAAGATTCATAACCTGATTTTTCTTCACCTAAAATAGTAAACTCAACTTACCGCAGGGCTTGGGCACTCGAAGCACACACCATTGGCCTCTCGTCTTAAGCCAGTTTCCTGTCCACCTCCACCCTTGCCTTTGTGAGCAGATATGCCTCGTCTCTGTCCTTCCTATGTGGTTCTGTAGAGGTCTCAACGTTCAGCTTCATTATGAGACAGAAATGACTGGGGAGCTCCTCAGGTGACCTGCTTAGCCCTTTCTTCATAGTCTCTCTGGTGACTCACCAGCAATGAGTTCTTCCCCAGAATTCTACTATTACCAGGGTGAAGTCACTGCACACTCGGTATCAGTCATCCATGACAGGGAGGAGCAGGGTTGCTCCCTAAACTGGATTCAGGGCTAGGGAAAGGCAGACTGAGAAGAAAAGGCAGGGCCTGAAAACTGGGAAGATCAGAAAAGGACAGGCAGAGAGATGACTGCAAATCTATTTTAAATCCATTGTAATGGATTTCCTTGTCTTCTGCCAGTGCATCAGTTGGGCTCCTAGATGGAAGTTAAATGCACTATCATGTCTCAGTATCACATTATTCTTTACTTACTTTCCTTTGCTGCTGCTACCCTGCTTTCATCCTTCTTTCAGTCTTTAAACTTTCTACCTCAGGCCCTTTGCATATGTTCTTTCTTGGCCTGGAATGCTGCTTCTCCTTCTGGCTAACTTCTATCTAGCCTTCAGAACTCATTTTAAATGTCATTTGTTATAGGAAACTGTCCTGCACCCCCTGCTCTGGGTTGAGTCTCTCTCCTATGCTAGTCTTATTTTTTCATATCCTAAATGTAATTATTTTTATCTATATAATTAATCATTTATTCATGTTCTGTCTCTCCTATATATTGCAAACTTCATGAGAGCAGGGTTGATACCCATTACATTGCCTGGCATATAGGGGATCTCAATAAATATTTGGTGAATGAATGAATGAGTAGAAGGAAAGCAGAGGCAAAGACTCAATCATTCCTTCATCAATGAGCACTTTATAAATGCCAGGCACTGAGACTATCAAAATAAAATTTAACATAGTCCTGCAATCAGGAAATCCACAGTTGAGCACATTCTTGGAAAGAAGAGTTAGGATTTGAGCATGAAAGAAGTGCTGGAGGAGAGAAAGCCAGGGATGCTGAAGCAGAGTACTCCCTATTGGCTATGCGTGACTACTTTCGGTTGCTGAGATAGTATGTTCCTGTCCCATTTTTGTCTCAGATGACCTCTTGGTTTTCTGTGTCCTTTCTACATGTTGACTTGCCCCTAGAACTTTTTATCAACGCTTCTTGGTTCTAACATCCCCTCTCAGTCTTTTCCTTCTCTGCCTGGTGGTTTTTTAATAATGCGCTAGAGCCGCCCCATTGGTCCCTTCCCTCCAACCTGAGGCAGCTCATCACCTTGACAATAACTGGCACTTAAAGATCATTATTTTATTTGTGTATAAAAAGTAATTCTTTTGGTCCTAGGGCAATCTGTTACTTGTATTACAACTTTAAAAATATTTAAGGCCCCTGCATTTACATTTTAACACAGACCTGCCAGGTTCCTGTTTGGGGATGGAGTCTCACTTAAAATCTCTCCATTTGCTTTAGGGATAAAGAAATGTGACCTAAGAGGTTGCTCAGTATACCTGTAGAACAATTCCAGATGCAAATTGATGTTCTTGGTTAGTTGGGGAAGGGGGTGCACACAGGTACGCACAGCCCCCAAAACCTGGTCTTGAGCCCACAAGTACAGGCCCTAACTTAGTCACCAGCCTGACTGAGAGGCTGGGAAAATATTAGGGGGTCTTTGGTCAGTCTTGGTCATAATTGTGGAGGTGTATTCTAAGCCCTATTTGAGGATAGTTTTGAAAGCAGGGCCGGCACTGTTCCCCATCTCCACCTACCTTGCCCTCTTGAACTGGTCTTTGGGGTAATTTATCTCAGCTTGGAAATTCCCAGTGTATCATTGTCCAGATATTGTTTTTCTCCTGCAGACCTCAGTTTCTCTATAAAACAAAGCTGGAAGCACATTTCCATCAGCATTTAAAAAGGGGAATGAAGAGAAGGTGTAGCCCTTGGGGGACAAACGCCCATACTGGAGAGCAAGGGCTAGCTCAGTAGACTCAGCCAGTACCTGCTTGGTGCTTCTGCTTAAGGGAAGCTGCAGCTCATGGAGGTTGTTTTAAAAAAGACAACAGGCCAAAATGGAGTCACTTTTGCTAAACTATGTTACTGAACCCAAACTTAGTAACTAACCTAATTGCAATTTCAGCCCCTCCCAGAAAAGAAAATTTTAAACCAATCAATCTGGAATTCCATGGTCAGCACTAGTGAGGTTGTCTGCCTGGGAAGACCCCTGCCTTCCCCTAAGGGAAGGGGTCCTTGCCTAATATAACCCACTCTTTTAACTTCTTAGTCCCAACTTATTTCTGCTTATAAAAACCTTCCATTTTGTACACTTGTTAGTGTGCCCTTCTAATTGCTAAATGGGATGCTGTTTGATTCATGAAAGGCTTAATAAAGCCTAACAGATCATCAGGTTTACTCGATGAATTTTCTCTAATGAGGCATTTCTTCCACTTCATGCTCGGATGCAGAGGACTCAGGCATTATCCTCAAAGGTGCAGTTGCTCCTTGGAAAGTTCCTTGGTGGAAGCACAGTACGAAGAGATTCTGGATGGTTGGTGAAAGCACAGGGATTTGAAGATGGCAGCGAAGCTCTGATTATGTTTTATAGAGTTTATTTGCGCCAAACTGGTGAAATATGCCAGGGAGCAAGATCTCAGATGCTCCAGACAATGACAGTTTTCAGTTTCTTTTATGCATTTGAAATTAAGGAAGGAACTTAAGAGAATATTACATAATGGTGGGAGAAAGCATGGTGGGGATGAGATTACAGGGTAGTTAAGATTATGTGCTCTCTTGAGGGGTCTGAAAGGGCTGTCACCTCTCAGAAGGATTGATCTGAAAGAGGCCTTCATTTAACCTAGGTGCACAGAAACAATGGACAGGGCTTGCTTGAGGCAAAGGTAAGCTTTTACTAAAGAAGTTATGTGCCTGGGGCATGACCCGCCATGACCTTCTCAGTTAGGAATTTATGACCAGGTCACCCTGTGAGGTTGCTTTCCATAGAACCCCTTTTTCCTCCATGTGTTTGTATTCAAAACTCTGCTCTGCTGGCCTTTGCAGCCCTCCCTTCCCAGTAAGTACCACAGGATGGCAGAGGAGTTGGACAGGTCAGTGTGGTAAGCTGAGGAAAGCACACGCTCCTCCTCAATGTCTTTCTTCTTCCTAGGATGCTGCTCAGGGTCACATCAAATCTCACCTCCTTTACAAGGCAGCCACCAACTCCCTCCCTGACTCCCGAAGAATTTGGGTCTTTTTATTTGTGTAGATAATGCCATATAGTGCTGTTAGGTAGCTAGCAAGACATGAATGACAAGGGGAACAAAGGAATAGGGGCCCAGCATAGAGACTGCCCAAAGAACACCACAATGGTAGTAGAATTCTGGGTACGCACATGCACACTAGATAAAGTTATACAGCAGCCGGGTGTCAATCAAAATGACCTCATGTGCCAATCACCTAGGAATACCTTTGGAACCACCCATCACAGCCCAAATATAAGTCAGATATTCCCATTTCTGGGCCCTTTTTGCCCTTCTGGGCTTCCCTTTTTGCCTTTCTGGGTTCTCTCTCTTTTTGATGGCCTTTTTGCCCTTTCGTGGCCATTTTAGCCTCTTCTGGCCCCTTCTTGTTGGTTACAGCACTGGGACCATTTGACTCCTTGGGGCATACTTTGTTTTTCTCCATGTGTCTCCTTCGGGCATTCTTCATCTTTCTAAAATATATTTTTAATAAAACTTAAATCTCAATGACCTGTCATTCTTCACTGCCTTCATTTGAGGAAGAACCAAGGGAAAATGCTAACTACACGTCTGCGCTGTTGTTATCTCTCTCCTGCCCCACTACCATTGGGGTGACAATGAACTCCCATCGGCCCTAATGGTGACAGCACTATTTACATTTTTTATGTGTGGCTGCCTCCTGAAATATAGTGGTTTTCAGCCCTGGCTGCCCATAAGAATCGCTAAGGGAAGTTTTTAAAAAAATACCAGTGCCCAAGTCCCAAGCCCAGGGACTCTGACTTGATTGGTCTGGGGTGGGGCTTATACCTCAGTGGCTAGTAAAAACTTTCCAGGTGATTCTAATGTGCAGTCCAGGCTGACAACTTGAGGGATAGGACCAGCATTCAGCAGGGCTTTCTTAAGTCTGTGTGGATGGAAGGGTTGGTTGCTCATGAGGTCTTTTGGAAAGCAAGTGGCCATAGGCCTGATAACTAGCACCTGGGCAATCATAGAAGGATGAGCTAATAGAAGTGTCTAGTAAGAAGGTGGTGAGGGCATGTGTGGTGGCCATTGTCAGCTTATTCACTCCAGGAGCAACCAGGGAGGTGCTTCTAGAGGGTCTGTGATGCACACACTGCCTCCTGTCCTCTGGGTGAAGGAGATTGAGGTCCCATACATAGTTCTCGCTCAAGAACCCCTCCTCCTCTAAATGATCCTTTGTGTGCTGTGTTTATGTTTTACACTCCACCTGTTTTCTCTTCCTAAGAGGCTTTAAACAAAGGGCAATTTTAATGTACTGTTCCCAGCTCAGCCACTTATTGTATGACTTGGATTAAGTTTATTGGCTTCTCTGAACTTGAGGTTCCTCATCTGTCAGATAAGGATGAAATTCTTGCCCATCTCCTAAGGTTACCATGGGGATTACATGAAATGATACATGCCCACAGGAAAGGCTCAGTGGATGTCTACTATTGCTGCTCTTTTTACCTGGTTCCACCCCTAGGTAGCTACAGAACTGACTATATGAGCTGGTAGGCTGGTTATAGAACACTTGGGGCCTCAGTTTCCATATCTTACACAATAGGGACAATAATAGGTCCTTCACAGAATTGGAAGGTGTTAGTAGGTTAAGGGCAGAGCACAAAAGAGGCCATCAAGAGAATGGGCTCCTCTATATCTCACTCCTCCCTCATCTCAGCCTCATTCTTTCCAGTCCCTCTCACCTCTCTGTCTCTAAGTCTTCTTTCGTTGCTCAGGCTTCTTCCATTGATCCTCCTGAAAAGTCATAGATTGGGAGGCTCTGGATAGAGCTTTTGAGATTAAGGAGGAGGTAGATGTAAAACAAGAACAGGGAAATGCACGTTAGGGATAAAAGACCTGTTTAAATTAGAGTAACAAAGACTGGTCAATGAACAGTTCCAAGTCCCCTGTTCCTATACTCCCTCAGTGACAAGAACTGAAGCCTGAAAGAGGTAAAGGAAACTATGCGGCTTCTTTCATTCATTTCATCATCTACCGAACAAACATTGATGGAGGTGTAATGTGCCATACACAGTGCTTTAGGGAACAAGATAGTCTCTGACATCAAAGAATGTGCATCCTTGTGGTAGAAACACATAGGTACCTGTGTTCCAATATGGCATGTTAGTGCTAAAAGAGGAATAACAGAGTGAAATGCTCAGCTTCTCTGACTCCATCTTGTTTAACCCTGCTTTGTTCCCGTGGCCTTTAGGTTAATAGCTTCTGCTTAGTCTTGCACATAGCATTAGAGTAATTCTACTTGCTGCTTGAGTTTTACAAAAACATCCCCTTACCAGAAACTGCCTCTCACAAGGAGATAAGGAAAGTTTGTACTATTTAACCTCATGACTGGACTCATATCAACTAGAGTCAACAGACTAAGAACAAAGCAATCTTCCTCGTACCCCTGCTGCTGCCCAAGTCTGCGGTCATCAATCAACCTCAAACCCCTCCCACTTTCCCTTTCTCTTGATATAAAAGAAGCCTGAATTCTGTACTTTCTTAAGATGGTTATTTAGGATGCTTGTCCACCAACTTCTCAGCTCGCTGGTTTTTTGAATAAAGTTGTTTTCCTTTCCCCAAAGCCTTGTCATTCAACTCATTGACTGTCTTGCGGTAAGCAGTATGAGTGTAGACTTGGTTACAGAGGGGCCTGAGCACAGGAGCAGCACTTGACCAGCACCTGACCTGGTCTTTTCCTTGGGGTAAGGGTCAAGACTTCTGAGAGTAAAATAAGTCCAGGTTGAGACTGGAGTTGGCCAGGTGAAGGGGGAAAGAAAAAATTTTCCAGGCTCAGTGAACATGTGAACATGTGGAAAGGCTGGAGTCCAGAAGAACTTGTTTGGGGAATGACTAAGACTTCAGTATGACTAGCTGGAGGGGTGAGCAATAAGGCTAGTGAGGTGCCATGGGAGACTTATGAGGGTTTTTAGAAGAAAAGTGACATGATCTGATTTGCTTTACTAAAGTTTCTCCTCCAGAGAGAATCTTGGAATACCTTGTGCTTTACAGGCTAGACAAACAAAATGGAATCCTTGGTGAACATAGGGCTCAGTCATGTGGATATTTACATTTAAAAGGCAGCTGGCCCTTTTCTTTCCCTGTTCAAGAATAACCCAGCAACCATCAAGCCAGGAAATATGGGCAGTCCTACTATTATTAACACGTGATAATAAAAATTCTTCGCCCTAGGAAGGCTAAGGTCTCCATTCCTGTAGTAGAGAAAATGCTGGTCAAAATGTGCAGGACTTTGGATCCTACACTCACTTTGAAGTTTGCAAGATGCAGGTATTGATATGACTGATGATGAATCCCTGAACTAGCCAGAGGAAAGGACAATATAGACTCATAAGGTATGATAAAGAAAAAGCCCTTGCTCCTCCCCCCCCCCCCCCCCAAATAGAAATAAGAATGGAACAAATAAAATTATGGAGAGTGCAAAGGTAAATGTTGGTGCTTGCAAAGAGTGCATCAGAGACTGGAAACAAAACAATGAGAGACAAGGTGACTCCAAGACAAGGTTTGATCCATAGGGATGCTTCTGTGTTTCACTTAAGATGGATAAAAACTAAGTAAAAACAAACAAGAAAATCCAGCTCAGGCTTACTGATATGCCATTGGCATTTATCATTGCCTCCCAGGCTGCCATGTGTGACTGTGCAAGTTGAACACTGCACAATTCTAGGGGGCACTGTTTATACCACTGACATAGACTCATATCTTTATTGCACTTGTTCAGCAGATGGCATACAGACCAATGGCTGTGCTTACCAGCCACCTTTTGCAAGACACTCTGTTCTCATTTACCTCTACCCTATACCCTATGACATCAGGTTGAGAAGACCCGAATGTCTACCACCTGCAACAAACAGATTTTTCTTTTCCCTTCTTTCCTTCCTTCCTTCCTTCCTTCCTTCCTTCCTTCCTTCCTTCCTTCCTTCCTTCCTTCCTTCCTCCTTCCTCCTTTCTTCATACATGCATGCATGCAGCAGCAGATGTTTTTTGGGTGTCTACTCTGAGCCAGGCACTGTATAGAAGAGGAAACAGTGGCAGGAGTTCAGAAAGCCTTCAGGCAGCTTTCAGGTTCATATGGAGACATAGCTTAAACAATCATGGAGATATATAAATACAGAATTACAAATTGTGGTGCATTCTGTAGAAGATAAGAAAAGGATGTTATGAAGAGTAACAGAGAGATTAAATTTACATTGGAGGGTGTTCTCTGAAAGCTTCCTGAGGAAGAAATATTCACTTTGGGGCCTGAGAAACGAACAGGAGGAGCTGTCTTACAAAAGTAGGGAAAGCCCATTCCAGGCAAAGTGAAATTACACTGAAAACTCTTAGAAGTGCAAACATTCACCACATCTGAGATGCTGAAAGAAGGCTGGTCTTTGGGCAAAAGGGAGCAGATGGGGAGAGAGGGTTGAGAGATGGTTCCAAAGCCAGATAAAGCATGGCCTAGCGGCCAACAAAAGGAGTGTTAGAATTTACTCTTAGTGTAGTGGGTAGACTCCGAAAGGTTTCCAACAGAAAGGGACATGAAGGACATGCTGATATTTGTGCTTTTAGACCTGGAGAATAAATTGAAAGGAGACAAAGTGGAAGTTATTAAAATAGATCAAGAGAGAGTTGTTAGGCATTAGGGTCATGATTGTGAAAATAGAAGTGAATGACTAGAGATCCATATTGGAGGGAACTAGGCAGGGTCTAGTGAAGGTTTGATGTAAGGGAAGTGGACAACACCAGCCAACTCTTCATTTTTTATAGTAGGAATCAGGTGTCTGGCAGAGACCAGTGAGTGCATGGATGCGCCACTTACTAAGAAGGAGAAAATTGGAAGAGGATCAGGTTCTATGGGAGAGGAGGTAAAAAAGTATGGGCTGAGTTTGAGGTCTGAGTTTACTTTGTTACTGTCACAATATCAAGAGACATAAGCTTCTCAACAAAAAGGACAATAAAAACTTATTGAACACATACTATTTATGAGCCCACACTATATACAATATGGGATTTCGGCAGAGAACAAGATGACACATTAAGAAGATGAGTAAGTTCTGGGGTGCACACACAGCATGCTGACTACAGTTAACAATACTGTAGTGTATTCATGAAAATTGATAAGAGTAATCTTGGATGTCTTTACCCTCATACACACAACTGGTAATTATGTGGACGATGGGTTTTAACTAACTTTATTATAGTAATCGTTTCACAATCTATGCATATAGAAAATGATCACATTGAACACCTTAAACTTACAAATGTTATTTTTCAATTATGTTTCTCTCAATAAAGCTGGAACAATATATAAATAAATAAATAAAGATAACATGGAAGGCAGTAGAACAGAGTGGCGGGGAGCATGTTTCTCGGAGTATATCTGCCTGACATAAAATATGTTACTAATCTGGGCTGTGCTCTACATCTGTAAACTTACACACTTCAACATTGTCCTGAGGATCACACAGGACAATGGCAGTAGAGTGTTTGAGTACAGTGCCTGGTACACAGTAAATGCTACATAAATGTTAATGATTTTTGACCAGATATTTAATAAGTGTTGCAATATAATGGGGAAGCTAGACACTGAACAAATAATTTCAGGAGTGATGAGTTGTTGCACACGTCAGTCTTACTTTTCAGAGTTTGCCTCTTAGAATTGCGAAGTGATTCCTTGGCAGGGATTCTCCACTCCTTGGTTAATGACGATCTGTTCCACTCTGCTGGAGTAAAACGTCTGTGGTTTGTGTATGACACCATTCATGTCTTCATTCTGCTCCAGGACACTTTACTGGTAGACTCTACATACTAAAAAACAGGAAGAAGGCATTCCCACTGGGGGCCATACAGTCACACCCATGGTTAAAGAGTCAGAGTCCTCAAGGGTTGACCCCTATCCCCACAGCCTCACACTATCCATTCTGTGCTCTCCAGAGGCAGTGCTTTCCAAGTCTGTTAGCCTTTTCCCTCCATATCCTTTATATGCCGCCCTTCTTGATTTTTTTAGTTTTAGGCATTAGCTGTGGGCTTCCCAGTACAGAAGATGAGGATTTAGGTCTCTCTCTCTCAGCTCTGCCCCCTACTCCTACCACCACACACACATTTTTCCTATCCTTCCATCATCCCAATGTATTTATATCATAATTTTATTAACTCTATATTCAGTGCCATATTAGTAACCTTAAATAGACACCGCTGAGCTATTTCATTTACTATAACTTTTCCTTTTCTGCACAAATCTTTGTATTTCATGGAATCAACAATTGTCATATTTTTTCTCTTACTTAGTTTTCTGTCTTTTCTGCCGTTTTATCCTCAAACCCTTCTCTCTTTATGTGAAACTCTTATTAGGCATCCTACCAATTTCATCTTGAACAACTTTTCTTCCAGAGGCTCTTTTACCAGCCCCAGTTGGTCAAAGACTAGCTGTTCTGGGGCATGCAGCATGGCTCTGGACTAAAGATTTTCCTTTATCAAACTGGGAATTTCCTCTGCCTCTTTCTTGCCTCTGTTTCCTAGATCCTTAAGTTCCTTTTTCTTGGTTTACCCTCTTTTTTTTTTTTTTTTTTTTGATAATCTTAGGTTCTTTACTTGTCCCCAGTGTTCTGAAATTTCACCATGATGGGTCTTGGTGTGGTCCATCTTCATCCATTGTGCTGGGCTTTCCAAGTACCCTTAAAATATGGACTCACATGATTAGTAGTTGATAGATGGTCTTGGGGATGAGGAGTGCGGCATAGGAAATGCAGTTAGCATTAATGTAATGACTAAGTGGAGAGCCAGAGGAGAGAAAGAGCAACTAAGGGGATTGTTTTATAAACTATATAAATGTCTAACCAATATACTGTAAATTTGAAACTAATAAAATAAAGTTAAAAAAAAAGAATAGCTATAAAAAAATATGGACTTACATGTCTTTTAGTCCTAAGATACTTTCTTGATTTTTCTCCACTCTGTTTTCTCTTTCTAGAACATGAAGTTTCCATATATTTGGTTTCTTCAACTGTTCATCCTTTAAAAAAATCTTTTTCCTTCAATTTTTCTTTTCTTAGTCTTTTGTTCTATATCCTGGAAGATATCCTCAATTTTATCCTTAAACCTTTATATAGTTTTTCATTTTTACTCTGCCATCATTGTTTCCAAGAATTCTTTTCACTCTCTTTTCTAGTGTCCTCTTTTATAGTGTCCTGTTCTTGTTTCATGGGTACAATGTCTTTTCTTAGCTTTCTGTGGCTAATAGTGTTAGATGAAGTTTTCTTCTCCTTCCTATTCTCTTTCTCCCAAGATTCTTTTTGCTGTCATAAATAGCATTACTCAAATGTAGTGACTCTTGGCTGTCTGCTTTTATTTAAGAGTGGAGTTCTAGAAGCCTTGTGTACATGGGGGACGGGTGGCCATTGGCCATACTTTTTACTGTACAGTGACCTGGCAAATCTTTGTCAGGATTATTAGGTCTTTTCTCTGAGGCTGGTTAAAGCCCCAAGGAAGGCTTTTCTCTTTTCTTGACTGTGGGTGTAAGTTGGTTGCTGCTGTCTGAGGGAGTAGTCAGGGGGAAAAAGCTTAGGAGATTTAGTATTATGTATAAAATTTCAATAATATCCCCATTTTTAGTATGCTATCTCCATCCTTAACTAGGTCAGAAACTCTGTTTTACCCTTCCCTGAAAACAAATCTGTACTGCTCTGTTAAAAAAAAGAGTGGGGAGAACATCTGTGGCTCTCGTTTTATTGTTTTTGTTTATAAATGGTCTAGCTTACTTGACCTTTTTTCTAGATTATGAAAATATATCTAATAATCCCTCCATTCCTCCTGTGTTGGATCTACCTTCACCCCTGCTTTCAGAGGTATTTTTGAGTTATTTCTTGGCTTTTCTCACTGCTGGTTTAAGATTCAGCTCTTTTAAGTCTTCTAAATTATTAGCACTTATTCATCTACCTTCCAGCTTCCAAAAATATTTTGCTATTTTCTCCATTCCTATTTTCTTCATCCTCATGAATATATGCTTAAAAAAGAAAAAACTCTCCTCACTGTCATTTTATTGGGATTTTGAAGGGGGACTAAAGTTAATTCATGTGTTTAACCTGCCATCTTTAACTGAAAACCAGCCCATGCACTTAAGAATATGACCGACTCATAGGAAAATTGAAAAAGCTCTTACTTAGAACTCACATTTTTTGCAAATTTGATTATCTGATTCTTTAGTTCACAGATAACAAGAGGTAGCATATTAAAGGGGAGGGTTACTAGAGAATAGACCTACCAGAAGTAGCAAATTAATTGTATGAGACAGGAGAGTAAAAGCATATGAACAAGATATACAAGCACTCTAAGAAGCCAGGAAACAACACACTAGAAAGATTTATGCAAAGACTATTACTTATACTGTATAATTGCATAGTTACTTTATAGTTTTAAAGATATTTTCACATGTATTATTTTACACACATACATACACAAACTTATTTGGTAAAAATCTTAGTAGAAGTCACATGTTATTTTCCCCTTATTGCAGATAAAGGCATTAAGGCTTATGGATATTAATTTTTTTTTCAATATCACATGGCAGTTCTGTGAGAGACCTAATTTATTTGCTTCCTAAAAATACTTTGGTTATTAAAAGCACAAACTCCCAGGGGGGTGGCTCCATAGTGTAGTGGTTAGCACGTCTGCTTTACACGCAGAAGGTCCTGAGTTTGCACCCCAGGTGGAGCCACAGACCATGACCTGGGTGCGCCAGGCCCCCTGGGTGTGCACCACCAGAGCGTGGTAGGAGGCGCCCCGCCTTCAGAGATCCAGTTCTTAAGGAGAAATAGCAACATCCATAGGTCAAGGGTGGAAGTGGGGGAGGGGGGAGGGGAAAAAGCCAAAGGAGGAGGGAAGAGGGAATTAAAGAGGAGCGGGGAGAAGCACAAGCTCCCAGTATCTAGAAAAATCTTCTCATGCCTGATAATGTCTATTCCTGTCCTACCTTTGATGATTGGGGCTCTCCTCCACGGGTCTGCTCTTCTGTGCCGAGCGCAGGGGCTCTAGGCATGTGGCTCCCCACCAGCTTGAAGACCTTCCATTTCCTTGCTACAAGGAAAGACAGTAGGTGGAAACTGCCAGATGCTAGTCTAGTCTCTACTCCTTACCAGCTGTGTGACCTTCAGCAGGTTACCTAAACTCCAGGTGCTTCAGTGTACTCACTTGTCAAGGGGGGTTAGCAATAATCCTTATAAGATCACTGCAAAGATTAAAAGTGTAAATATATATAATTTTCAATAAGCTTTAGCTGTAATTATTTCCGTTTTCTTAACTCTAGGGGTCAGAGAATCTTATTTATCATCTATAAAAATGGCATATCAAGCACTTTAAACCTTTACCTTAGAAAACTCCTATACTCTACTCTAAGTTATGTACAGCAACAGCATATAATTCATGATATTTGTGGGGAAAAAGTTGTTTTAATGAAAATGCCCCTTAAATATTTGTGTAGCCATAGACCACTTTAATTCCGAAAACTTCTCCTTGTCTTCAGTTTTGGAAGCATAACCTACCTGTCTTCTCAGGCTTCATTCCACTTAAGTTTAGTTTTGTAGTTGCTAAAAGATGCTGTGGTTCTCTTTATTTGCCCTGTAGATTTTCAGATTGTGAACAAAAGCCCAGTTTCACTTCTGATGGTCATCTTCAATAAAGCATAAAACACAGAACCCTGTATTCCATTTTATAGTCTCCATATTTGGCAGAGCACTCTTCCAGAATGGCCTCCCTATTTACACTCTTGCTTCCTGTTTTCAGATGTCACATCTTTTCTGTAGACAGTGCTTACAGCCACATCCCGGAGGGGGCTGATGGCCCCTCACAAGTGACTGCAGTTACAAAGGCCTAGAGGTTGGCTCTAGATAGCTGCCCTGCCCCAGCAGCTTTGCAGAGCCTGCTAGTCAGCCTCCTGGTGCTGACCAGGTTAATTGTTTCTGATCCTGTGTCCAGGTAAGTGAGCTGAGCCATTCTCCTGTCTGTCTCTGCCTCATGATCAGAGTCTTCCATGCCCTTAACCCAGGTAGATTGTTTGACATGGAAACTCCAGCCTCAAGATCCACAACCCTCTGCTGGCTTTACTGCGCTCCCTGGCCAGGTCATGAGCTGCAATCCCAGAGCCAGGCTTTTAAGATGAGAAAATTAATTCCTACATTTAACCAAAGGTTTTGGAAAGAAAAGCTTTATCTGTAGTTCTGATCTGGTATTTTTAAAAATCTTCAAATGATTTATGTTCAAAATCGGTGATCTGCCCTTCTTACCCTTTTGCTTTAATTAACTTTGGTTTTCCTTACTACTTGCTTGTTCCTCCTGAGTTCTCTTACTTTTAAAAAATCAATCTTGAGGTCTTGATGAGGGTATTTCTAATTCCTCTATGTTTTCACTTTTGGATTTCATCTTATTTACTAAATGGGTGATCTTTTTACTTTTTGGAGATGACAAGGGGCCCAGAGGTCCAGCCATTTAGGAGTTGCAGAAGTGGAAGTGCCAGAGGGTTTGTGTGTATATTGGGGGCAGAAGGCCTTGGAGATGGGTGAGAAGGAAACGGGTGCATAGCAGGTATGCAGACCGTGTGTGCAACAGAGAAGTCAGTGGTACAGCCTCACGTGTCTTAATTCAGTTGGCCCAGGTGATGTATCACAATAGTTACTTCTAATAATAGTATTGGCTGAGATTTATTGAGAACTTCCTCCACTCCAGGTATGTTGCATGCATTCTTCATTTAACCCTGGACCCTGTGGGCCTTGAAAAAGAAGAGACTAAGAAGGGCATCTGGTGGCTAACTGGGTTCAAATTAGTAAAAAATAGCCTAGTATCCATCTCTACACAGAGGTCTCTCATGCAAACTGAGCTTCAGAGATAAGCCTGCACTAAGGCATTGGCCTTCTGTGGCCTTCTGCTGCCTTCTGCGGCCTACTGCACTGAACTACCTTTCTGTACTGTGTCTGTGGGCAGAGCTAGCTTTGTAAAGGAGTTCCTGGAATTGTATTTCATCCAACAGGACTGAGATTTCCTTGTCCAATAGGAGCTGTGCAGTTATAACCCCACATCGTCATCTTCAATGACCAACCAGAGTGCCTCCATTCTGTCCAATCAGGACAGTGCCTTTTGGACCAATCAAACTACGAGGATTTGGAGTCCTCATTTGTAAGAGGATGGACCAATTGGGAAACAACAGGGGCAGGGACTTTTCTCTATATAAGTGAGCTTCCCTCTGGCTCTGGCAACCTCTTTCCTTTTCTGTAGGGAAGTGTAGACAGAGTTTCTCTGGCTGGGCTAGAGCTGAAATCCTGAAGGACTCTTGCCACAGCCAAGTGGAGTAGGAGGAGCATACCAGAGCAGAGCTGCCTTGCCCTAGGGCTCCTTCACAGCCATGCTGTTCCACGGCTCTGCTGAATCACAATTGAACTGTTTGCACTGAGTAAAGTTTCCTTCTTCACACTCCAAACTTGGGATTCTATTTGGCATTGAATTGATGACAACCACTTGTTGACAACCCTTAGTGTCCTGCTCCCACAGTCTTGATTTCTCCCCCTAAAACATTTACTTTTTGTTATTATCTACATTTTTACTCTCTGTCCAGGGGTTTGCTCCTCTAGTTCACACACATTTTGTGGAGGGGTACACTTCTCAAAGTTCATGAGCAGATGTTAGAGTGCTTCCTTGTGGTACTTGTCCAAACCTATGTTCAGAATCCTATGTTCTGAATCCTACACAAACAGTGCACACAAACACACATACCCTCCCCTCAAATAAATATAAAACCCGCACATGCCCATAAACTTGTAAACACACATGAGCATGTATAAACTCCCCAATGAACAAACATAAACACAGCAACATACACAAACATATAAACCCACACTCAGTCCTGCTTGCTGTCTTGGCCCTGGCAGGTCCCATTTTCCCTGCCCCTCTTCAGAGGCCTGTGCAACATGAGGCTGGAAGGAAGTGAAACCTGCCTTGACAGGAAGTGAAACAGAATGTTGAGCTTTTTTTCTCCTGCTTCTGACACAGCTGTTGAGGGGACTAGGCAAACAGTCTACGGTTTCTGGAGCTGCTCTGAGGTAACTGGGATCCCCTGGGGTGGGGGTCTGGATGGAGCACTGGGCTTGTGAGGTTACCGTAGGTAGCTGGGAAGTTGGGCGCTTAGTCTTCGTTCACCTGGCAGCAGCTGCCCTCTCCCCTCCCCTTTTGGTGGGGTGGAAGGACTTAGGCTTTCTCCACAACAGGTTTTTGAAAATGGTTGTGGTCCCAAGGACATTGACTCAGAATCACAAATGCATGATCTGTTCCTTTGTTCTCAGTCTGAAAACAAAGTATTTTTGTAGAGTTTTCATTCATCCTCTTTTCAAAGAGAAGGAAGATGCGTAAACATAGAAAAAGGGATTTTTCCCCTTATGCTTGACCAAGCTGGTCCTGACCAGTGTTAGATAAATTTTGTCTGACAGGCCAGGAAAAGTCCCCAGATGCTAGGCCACACAAATACTTTTAGAGTCTTTAGAGAGGATGGAGTGGAGATTTTGGAACTTGGTGGCTTCTGTTATGTGTCACTAGGAAGAAAGAGACAGGGGGCTGGGGCCATTGAGTGGACGGTGCAGCATGGAGGTAGATGGAATGGCAGGCAATGTGGATGTCACCGTCCTCTTGCCTTAGAGATTTCAGTTGCAGGCAAACACTGTAGTCTGAGGAGAGATTCGAGGACTTAATGAAGTTGAAGTGTTCTTCAAAAGTCTGTCTCTCTGGTTTGGGGCTATCTATAGCTCCGACCATAACTGTAAGACTAGAGTAAATGCTAGTCCTGAAAAGAATCTGGGATATAATATATCTCAGTGATTACCAAACTTTCCATTTTTATCATGTCCCTGCACCTCTATTTACATAATATATTTCTTTAAAATAATTTGCTTAAAAATTTTTTTATTCAACCAGAACGGTGATATTTTGTATCACTGAAGATACATATATCACACTTTGGGAACCACTGATATAGTCTAATTCACTCTTTTTACAGGTGAGCAATCTAAGATCCTTAGACATTAAGTAATTTGCCCAAGGTCTTACAAAGCCATACTAATTTGGGACTGTTCCTGAGGTCTCCTATTTTAAGGTCTTGATTTTTTCCAGTATAATAACATATTATACTTTCTTTCCAGTAAAACATATTATACTTTCAAGTATGCAGAAACAATTCGTAAATGTAATTCAAATAGATAATCATGTAAAGTGCTAAACATAGTGCCTAGTAGGAGACTCAATAAATACAAGTTTCTTTCCTTCCTCCCTTAAATCCCTACTTACTGCCCACCTGGACTAGCCACTCCCTGGAAGCTTTTAGAATCATTTAAATGCTAATATTTTGAAATATCAAGATGATATATCTTGGTGTCACTGTTGAGTAATTGGCTGTGCTAGGTAGGTACTCAACAAGTCTTTTCAATCTAGAGACACAAGTCTTCAGTTCTGGGACAATTTCTCGTATTTCCTTTATTATCTTATTATTTATTTATATTATTTGTATTATTTTATTTCCTTTTTCTGCCATCTATTTTTTTTTTCTTCTGAAATATCTGTTATTTGGGTGTTGAATTTTCTGAACCAATAACCATCTTGTTTTTTTCTCTCCTATTTTTTCATACTTTCTAAAAACTTTTTTTCAATTCCATCTTTTAATATTGCTTAGTAAAGTTTTAAAATTTTAGCTTCATATTTTAAGTTTTAAAAGCCCTTTTTCATTTTGTTTATTTTTCTGTTCTTGTTTTATGGATACAATATCTTTTCTTATCTCTGTAAAGATATTTATTACAGTTCTTTTGACTTTTTCTTTTATTTCCTGCACTGTCTCCATTTCCCTTTAGTTCCTTCTCTGTGTTTTTTTTAAGTTTCTCTTTCATGTTGGAGCCTTTTTTTTCATATGCCTTGTGATACTTTGCTCTATGGTTATATTTAAAAGTGAAACACTAAAAATCTGATTGTAATGTCTTGCTCTATGTGTAAGCAGGCCTTCCTGACCAAAAAACTCCACTACAAGGAGTCCTCATGTTAACCTTTTATTTGGGAAACCCCTCCTTATCTGTACTTGGAGTTCTTTTCTCTAGGGTCTCAGAAAAGAATCCTTCAATACGCTACCTTCTGGTAATGAGAACAGGGAGTGAGAATCTGTAGATTTTCATTTACACACTACCTTTTTTAGACCTATTGAGTCTCCATCTGAGCAATTTCCTCTCTTCCAGGCATCTCAATGTTGATGGGTGGCCCATCTGTGTGGCCAGCCCTGCTCTCTCTGCTTTTGGCAGTGGCGGCGTCTTTTTTCTGCTCAGCCATACCCATAGATGAAGCACGAAGTCAGCTGTTGATGAGAGAGAAGACGATGCAATTGGGAGGACAGCTGGTGCTGAAGAAAGAAGAGGAGCTGGCCAATGAGAGACTCATGGCCCTCAAAAAGGCTGAGATGAAGCAGGCCATGGAAACTCAGAAGTTCCCACCCAGCATGCACTTTTTCCAGGCCAAGAATCTCATTGAGAAAAGCGAGGTGTTTAATATCCTGAAGAAGATGCCAAAAGGTAGAGATTCGGAGGGACGAGTCTGGGTTTCCTGGGAAGTTAGGAGAAAACTAAACTTGGAGCTGTTATTGTTATTGGAGCTGCTGTTTTAAATGGAGCAGAGAGAATGCCACTCAGCTACTCTGTGCCTTGTTCTTCCTGGCAAATGAGGAAAGGTGCTGTTGAAAGGTGGCTGCCGTTTTGCCCTGGAGACCAAAAACCCTGCTTCTGAGGAAACTCAGCCTCAGAGGGAGAGCAGAAAGTGGGCCCTGGGTACCACTGGTCTTCTCTGATAAAGCTGGAAAAGCATCCACCCATAAGACAGTATCCTGGGCTCACAGGATCCTAGTTTTCCTTTCACATCTTCCCTCGCACTCCTTTCTTCTAGCCTTTTTCCAGGGTCTAAGTTACCAAATAAGATACATGAAATAGCATCTTGGATAAACACATTTCTAGTGTATTTCTACAGTATAAACACATTTCTTTGGATAGTAAAATAATTATCCTGCATATGTAAATAGCGGTTTGCAGCTCTCAAGGACTTTACCTTTTAAATTTAATGTTACAAATAGAGATTAAAAAAAATAAAAACTATGAGGTTGGTAAAGTAGCATCCCCAGTTGATGGAGAATGTAAGGTTTAGAGAGGGTGACACAGCTGGGACACCTGCCAAGGGGCCAATGCCAAGGCCAGGTGTGAAGACGGAGCAAGAAGAACAGAGGGACAGTGTATACTGTGCCTTGAGGAGCATGAGAGTCAAAATTGGTGTCAGGTCTGAAGGACAAGCCTGGGGCCTCAAATGGTAAAACCTGCAGGCCAGAAGCTCAAGTGGAAAGTAATGGGTGGGGTATTGGGGAGCAGGGTGAGGGGGTCAAGGAAAACAGCAAACATGACTGGGTGGGAGCAGGGACTGAGGCTCATTCTCATTACATCCCTTCATGCAGTGTTGGGTGATAAGGCTAGAAGCTGATGGAGCCCTAACTCAAACCCTGATCTTTTGCTTCCAAGCCTGACATTCTTCCAGCCTACCATGCTGCCTTTAAAGCCAAGGAAGCCTTATTTTTAAACTTGAGCAAAAAAGGCAATGGTCGTCCTCTGGAGACAAAGGCAGCCTAGAAGTCTTCGAGCTGGACAGGGAAGAGTACATTATGTTCAGTTCTGAGGAATGTGGTCAGGCAGAAATCCTGGAGCTTCCCACCACTTCTTGTCCATCTACACTGGGCTCACAGGCCCCGAGCCCTAGAATCTGGACTCGATGCTCAACCTACCCCCTGCTCTTTTTCTTCCCTTTCCAGGGGCTGCTTTGCATGTCCATGACATCAGCATCTCAAGTATGGACTGGCTGGTGAAAAATGTCACCTACAGGCCCCATTGCCATTTCTGTCTCACTCGAAATGGGATCCTGATGTTCAAATTTGCTTACCCAACTCCACCCTCACCAGCAGAATGTTCAGAGTGGATTTTGTTGGAGAAGTATCGAAAGAAGCTATATAATGTCACAGAGTTTGACAACAGGTGAGTGGTGGTTCAGAATGTGTCATGTGCCTATCATAGTTGGGTAGAGTGCTGGTATGTCTCCCTTGGTACACACCCATATGTAAAAATCTGGCCTTAGAAAAGTCAAGAAGTTTTTCTTTTAACTTTACAGGATACTTTACTGCAGAAAGGTATTCAACACCTCTTCTGTCCATGGGAAGTACCTGATATTTAAAATTCAATTTATCAGCAAAAAATATTGACAGCATTACTGTTGTTGCATCAAATGAAATTTGTCTAGATGGTCAATAAGACCAGAAAGAAGAAAAGTTCCCAGCTCCTGGAGCAATGACAGTCTAGCTGGTGGCTAAAACAGCTTGAAAATATGATGGAAAAATTTCCTAACAAACTTGTACAGTAATATTATAAGTAATAATTATTTTAATCATATAATCATCTATAGAGTACTTTCATGAGGTTATTTCCTTTTACAAATAAAAAACATGAAGCTCAGCATGGTTAGGGAAGTTGCCCAAGGCCACACAGTTGGTAAATGGCTAGTTGGGGATATAAACCTGGTCACGTAGGGCCACGTCCAGGGTTATTTCTACCAGACCCACTGTATTAGTCTGCTAGGGCTGCCATCACAGAATACCACAGACTGGGTGACTTAAACAACAGAAAGTTATTTTCTCACTGGTCTGGAATCTAGAAGTCCAAGATTAAAGTGTAGGCAGGCTTGGTTTCTCCTGAGGCCTCTCTCCTTGGCTCTCCTCTCTCTGTGCTCTTGTGGCCTTTCCTCTGTGCACATTCATGTCCTGTGTCTCTGATAAAAATCCTATTTGATTAGGGCCTTACCCTTATGATCTCATTTACCCTCAATCATTTCCTTAAAGCCCTTATCTTTAAATACAGTCACACTGGGGGTTAGGGTTTCAACATATGAATTTGGGGTGGGGGGACAAAATTTGGTGCATATCACTACCCAAAAAGAGCTTGGTCTAGGATGTAAGTACAGCAGGGTCAGATTGGCTAAGCATGCGAAGGGAAGCACGAGAGCCTGGTTGGTGGGAACGTCCTACCTGAGCCGTCTCCTGGTGGGTACAAAGTGGGTCTCATGGCGGAGGCCTCCACTAAAGAGCGCAGATGCATCTCTTTGCCTCTCACCACTGCTCACAATGATGCATCCCAGTTTCCTCTGGGTGGGAGACACAAGGCAGGGCTCCTGCAGATGCCTTGAGGTAATGGCCTGAAGCACGCCTCCTCAACAAACCTCCTTTGTGTTCTGGACAGCCTGCTGAGCAATTTCACTCTGATGACCAAGAACCCCGAAGTGACTTATGCAAACCAAGATATCATCTGGTCTAAGTTTGAAACCATATTCTTTACAATCTCTGGCCTTGTCAACTATGCACCGGTGTTCAGAGACTACATCTTCCGGGGCCTGGAGGAGTTCTACCAGGACAATGTGTTCTACCTGGAGCTCAGAGCCATGCTGTTCCCGGTGAGCCAGTCTTTCCTCTCTTCTGTGCTGGCTTGATTTTCAGATCTTACCCTGTAAGTCTTCACAGGTTTCCTACTCTTGTACAGTACAGGACTGAATGATGGCTTCGTCCCCAAGGGGACATGTGCCTTTTCAGGGGCCACCATGAGCAAGGAAACCTGAAATAGACTGAGCTGGCCCTAGCAAAACTGTGAATGTGACCCTCACTGCCTTTTTACCTCCCTTTTCTCATGATCCCAACTTCTCACCTTCTCACAGATACACAGTGCCTCCTGGGTGCTCAGGGTTCCCTGGCCTTGGACTCTGAGCAATGTCTTGTGCCTGGACGTTTTTGACCTGTCTTCTTTCATATCAAAATTTAGCTTCCCCGAGTCCCTCAGGACAATGCTCTTGTTGTGGGACAGGTGAGGAATCTGGTAAATGGATCTAGTTGCATGTAACAGTGGGGATTGGTAAGTTCCTGGAGGCCCTTTCTGTGGAACCCAGTTGCATTTTATCTGGGGTCTTCTATGGGCAATGCTGCTATCACATAGGAACTGGTGAAAAGCCTTGCTCCTTCCCAGGTTTCCCATATGCCTATGACAGTGTCTCCTATCAGAGCTCAGGGCATGGCTCTGGTGGACTGACAGTGCTGGCTGAGCTGCCTATGTGGAAGGTAAGGGTCTTGTGACCCTCTGCCCCCGACTTCCCTTCCTCCTTGGCTGGGGCCCCTTCCTCTCTGCCATCATCTGCTCTTGGTCCAGGCCTTGAGTGGCTTCCTGCACAATGCCTTTCCCTTCACCTTCCTCCCCTCTGGGGACTACAGACTCCCTTGCTTCCTGTCTGTTCCACGGCAGGAGCTTCCTCCCTGATTTCTCTTCAAATCATTCTACACTTAACCTTTTCTTCAAGCTTGGTGGAATAAATTTTAACTCTTTGGCATGAAATGAGAGCCTCTCACGTCTAGAGTGTATTCACCACCTCAATGTTATTACTCTTTTTCTAACCAAACCCCTCCCCCTTTCTCACTTCCTCCCTATCTTTTTCTTTTTCTCTCCCTTTCTTCTTTCATGTATTCATTAAATATCTGCAAGCTCCTATTCTGTGTCAGGCACTTGTTAGGTGCTGGGTGTACACAGTCATATAGGACAGAACCTACGTCCTTAAGAAGGAAAACAGTTTCTCTCTGGGAGACTCATGGGTAAACAAATACATGTGACTGATATTCTTGCAGATATTAAAGAACCATTACAGGATATAGAGAGAATACAAAGAAAGAAATGGGTTGGTGTTACCTAATGGGTGGGAGAAAAGACTAACTATGCATTATAGAGGAAAGAGAATGTTCTAATGAGTCCTGGAAGGTAAGGATGAGTTCACTGAGTCAAAGGACAAAGGTGAGTGAAGGTATTTACATCAGTGGGAGTAACATAAACAAAGGTATAGATTTCTTAGACACTCATTTGAAGCCCATTTGAGACTGTAAGGAGCTCATCATGACTAGAGCCTAAGATTCTAGGGATACTCATTGAAAATAAGACAAGGGAGGTAGACAGAACTAATTATTAATAGTTTGGGCACCATATTAAATGTTGTGTTCTGGAGGTGAAAGGGAGCCACTGGATGGTATTAAGCAAGAGAGTGTGAATACATTTGCAATTTAGGAAGATCACTCTGGCAGCACTGGGGAAAATGGATTACAGTGTAAAGAGTCCCCCTGGTGAAAAAGGGAGAAGATTAGGGACTGGGAGACCAGTAAAGAGACCAGGGAAGCTGCGGGTACAAGATTGTGGAAGACAGAAGCAATGAGAAGGAGGAGATGGATCCAAGCCAGGTGCAGGAGGAAGAATCTGTAGGTCTGGTGATAGACTATATGGGGTGAGACTTCTACTATGGCTTGCTGGCATTTGGCTTGAGTTGATTGGTGGTGACTGTTATGGAGATAGAGAATGCAAGAGGAGGAGCAGGGTAGAGAAGGAGAAATGGTCACTTTGCTTTTGAACGTGTAGAGTTGGAGATGCCTATGAAACATCCACATGAAGATGTCCAGGAAGTGATTGGATACATGAGTTTGGAGACCATAGGAGAGTTCTAGCCTGGAAACATAATGCTTGACATTCATCTGCAGAAAGGTGATCATTAAAACTGAGAGAGGATAAGGCTCCCATAGAAGACATTAGATGAGAAGAGGAGTGGGCCAAGAGGGGAGCCCTACAAACATCAAACGAGATGTACAGTTTACAAAGTGGAGTGAAAAGGAGCAGTCACAGAGGTAAGAGGGGACCAGGATAGAGCTCTTCTAGAGGTCAAGGAGAAGGGGGTTTCACATGGCAGGGTGAGGTCGAGAAACGTGTGGCCTGGAAAGAGGGCATTGGATCTGGAAATTAGGAGGTCACCTTTGAGTAGTTTCAATGGTATGCTGAGAAGAGAAGCCTAATTTCCAGGAGTAAAAAAAAAAGGAAATGCACTTGATAAATTTGGGCCAGTTTTGGCTGAATCAAGACCTTGCCTGTGATTTGAGAAAAAGAAAGAGGGAAGTAGCTAGGAGAGAACACTGGGTCCAAGAGGGTCCTTTTTAGGATGGGACTTTGCACACATAAGGAAGGAGCCTGGAGAGGTTAAAATAGAGGGAAGAAAGAGGATAAAAGATGACATGATGTTCCTTAGGACAAAAGAAGAGGTCACTCCAGCAGGCAGGAAGTGAGACTGCCTTTGAACCAGAGAACATTCTCCAAGGGGCAGATACAGACATTGTAAGGATAAGAGTGCAGAACTGAGGGAGGAGGTCCTTCCCGCCTCCCCTTATTTCTATAACAGGAAAGCAAAGATGTTCACTGAGACTAAGGGAAGAGTGGTGGGTGTTTGAGAGAACCTCCTTGGGGGATGGACAGGTTGCTGATCCCAGAAAGATAAACTGATTCCCTAGATCTCGGAAGGCGAGCCTGTGATGGAGACAAGATCTCTGGTAGTTCATGCTGGTGTGTGATTCCCTTCTGTGTCACCCTACCCGTAGATATAGAAAATGGTTTAATGGAGTCTAGGTTAGCAGGACAAACGAAGTGGAAGTACTGGGATGAAGACCTGAGGATAATGACAAGAAAGTGATGGTAGTAATGCATCATGGGTCTCAGCTGGAGAGCACAGGGAGTGGGTCAATGAGAAGAGCAGATGCATGGAGACAAGGTGAAAATGAAGGCATAGGAATTTGCAGAGTGGCTGGTAAGGGAGTAAGCAACCTGGAAAGACAGGAGGCAGGGAAGAAACTAGCAAATTTGAGTTTATCAGAAGCGGAGCTGCTTGGGTGATAAGCTCCCAAGCAAGATCCATGAAGTGTCAGTTCAAAGGGATGTGTGTATCCTTGAGATTTAGCATGCCCAAAAAGACCTAAGATGAAATGGCTTCGGAGAATGGCAGGAATTGGGGTGCAGGAGAAGGGGCCTCTCCTAAAGTAAGCTGAGAAAATGGAGTCTTCGGACCACTCTAAGAAAAGGTTAAAGATGACTTTGTTGGTTTGATTTTAAGGAAGGAAGTTTGGAGAGAGTAGAATGGAAAAGATTAGGAAGAGTCTAAAGAAGGGGGACCTATGCAAAATATATATGCTGGCTTTGGGCCAGAAGCAAAGGATGATTGGGATTTCCAGTACTCTGAGATGGACCAACCTCAGATTTACAGACTCCAGCTGATGGAAGCTCAGGCCTCCGTGCTGGAGGGACGCATCTGTTGAGGAGAGAAGTTCTAGGTAAGTAAGGGCTGCTAGATGATTCTTTTGGTCAATCTATTGAAGTAAACTTTCCCGAGGACTTTTTTGATGGGGGTTTGGGGTTTTGTGGGAGTGGGCTGGATTTCTGAATTTTCTGCTTGGTAGGTTCACGAGAGTTTGAGCTTGTTAAAGGTTCTGAGTGGCTTGGGGAAAGTGACCTTTGGGTACAGTTCTCTTCTATGCTGTATCCAAACTAGTTTGCTCATTTATTCAAATATTTATTGAGTATACCAAGGCCATGGTATACCAAATTGAGTATACCAATATTGAGTATACCAAGTTTGGGGCAGGATCCACAGGATGACATTAATTTGGTTTTGTTACCATATTCCATGGTCTTTATGGGCTCAAAAATTTTATTGTCTATACACCCAGAAGTGATAGGGCTCCAGAGGACTAACACAAATTCATTGACTAAATTCGTAAGAGACAGATATATAAATAAGAAAGTTCAAATGCTGTTTTTCAGAGAAAACTATCAATCAGACTAGACACTTTTGTTTACTGATTGGGAAATTCTCTCCTTGAAGGCAAATCTTAACCTTTTCTGAAGCTAAATTATAGCCATAACGGTATTGGTAAGCCAGAGTCCTAAAAAAGCCCTGTCTCTGAGGCTCTGATTGTCTAAGGGAGTTCATAACAGTGTTCTTCACTTTTGGAAAATCTGATGAAAGCTATCACCCTTTCCCCAGGAGAAAAAAAGAAAGTACTAGACTAAATTGACCATTGAAGACTGTGTTTTCACATGTATCCATATACGTCTATAAAATTTTCCTGGAAATGCAATGTATAGCAACTCTGGATATTTTTGCATACTAAAATTTTAAAATGCTAGGATTCCTAAACCGACTTTACTACCCCCAGTTTGATTTAATGGGTTCAAGGACCCTCTAAATAAGGATACACCTGCACCAAGAACCAGTAATTCCAGTTTGTGGGTCGGTGCTCCTTTCTCTTCTTCTGAAACAAAAGCTTCCTTGACTCTCAGCTCTCCCTTTCTCTGCATTCTGGACCCACCTTTTCTCTTAGCTATATTAATACCTTCCTTGAGGTTAGCTCCAGGCTGGAAGGTGAAGAGCATTTTCTCAGGTGATAGTGTTTTATCTCCACCAGGATCTGATGTTTGTTTGATAGCTTAATTCTGAGTACAGACGTGTGTTTCTATATCTGAGTTCTTGGGTAGGAATGAAGCTTACCTTTGCACCTCAATAGAGCTTTCATTAAGTTTTGTGAGTACAGTAAATAAGACCTGGGCACAAACAACCCATTAAAAAGAAAAGAGAAGGTCCAATCCATCATTTATTAAGAGAAGAATTTCTGAAGGTGAGGTGACACTGGGCCTGGCCTATGTAGGGTGTTAGAAACTGCTCTTGCCAGAATAATTTCTTCCCATGTTTTGGCCTGGAAAACCCTTCTCTCTCCAAGCATGGGCTCCACCCCCTCTAAGTCCATCCTTCTCTCGGGCTCTGGCTTAAGCCCCGCCTGATTCTTGTGTCTGTGGGGGTCCATGTCTTTCCCTTTGTCTCCTGTAATGTTGATTTGTTGCCTTGTGTTGTCTGTGTCATAACATATAAGCCCTGGTTTTTCAACTAGATTGTGGGCTAGTTCAGACTGGCACCAGATCTGACATTGCCTGGTGTCCTCAGGAGGCACCAATAGGGATAATCATGCTTGGTGGTGGTCCTCAAACCTGGGTGTACATGTGAAAATTCGGAGACACTGTTTGAACCCCGACCTCCCAGGATTCTAATTCTGTGCTCTAGGGTAGGGCTAGGAAGCTGCAAAGTTAACTAGTACCCTCCTCTCTCCTCCTGGTGATTCTGATGTAGATGGTCTGACCTTGACCTTTCAAAGCACTTGCTCTGAATTCATTGCCTCATTTGAGCCTCACGACAACCTCGCATTTTACAGATGTGGAAACTGAGGTTTGCAAACGTCAAAGAACTTGACCAAGGTTATGTTGGTGGTAAGGAGTGACCAGCAAGGTAAGGAGTGACTGTGGCAGCCACACTCCTCTCAAAAGGAGCCCTGGAGAGGGCATCCGGCTTGATTCTCTAGTCCTTCCACCGGAAATTGAAAGCCCCCAGGATGCACTGGGCTGATGCTTTACCCAGAGGGAGTTGGCCCCTGCTAGGGGAGTTGCTTCCAGTCGGGCCAATTCTGGCAGCTTTCTCAGTGTGGGAAGTAGTGGGGGAGATCCAAGTAGAACAGAGGGCCGCAGTGAGTGGGAGAAAATTGCAGAGAGTTGGGTGTGGGTGGTTTTGAAGTCTGTTGATTTTCATCTTGAGCCTGGTGGGGAAGTATTTGGGGGAAGTTGTTGAGAAATTGAATTGGAGGGACAGAAAAAGGCCAGAACCTGATTTCCTGTCTAGTCTTCCCCCTTTCTGCGGTTGACCCTACCGAGTGGGGAGACTTGGACTCCAGGGCATTTACCCTGGGGACCCTACGCAGCTCTTCCCCTCTCCCCACTCTGCCCTACCCCCCACCTGCCCCACCATCCCCCAGCCGACTTCCTAGAAGGTGGAGGGCTGCTGGGATTTGGGATTCTGGTGGAGGCTGAGGGGGATGGGATTTGACCATTTGTTCTGGTCTGACCCTGGAACAAAGGCCTCTTGCAATAGAGAGTCTATGCCTTAATGCCCCCCATTAGCCAGGGTAGGGGGAGCCATCAACACATTAACAACTAAAAACCGTCTGCTCTGGAATTCTTTTGCTGAGCCGCACTACCTCCCCCTCTTACTTGTGGGGCTAATTCAGGGCCTGGGATGATGTTGATGGACTATCCTGGCTGCTCAGCCTCCTATTGTGTTACTAATGCTTGATAACAAAGGCTACTTGCCTTTAGCAACAGTTGCTAGGAGGGTCTTATCTCCTGGGCTTCAGTCCCTTCCCCCACAGCCTGAATCTGAGATGCAGACTAGGTCCCGGCCAGTCTGCAGAGTGGAACTCATAACCTGAGAGGTATCAACAGGAGATGGCCCTGCTGGCACTTACTGATGGTGGTGATTGGGGAAGAGGGGGTGGTCTTAGGAAGACACAGGTCAGTGGCAAAGAGAACCCATGATGGTCATTCGAGACACTTCTTGGGAGTGTCACTTGTGCTGTCACTTGTGTAACAAGCAATGCTTGTACTCCCCTCATCCCCTACCCCCTAGATTTTTCCTGGATTCTTAGCATACCCATCATTAAATATTTCTCCTGACTTTTTGCTGCAGTGCCCACTGTTTCATGTTATTGGTGTTACTCTGCAAGAATACGGACAATAGTATTTATCTTTCCAGGCTGTAATTGTGCTATTTACTTGTCTGTCAAATCGACAAAACTAGTAGGTCTTAACCCTAGTTGTATATTATACATTAGAATCACCTGGGGGAGTTAAAAAATAAACAGGTTCTAGCCCAGAGATTCCCTAGGTAATTCTAATGTGTAGCTAGGGCCGAGATTCTGAGATGCCCTGACACTAGAGTATAAAGGTGAAGGCAGGGGCCACTCCGATGACAGGAGACATTCAGAGTCAGCAAGATTCTGAAACTTGGCAGACCTCCAGCTCCAACTATGCAGTAAGACTGAGTTTCTTAACCTTTTTAAGCCTCAAAATCTTTATCCGTAAAATGAGACCTACCTACTAGTGTGGTTTTGAGGATTAAATGAGATATGATATAAAGCTCTTGGCATATGCCTGACACACAGAAGCTCAATTAATGCTTGTTAAACTAATCATGTTCTAGTAGTGAAAGCCATTTGCCTTGAGAGTTAGAAATTCTGAGTCCTAGTTTCTGGTCTGATGTAAACTAATTTTTGCATTTGTGACCTTGAGCAACTCTGCTCCCAAATTTCCCTTCTGTTCTTTTCAGCTTCAAATTTCTGTAAGTCCATGATATCAGACAGTAAAACTGTGTAATCTTATATTGGTTTATGAAAGTAATATGTAGTTTGAATAATTTTTCCAGAAATTTACAGTTTCTCAAGTAAACTATAAGGTAAAATTGAGATATTCTAAATTGAGTCCAATGTGTTTTTAATTCAAGAGGACTTGTTACATGGATATAGCAGTTTTTGTATCATTTAGTCTTAGATGAATGACTGACACAACATTGTCTACTTGTACTTACAGATTGTTAGGACAACTGCAGATTTTGAGCTATTTTTCTGTATCTGGTGATAAAATTGTAATGGTAATAATGTTATTAACAGTTATCATTTCTAAGTGATTTACAAATATTAACTCTTTTCATCCTTGCTATGATTCTATGAGATAGGAGTGATTTGAGACAGAGTGTATCTCCACTGGGAACTTGAACCCAGAAGGCTGACCAGAACCTCCAAACCAGCTGACAAGTTTCCTCCAACACCTGGCTTCACAAAAATATATCAACCACACAAGCTGGGAGACTGGGAGGGGTTGCAGGCATCTCCACTGGAAATGGGGTGCTCTTAAGCATTCAGATTCTGTCCTAGGTGCTTCTAGTAAGCCTACAGTTTCTTCGCCTAAGGCCAGAGGCCCAGGAGTACAGGGTACCAGGAGACCAGGAAACACTCTGGATATAGCTTCAGCATCTGCAGCCCCAGGAGCCAGATCCTGTCTCCGTGGCTGCCCGTGGGAACTTGTAGTGGGATTGGAACGCCTGGCTTTTCCTGGGATAAGTACTGGAATGACAGAATCGGTGACTTGGAACCATTGCCATATGCAAGCCCCCTTCAGGCCTCTGATTGTATCATTCGCGCATTTCTCTATACCTGATTAATCTATCAGATGTCTTATTTTAGGTAGAATTGTCATTTGTCGCTTTTTTTTTTTTAAAGGTTCTTTTGTCTTCCTTCTGTTCTGCTAGCACTGCTCCACCAGTCACCTCTCCAAAATCCATCTATTCATCCATTCAAACATGCTGCCAGGGGCTTAGTGCTTTTAAAACACCAAGGAGACAGTACTCTTCTTAAGTGAATGCTTCTTTATGGAGCTCCCACTCTGGTGCTACAGGGCAGCGGTCCCCAACCTCTTTGACAACAGGGACCAGTGCTCCTATAAGAATCTAATGCCTGATGATCTGAGGTGGAGCTGAGGCGGTAATGCTAGTGCTGGGGAGCGGCTGTAAATACAGATGAAGCTTAGCTCTCCTGTGCTGCTCACCTCCTGCTGTGTGGCCCAGTTCCTAACAGGCCACAGACCAGTACCAGTCCATGGCCCAAGGGGTTGGAGACCCCTGCTATAAAGAAGGAGTTGGGAAGATCAAAACTACAAACAACGTGGACCCTACCCTCATGGGTTTACCATCCAGTTGAGGTGGTAAACTCTGGACAGGTGACTCAGTAATGACAGAGCTGTCAGGCATGGGGCAGAAAACTCAGTCCTTCCCTTCTGTAGATCAGGTAGGTTATGCCAAGATGACTTCAAGTAACAATTCTGGGTTGGGTTAATGCAATGATTCTCAAACCTTTACACTTAAAAATTTTTTAAGGACCTCAAAGAGCTTTTGTTTTTATGGATTATACCTAGTCTATCCTGTATAATATAGCGTGTATTAGAAAATACAACCGAGAAATTTCCAAAGCACAAGACTACACAAGTGCACAAGTCATTATCTGTCAGAGCAATGTTGTCACTCATACATGATGTAGCTTCAGGAAAATTCTGAACACTTTATGAGAGAATAACATTGAAAATGACAAATAACATCTTAAAATTTTATGAAGAGAGTTATGACTTTGTAGACTGCCTGAAAAAGTCTAGAGGACCCACAGGGGTTCTCCAACCACACTTTGAGAACCTCTGGGATCCAGCATATAGGTTCTTGCAGCATCAAAGATTTGAAGATTCTAACAGAGTGCCTGGAAGTCTGTCAAAGCCTTGGTCAGTGACAGGAAAAGCTCTCTTTAAAAATCCTTGGTAAAGTAGGAAAGAGAGAAAGTAACTTTTCCTTTGTCTTTGGTTGTGTTCTTGGGGCTTGCAAATTAACAAAAGCCACACTAGCAGAAGAAAAGACATTTGACGTTAATATTTAATTTTTATGTGCATGGAGGCTTTCATAGAAAAGAGGTGACTACCCATAGAAATGGGTAGACCAGGTGCTTCCATACTATTTTAACAAATGGTGATAAATTGTGGAGAAGTAACAAGATAAAGGAAAAGGGGTTTGGGCTTCTAGGGGCAATAAATTGGGGGAAGGTAAATATATGGGGGAAAGGAATAGAAAATAAAGGTTATTTTAGTAAGGTTTGTTTATGCAGACCCACCTGGGCACTGATTTTCTATCTCAGGGATAAGAATTGTACTCCTTCTGATACAGGAGTGGGGAGGAGGACATGTCCACAAACAAATTTATGTCCGTTTAGGCAGCAGAGAAAAGGGCAAAGACTTCTGTCTGTGTTTGCTGCTGTTTAATTACCTTTAGGTCAAAATTATCCTTTTGTAAAGTGGCATATTTGAGGATAACATATGATTGTACTGGGATCATATTGATCCCCTTCAGTAAATCATAATAATAATGGGCAATACTAGATATTGAGTTAACAGTACCTAAGGTTCTGCCCTCTGGGAAGTCCTGGCACCCTTTAACAGTCAGTAAGCCTGAGCAGGTCCACTGGCCGAGGCAGAGCAATCAAGGAAATTCCAGCCAGGAACAGTGCGCTCAGGGAGCTGAAGCGGCCTTGGAGGGGAGTGTGTGGAATGCCAGGCTTCACTGGGGCAGCAGCAGAGGAAACCAAAGAGCAAAGGCCAGCGGGGCCAAGAGAAGGGGCTGGAAAGAACTTCCTGCTCACTCCACAACCCAAGCAGCAGAGCAGAATCCCCACTCCTCTGCCTGAGAGAAAGAGCAATAAGGCTGTTCTGTGTGTGGGTCTAGGGAGAAGAGGCCTGCTGGGGAGGCTGACCAGGGACAAAGGGTAGGACCCACAATGGTGCAGCCAGGTGGGAAATGGGAAGTCCCTTGGGCTGGGGAGAGTGGTGTGAGGCAAGTACCTGGTGGGAAATGAGAAGAGAGCACCTGGCTGCTGTGACGCCAGGGAAATGAGAGCTGACTGCAGAAAGGATTTTTCTCCTCTAGGATGATGAGCTCCCATTTCGCCTCTCAGCCTCAGCTCCCTGAACCCCTGGCAACTCTGGCTCTGTGTAGAGCCCCTGTTTCCTAGGCCAGGACCAGTAACCCTTCAGCCACAGGCCACCTGTGATTAACTGGTTTGCTTGCAGAGCCACCTCCCCATTTCCTGTTTATCAAATCTTTCTCACCTCTCAAGGCTCCATTCTAGTGCAGTTCCCCCAGGAATGCTCCTACCCAGTTAAAGGAACCCCTTCTTCCTCTGAGACCCCATATATTTGTATTGGTGGAGAGTCTATCTCTCCACTAAATTAAAAACTCCTTGAGGCCAGGCATCCTGTCTTATAGCATTTGTTTATCCCTCCCAAGGCCTAGCCCAACGTATTGTATACTGTGGGCCTTAATTAACGTCCATGGAAATAAATGGAATTCTGTATATAATTTCTTCCCATCCTTCCTCGCCCTACAATCTGCAAAAACTCCCACATCTTGTGCTGACCTAGAACTGCCAGTGTATACTAACTACCACTTTGAGCTGAGTGAGACCTGGCCCAGTGACGGGGAGGGCTGAGGGAGCTGCAGGGGACAAACTCCTCTTCCAGCAGTAGTTCGGAGTGGCTCAACCTGGGAGTGGGCACTTTAGAGGGATCTTCTTTACACTTTTTCCCCATTATGTTTCTCCCTTCCCCACTTCATCTCTTCCTTTTGTTTTGCCTACCGTCCATTCCTGGATCTTCTAACCATGTCACTCTTGGTGTCTCTAGCAGCTGTGGCCACCTCAGGAGTACTCAACTTGGGGGTGGGAGAGGGGAGATGAAGTGGGTTTTTGGACCACTCTTTCTGACTTGTGTCCTGCCCCAGCTGACCTGTCCTTCATTCATTATACAAATACTTACTGAGCACCTACCATGTGCCAGGCACTGTTCTAGGTGTGGGGACCCAGCAATGAATGAGACAGGCAGACATCTCCACCACATGGCATCAAAGAGCATCATCATCCCAGATGGGGCTAGGACTGTCTCTGATAAATGTCAGAGGCTGTCAAAGGCATTGAACAAATAAATTGCAAAGTGCAACTTGGTTTTAGAGATAATTGATAGTGGGAATGAAGTTTTGCTCTGCTTACATCTGATGCCTGGTCAGGACCATGCTTCCTCTCTCCCCAGGTGTATGAACTGAATGGGATGATCCATAACCAAGAGTGGTCAGTGAGGACCTACAGAGAAGTGGCTCGTATGTTTGCGAAAGAGCATCCTGGCTTTATTGGACTCAAAATCATTTATTCAGATCGCAGGTGAGAGAGAACATGGCTGAAACTGCAAGAGTTGGGAGAATGAGATGTGGGCAGAGCCCCTAGGCTGGGAAGGGATCGGGGAGGAGAAAGAGGGGTAAGAAGGGAGGCTGGGGACCAGAGACTCCTCCATGCCGAAGGGCCCTGGGCTCGGCTTGTGTGTTTGTGTGTGAGTGCAAAATCCTGTCTCTGAAATCGCTTCTAGTTTGAATCTCTACAACCAGACTGAAATGAAGAACTGGGGCAATTTTCCAGATAATTCTAGCTGTGATCCTGCATCTGCTGGGGTAACTCGGTTTTAGGTATAATGTTTTTGCCTGAATGTTTAGATAATGGCCCATTTCGTTGTTTCAACTTGCCACCGGGGTTCTGCCTAAAGTCAGTCTTGTGATGTGTGTGGGTTTGTACAAGGGCTTGGTTGGTACCAGCCCCTGAGTGACAGCTGTCTCAGCGTCTGTGTGTGGAGACTCTGTAGCAGCATGTGTGTATGTGGCCAGGTGGTATGAAGAAAGACCCATTCTTTCCCTAAGCAAGTGCAGAAAGCCTTAGAGCTTCATTTTCTTTTTGATTTTACCAAAGAGCTCTCCACTCTTGCCCAAGAGCAGCCAGTCTAAGTCCTGTGACTGCCCAAGCCTAGAGATGTATGGGCAAGCAGCCATGGGGATCACACCCCTCAGGGCTCTAAAAGGCAACCAGACTTCCCAGGAGCCTCCTCTCTGGCCCCACCCCCTGATCTCCTCCCCTCCATGTGAGGGTCTGGGGCCCTCAGGAGCTGAGGCCTGCACCTGTGTGCTGGTCAGCCAGGATGGGCCCAGTGGTTCTGCTCAGAGGTTCCCTGTGGGCCGAGGCAGGGAAGGTGTTAGGGCTGAGCTGCAGTGTTCCCACAGGGCTCTGTAGGAGAGGGGATGGGCAGGTGTGGGAGGACTAATCTGGGCCCACAGAAATGAGGATTGAAACAAGTGAGCCAGTTGCCAGGCAGAGACCTTCATCCCCTCGCTGAATTGTGCCAGGCCTTTTCTTTTGTTGCTTCTGTTGTTGTGCTGCTTGCCCTGTCCCTATTCTGTACTTGAAGGGAAAGAGGTGCAGAGGGAGGTAAGAGCTTGGTTAGGTGGTTTCTCGCGTGCCCAGGCCTTGCTGACTTCAGAGGAAGAAGATATGCAGTTGTCAGGTCCAGGTGACCCAACAGAGACTCAGGTGACCTGTGGCATTTCACAGGTGTCTAGTGAACAGAGAGCTGGCCTCTGTACTGCACCCACTTCCAGGACCCACCCTCTTACAGATACAGGACAAGTTTTCGACAAGGCCACTTTGCTTCATCCAGATGTAGACCAATAAAACTTGATCATGGGTCCTCTTACCTCACATGCTTTCCAGACTGTAGGACTAGCTTGAGCTAGCCAGAGTCCTCAACAGGCATTGATTTGGGCAAAATATCTCTTGGCTGTAGCCACTTAAAGGGATTGCAATAGCCCAGTTGAGGTGGGCCGTGGAGACAGTGGTGCTGACGGTTTAGGAAATGGTCACCACGTACCCTGGACTGGACTAGACCAGACCAGCCATGGGCACTGAGGGAGCTGCTGGGGCACATAGCTCCCTCCGCGCCAAGCCACACTGTCTCCCATGCTTCTCTCTGTCTTTCTCACAGATTCAGAAATGTGTCCCTCATCATGAAATCCATCCAAACAGCCATGATGCTTCGAACCAGGTTCCCCAAGACGGTGGCAGGGTTTGACCTGGTAACTGTTTCCACACAGCAAGGCAACTCTTGTGAAGGGCCGGGCAGTACCCATGGAAACCCTCGGCAGAGGCTCAGGCTGCTGCTCAGAGTTTAGCGCTGACCCTTTCTAGGGACCTGCAGGGGTATGACAGTCACCAGAGAAGGGAAAGCGGAAAAGGCCAGACTGCTAAAATGGAAAGTACCAGAATAGGGAAGGGATTCAGTAAGTTGGAGCAATAATGGTGTGTGGGCTTGTTCCCACTCCCCTGCCTTCTGTCTTCATTCCTAGCCTGCTCTGCTCACCTGCATCTGCTCCTCAAAGCTCAGCACACGGGCCAGTGTCTGGAAGTGGAGCGGCCACACTGTCAGGGCTGTGAAAGCTGTCCCTCCCTCTCAACCCATTTGCTCCTCTGGCTATGTTTGAAGCTGCGCATCCATAGGTGGTGTTGCTACTCTTTGCCCCACACCAAATCGAAGCCATAGCTATGTGCTGGCAGCCAGGCCACACTTCCCCCATGATGACTCATTAATCGCATTCAGGCACTCTGACACTCTCTTATAGAATCTGTACATTTTCATGGAGACTGCTTAAGCACTTTCTTTCAGACTAACCAGAGCCCCAGGAAGTGGATTTCAAGGAATTGTTTTGTTTGGACCCAGGATGTCCTCCTATGATCTTTGGGGGTGGCTCAAAGGGTCTGCTCTCCAGAAAAGGAGCATAAGTCCCTCCCATCTCAGCTTTTCCCTCTGTGTGCAGCACTGACAAAGGCGCCTGAGTGGGATTACTTCTAGTATGGAGCTTTTGGAAGAGTCCATATGAGGACTATAATGAATAAGTACTTGTCGGGAATGGGAGTCCGAGGAGGATTAGGTAGCTGTTCAAGGGGTCTGCTCACAGGCTCCAAGTTTCTTTCAAGCCTATAGAATATAGATATTCTACTACACTGAATATCTATATTTATTTTATTATAAAAATGTGTCATCTCCGCCCCAAATTATAATTGGTGTTCTAAAGGTACTCTTACTACTGACATACAGCTACAAAGCCCTAGGGCATGTGTGGCTTAGATGAAAAGTATGATTTGGGGGTGGCTGCTTCTCTGGTTAGTTAGAGCTGGTAGCTGAATCACAGAGGGATTCTATCAGGAAACTGACCCACCTAGGGACCTACCTGGGGTGAGTGACTGAGCAGCATCCCCACTTTTCCTGGACCAGTTCTCTTGGCTCGCACGCTCTGCTCTCTCTCTCTCTCTCCCTCTCCCCCTCACACTCTCTCTGTCTCTTTCACTCTCAGTCTCTCACTCTCTTGTTCTCTGTCTCTCTCTGTTTCTCTTGCTCTCTCTGTCACTGTCTCTCCCCTAAGGAGCTCAGGGCTAAAGCATAGGTACTTGGAAGGTAGAGCAAGAAGACAAGATGGGAGGGCTGAGAGGCTACAAGGTACACCTCTGACTAAGGGGGAAGTCATTTTGGGGCAAGAAAGCACTCTTTTCTGCCCAAATTCTGCTACTGGTTATTCTTAAAAGGCTGTGTGACTGAGGCCTCAAGCAGTAGTGGAAGGGTATAAGAAAGGGTGTTCACAGGCTACAGGAGGTAACATCAACAAAGCAAGGCACGGAGTATGCAGACAGTTCCACATCCCTTCCTCTCTGTCCTGCAGGTGGGGCGTGAGGACACTGGCTACTCTTTATACTACTACAAGGAGGCTTTGATGATTCCAGCCTTGCAAGGTTTTAAACTGCCTTACTTTTTTCATGCTGGAGAGACAGGTGAGCCATGTGGAGATAATTAGGGGGCCAGAGGAGGTGATGGATGGGAGGGCTCTGCATTGTTGCTCAACAGTACTGATGGGATACCGGGCAGTATAGTTATAGTCGAGTCATTTTATGACTCCTGTCCCTTTCAAATGTATTATCTCATTTAATTCTGACAGCAGGTTTAAATCTCCAGAGAAGGAATAACAATGCTAATAACAGTATCAGGCACTTTACATATATTATTTCTGATTCTCACCCCAGTCTTGCTAGGAAGGTGTTTTTATTCTTATTTAATAGATGAAGAACCCAAACCTCCAAACTTGAGTAGTATTGTCCAAGGGTAAGTAGTAGAGTCCGAATTTGAGCCCTTTCAGATGGTCTTCATTTCATAATGAGTGAATTGTGCCTGAGAAGTAAATTCACCTGTTTAAAGTCACACACTGGTAAGTGGCCGAAGAGAGACTAGAAACCAGGCCTGCCCTGGCATCTAGGAGGCTCTGTCCACACTCATCGGTGCTGAAAAGGGGACCCCCCTACCCCATTTGCAAGGGGCCTGACTGCCATTGTTTCTGAAATGCCATTAGCCCAGCAAGCCTTTGTTCCCCAAAGCTCAATTTGAGAGCTTGGTCATCTCTCAGCCCCTGCCATATTCAAGTTCTTAAAATGTGTAAACCCTAAGTAAAAGGAGCCCCAGATCATGGCTGCAATTTTAGATCAAAATGAAAATTTGGGGGCCTAGACCAGAAAGAAAGCTTGCTGCTGATCACCCCTGGCATCCTTGAGCACCGTAGGTGCATGTCACCCTCAAGGGACCAAGGAGATGAGGAGAGAGCAGTGGGGAGCTTGAATTTGACAACCAGGCTTAAACCTTGGTTTATCAAACCATCTCTTAGAGGAAGAGTCTGAGTGCGTTTGCCTCTTTTTCTTGACATTTCAAGTCAATTTAGATCCAGTTTAGATCAAAGCTATTCTAGAAGAGATAAAGAATTGCTTGTGGAGGATTTGGTAATGTTGAAGAACCTCTGATCTAGTTGGGAAAATCATACTTACTGGTGTGAAATCATTTCAACAGTGTGATACACCGTATGTAATACAAGATCCAACCAAATTCTAAGATGCATGGTCCTAGAAGATTTTGCCAGGACTTGGGTATTTAATACTCAAGAGTAATGTCCTTATTTTTTTTTTTTAAATAAGAAATCTTTGCAAAGAAAGTACTAGATAGGAAACCAGTGAAAATCCACCTAAAACACTTGCCATAATCGGCAGTGGGAATTCTCGGTTTTATTCCTAAAAATAAGAAAAGTGGAATATTCATATTTTACATTCCTGCTGGGAATGGCATGCATGCATCTAACAGGTTTTACAGTAAGGTAATTTGTTTATCTCACATAATATGCAGTCTCTGCAGTCCTCATTGAGTCTGCGATTTCGCCTCACTTTGTTGTGAGATGGTGAAGTCATATTCAGGCGTGACTACATCTAGTGAAGCGAAAAACGAGATGTGTCCTCCAGGGCATCTCTTTTTATTAGGGAGGAAGCCCCAGGAGCTCCCTACCAATAACCTCTCAGGCCAGCATTAGGACTATCCTAGCTGCAAAGGAAGTTAGGAGAATCAGGACCTGTCATTTTCACCCTCAGCAAGGAAGGTGAAGTGGGATGTCTGGAGTAGGCAGCCAACAGCATCTGCCAGCACTTTTTTTGTACCAGCCATTGTGATCTTGAAATTGATATTGTCCCAAGAGTACCGTTAAAGATATAAATTAAAGTAAGTACATACAAATAATTATATTGTCAGAGTCTGCAACATGTTGTTGTAAAGATTATAAACAAAAAATTCCCAGAAAATAGCTCTGGAAACAAACAAAAAGTGGAAAGAAATGAGACTGTGGGGTCAGATAAACTAAGGTTTGCAACCCAGTTTTGCTACTTACTAGCCGAGTATCCTTGTTCAATTTATAAAGCCTATGTAAGTTTCAACTTCCTCATTTGTTATATACATATACATACATACACACATACATAAAATAAAGGCATGCCATACCTCTCTTTAACATTTTTATAAGAAAGTGTGTGTGTGTGTGTGTGTGTGTGTGTGTGTGTGTGTGTGTGTTCATTTATCTTCCTTTTCTTGCTTGGGGTGTCTGGAAACCTTTAACTGAGGATGATCTGTAGGTCAGATCCATCCTATTGAAAATTACCCTTTTATCCCTAGATTGGCAGGGTACTTCCATAGATGGAAACCTTCTGGATGCCCTAATACTGAACTCTACCAGGATTGGCCATGCATTTGCTTTGATCAAACACCCAGCAGTCTGGACTGAGTCATGGAAAAAAGACATTCCCATAGAAGTCTGTCCCATCTCCAATCAGGTAGGCATGATCCATGGAACCCATCCATATGATCTTCTCCTCTAACCTCAACCTCTGCTCTGATTCCCAAACTTCTTCTTGTATAATTTCTTTCTCCTTAACTCACTTGTTTTCTGTATTCCTCCACTCTCTTACTCCAATTAGTAGTTATTTAGGAATGTCCTTTTGCCTAAGTCATTCATAATAATGAGGCAGCAGTGAGGGTCCCCAGTGGGGTGGCATTTTGGACAAAGCTGTGGACAAAGCTAAAGGGACATTGGGGTGGCCAGTGAAGTGGCAGGGGTGATAGATTCTGCTGCTCCCACAGTTGCTCAGTGTTCTCTGAACCTGTCCGTCTTGCTGTGTTCGGGAGGGCTGCTCTGAGTAGGACCAAGAGGACGACCAGATGCTTGTAGTGGTGATGAAACCTGGAGGAAGATTGTGAGGACTGGCTCTGCTCCTTGTGTTAAGACTTTACCCAGAAGTCATCCCAATGTTCAGAATGGGGATGGGGATAAGAAATAACCTGAATATGCTGCATGGTCTTACCTTCCTTTTGACAACTCTTTTCATGGATTAAAGTTTGTCTTTCTCTTTTGCCTCCTATTGGGCAGGTTCTGAAGCTGGTGTCTGACTTGAGAAACCACCCTGCAGCTGTTCTGATGGCTACTGGGTACCCTATGGTGATCAGCTCTGATGACCCAGCTGTCTTTGGTGCCAAAGGCTTGTCCTATGATTTCTATGAGGCCTTCATGGGCATTGGTGGGATGACGGCTGACCTGAGGACACTCAAACAGCTGGCCATAAACTCTATCAAGTGAGTGACCTGTGTGCTTTCCAGATCCCAACTCCCTTTCCTGTTCTACAACTCCCTTAGAAGTTTGGAACAGAAGCCTGCAAGGTTTCTGCGGGTTTTCCCCATATTGTAGCTGTTTTGTTATTGCTCTTGGACTGGGCAGACATGTGTTCTGCTAGCATCTGAGGTTCCCTCATACTTCCTATCCTGTTCCTCAGCCCCTTCCCTGGGGCTGACTTGGGTTCCTCTTCTTCTACAGGTACAGTACCCTGTTGGATACTGAGAAAAAGGCTGCCATGAAAACCTGGGAGGAGAGATGGAATAACTTTGTAGCTGATCTGGCCAGGAGGCCAAAGTGAGAAGTCAGCCATTTATTACCCCATTCCTCTGCTTCCTTCCACAGGCTGTCTCCACTTTCTCTCAATTATTCTTGAATCCACTCCAGTATATTCTCTATTTATTTATAAAAACCAATCTTGTGAAAGTATCAATGGACTCTATATTGTTTAATGTCTCAGAAATACTTGATCAGTTGACTGAAAATGTGTTTGAAATACCTTTCTCTCAACCTTAGGGACATCATCTTTCTTGGTTTTCTCCTTTTTCTCTGGCCATTGCATCTGTGTCCCTTTTCCAGATGCTCCTTCTCTATTTGATCTCTCTGCTGGATTTTCTCAGTACTTACTCCTTCCTCTATTCTGTTCTTGTCTCTTTGCTTCCTTTCTCTTCTTTTCTCTTCTCTTCTCACTTAATAATCTTTTACTAGGTAGTCTCTGTCATTCTTTTGCTTTTAAATACCACTTATTTGCTGATGACTCCTAAATTTATTTATTCATTTGGATGGCTCACAGAAATCTCAGAATCCTACTATGTACAATTTTGAACTCTCAGTCTCTTCCCTTTCATTCTTTTCCTGGTTTTCCCCATCCTGGGAAATGACACCTCCATCCATTGCACCTGGCTGCTCAAAGCAGAAATTTTCAGTGAAGTTCTCAATACTGCTCTCTCCTCTGCTCCCCGCACAAAATGTATCTTGACTCATCCATGCCTCCTACCTGCCACCTCTTGCCTGACTTACAATAGCCTTCTGATTGATTGCCCCTTTCTTCTCTTTGCCTTTTCCAATTCATTTTTCACAGAGCAATGATTTTTAAAAAATTAAATTAATTCAGGTTATTCCATTGCTTATAGCTCAGTGTACTTAGAAAACCCCAAATGTCTCAACAGGGCATAGAGCATCCTGTTTAATCTGAATCCCTTCCAGCATCATCCTTCCCATGTCACCCATAGTACATCAGGCTCTGGCCACACTCGTCCTTTGGTTCCTCAAATATCCCAAACTCTATCCTGCCTCAGGGTCTTTTCTCATTCTGTCTGCCTGGAATGTTCTTTCTTTCCACTTTTGTCTAACTAATTCCTTTTCACCCTTCAGGTTTCAGGTTTTATGTCACTATCTCAGAAATGTTTCCCAGACACCCTAACCTGCTATTTTCAAGCAAGGAAATCTTGCTTGTTTCCTTCATGACTCTTACTACAATTTGTAATTTTATGTTTATTTCTGTGTTCATAGTCTCCTTCCCACCAGGCTGTAAGCTCCACGTGGGCAGGCACTAATGATTATTTCATATACACTATAAACACAGAGCCCAGCTCCATGCCCCAAACCTAGTCAGTACTCAGTGAAAGATGTGTCGAATGAATGGACATAATTTGTATGTACTGAGCTGGTTGCTGAGATAGGAGGGAGCAGGGCGGAGTCTCCCCTTCTCCCCAAACAGAAGACCTCATGCAATCAGATTCTGGTTCCTAGCCTGGTCTTTGGGAAAAGGAAGGAAAGAGGCCATTCCCATCCTCATTTGCCTAAAGATGTGAAGGAGAATCAAAGAATTCATTCAAAGTCCCAAGTAAATGTCTTCTCATCCATTATCCATCACCTGCATCAGAGCTCTCAGGCAGCAGCCAACCCTCTCTCCATTTGTGGTTTATCACTGTTAGTTTATGACACTGGGAAAAGCCTTGCTGACTAGGGGTCCTCAACCACAGGCTGGTACCTAGATGGAACAAGATGACCTCTAAGATCCTGTCTAATTCTGATAGTCTTTGATTCATTGCCTTCACCAATCTTAGTAGATGGTGCATAGGTCCCAACTCAGCTGACTTACATTTAATAAATAGTGAAAATGGAACTTAGCATGGTGGGCTTCTGTAGCAAGTTGCCATAGCTAAAAGGTCTCCCAGGAGTGTATTTCTCTGGTCTGGAGTCGATGTGATCTGTTTTGGCAAAATAAACCAACTACAGTCTTGCCTTCATGCCTGGCTCAAAGGCTGAGTCCTAACAGAGAACGAGCAACACCAACAGAATCAGTCCCTGAGTTATGAAGATCTGGGAAACAGGTTGCAGCGTCCTCAGACCTGAGTAACAATTTTGCTAGGGGGTGGAGTAGACAAAGCTGATTTCACGCATTCCTCCTGTAGGACTATCCAGAGGGTACTCTGACATTTATGCCTTTTGGAAAAATGTGTGCATTGATTGAATTTTTGTAAATGAAATCATGATGCACTTGGGACATCTGCAGCACATCCTTCTGTTAAAACATCATTTCGAAATTTGAATTCATGTACTCCATATTTATTTATTTATTTCTTAGAATGAGGTTAAATCTTTTTTTATTCTTTGTTAGATAAATTGTCTGAGCTGGAAAAAATCTAAAGGCCAAGGACACGAAGAGTTTCTGACTTGTGAGTCTTGTTGCACAGCAAGTCCCCATAATCTGGCCCATGACGGATCCTGGTCTGGCCTCTTCCTCCTGGGTCCTGGAGCTTTTGCTTCAGTCAGTACAGCTTCCGGGGAAAGGTGGGGCCTTTGGGAAATTCAGACTAGGGGATTGTTGTTGCAGATGCGAATCATCTTCTTTCTCAGATTAGATGTTGGGATCCAACCTCAGGGAAAACCATGGAACATTTGTCTTATTATCTTAAAATAATGTGAAACCATCAGAGAAGTTGCAAGAATAGTACAAAGAACTCCAATACACTCTTTGCCCAGGTTTCTGAACTGATAACTTTTTATGTTTGCTGTATTATTCTCTCTTTCTTTTTCTGTATCTATATATCTCATTTTTTCTAACCAATGAGACTTAAGATTCAGACATTATGCCCTATTACTTCTAAACACTCCACTGTGCATGTCCTAAACACAGTGTCGTTTTCCTGTTTAACCATAGTATAACCATCCAAATCAGAAAATTAGCATTGATAAGATACTACCATCTGGTCTTGGCCCTTCAAAGCTTTTATTTATTTTTTTTTAAATTAAAAATTATTGGAGTGACGTGGATCAACAAAATCCAAAAGTTTCAAGTGTCCACTTCAACAGTATGTCACATATGTATTGCATTGTTTCACCACCCATAGTTAGATTTCCTTCCATCATCAAGCATTTTTACCCCTATCTACCTTCCCCCTCCCCCCTTCCCTCTGGTAATCACTAATCCATTGTCCATGTCCATTAGACTGTTTGTTATGTTTGTTGCTTTTAGATTTATATTCCACATATGGGTGATATCATGTAGTTTTCAAGTTTTTCTGTCTGACTTATTTCACTTAGCATGATTCAAAGCTTTTTCCTTTTCTGGTCCAGAACCCAATCCAGGATCACATGTTACATTTAGTTATCATCTCTCTCTTATTGTCTCTTTCAGTCTGGAACAAACCAGTGGTAGTCTGAAATTGGTAATTATGGGATTTTTTTTACACCACAAAAATCAGCAAATGTTACAGATCAGTGCTCAGTGCATGTCCCCCCTGAGCCAGCTGTTAAAGATCTACCAGCGCACCAATGCCTATGATGTCAATTTGTCCCATTATGATGATGTTAACTTTGATCACTTTGTTAAGGTAATGTCTGCCAGGATTTGCACTGTGCGGGTTTTTGCTTTGTGATGAATAGCTATATTTAGTGGGGAAACACTTTAATTCTTTGTAAACATCTTATTCCTCATCAAACCTTACCCATTGATTTTTGCATTCATTGAGAACTATTGTCTGAATCTACCAGACAATCTGGTTGCTGTCCCAGTTATCTATCGTGTGTAACAAATTCTCCCAAAATACAGTGGCTTAAAACAATAATAAAAAGGTATCATTTCTCACAGTTTCTTTGGTTCGGGGATTTGAGAAGGGCCCAGCTGAGCAGTTCGGTTTGGGGTCTTTCACGAGGTTGCAGTTAAAATGGTAGTGGAAGCAGCTGGGGTTGGCCAGGAGTCTCCTCGTCTCTGCACAGTCTTGGGACTCAGCCATGTAGTTTCCGCGTCAGCTAGTGTGGGCTTCCTCACAGTATGGTGGCCGAAGTCGTCAAGAGTAAGTGTTCAGGGAATATAGCAGAAGCTCTGTTGGCTTTTCTGATTTAAACTTGGAAGTCACGTCACTTCTGTCATATCTCTCTAGTCTAAACCCTCCTAGTTTCAAGAGGAGGTGACAGAGACCCCATCTTTTGATGGAAGACTGTCAGTTACATTGTAAGAAGGACATGTAGGATTAGAGATATTGCTAGAAAATATTTTGGAAAATGCAATCACCAAATGATGATTTTCTAGTTTTACTATTTCTGCCATAGTTTTTAATTTTAATTTTTAAATAATAAATAATACTGTAATTTTATGTTATTAAGTGAAATAGCTACATTTCAAAAACGATTTGTGTAAGATAATACTTTTATTTATTTAAAAACATGTATATATATTGGGAAAAACTCTGGAGAATACAGAGGTGCAAATGCATCTCTTAAGAGATGCAACTTGCAACCAAATATTTAAACTTTATTTATCTTTACCTTTTATTGGCTAACATATAAATTTCAGGTGTACAACATTATAATTTGACATCTGTGTACTCTATTGTGTGCTCCCCACCAAAAGTCTAGTTTCCTCTGTCACCATATATTTGACCCTCTTTACCCAGTTCACCCTCCCCACACCCCACTTCCCCCCTGGTAACCACCATTTTGTTATCTGTATCTATGAGTTTGTTTTATTAGTTTGTTGCTTTTTTGTTTTATATTCCACATATGAGTGAAATCATATGTTTCTTCTCGTTTTCCATCTGACTTATTTTACTTAGCATATTACCTCAATATCCACCCATGTTGTCACAAATGACAATATTTCTTTTTAATGGCTGAGTAGTATTCTATTGTATATATGTATCACATCTTTTTTATTCATCTGTCCATAGATGAATAGGTTGTCCATGGATGAATAGGTTGTTTCCATATCTTTCTGTCATATTTATTAATTGCCATTCTACTGTAAAGAAGAACTTTCTCTTTTTTATTTATCAGTATGGCTCATGGATTTTGATTCTAGTCAATGGACTATAATCTATTACTATCATTATTTATTTAGATACTCACTGTTCCAGCTTTGGCCATGGGAATCTGTTATGTTGGCTCCTGCGACTCTGATAAATTCTTATATTTTCAGTGCTTCCTTACTTCCTGACACAATAAAATGTTCTAGGTTAATTTTGTACTTTTCCTATCTCATGCCAGAGAGCAATCATTTCTCCAAAAACCTCTGGTTCCTTTTAGTAGAGAATAATATTTAGAAGCCTTGATCTGGGCCTCAGATGTGCCCATTAATGGTATATGTGTGTATACACACAAATAAATATAATTTTTATATGTATATACACTAATATAATTTATATATATTAAATACAAATATATGTATTTACACACATTTATATCTATTTCCAAATTTATCTATCCATATTGAAAAAACTTGAGTTTGTACCCATACCTCCAATTCCATTCAATACTATAGGATTTATTCTAGCTTCTGCCTTTCCCATATCTGTAACTCTGTTCCCTAACAGGGAGAAACCTGGCTCCCACTGTCCTCAACGCATCTTCATAATTGCTGCTTTCTACTGTATGTAGTCCGTACTGCCACCTCTTTAGCTTCCCCCACAGGTCCTACTGGTCCCAGATGTCTCAAAGGAAGATAGGGGAACCAATAAAGAAAAGGAAAAAGAAAAGAAAAGGAAAATATTTGGAAGAAGAGAAACCCACGGTCTTTCTAGAGCTTGAAGTGACCTTCCTGGAAATGGGAACAACAGATTACTGGTTTACTGAATCTTCTGTTTCAGAGGCTTGCACATGCATGGACCTCTTCTAAGAAAAATTATATATTAGTAATTTTTAAACTCTTCTTCTTTAAGAGGGCCCTTTAAATATGTGTAAGCCTCAGGGTCCCGCAAAATCTGGATCTGGCCCTGCACTAGGTCAGGTCTTCATTTGGAATGAGGAAAACAAGTCGAGTTGAGACCAGCTAAAATGAGATGAACATCATAGGGTCCTTAGCCTGGAAGGCATCCATAAAGTCTATCAAAACCATCTCCCACCTTCTAGAAATGCTGTCTGAAACTTCCTTAGAAAGAGGTGCCTGTTTAATTTTTAAAGCTCATCGGAATAGGATTCTGGAAACTGCCTATGCAACCCAGTACAGAATCTCAAAATGTCCCCTTTCCCAAAGCTGGGAGTTTGAATGACTGACGTGGTCGTTGGCTCACAACAAGAATTGATCACTTGAGGATTAGATATATATAAATGTATCTATAGGCCAACATTAAGTTAACATGCTAGATTATAAATATTATTTTCACATACATAATATATGTTACTTTAAATTACAGTCAGCTTAAAAATAATGTAACCTTCTTTGTCCTTTCTTCTCTGTCAGGGAAGGCTGTAAATAAAACCTGTGAGGTTGGAAGAGCTGCTGAGGTGTCTGGGAGCACGGTGGGGGCCAGGATCAATTTTGGATTGGCTTAGCCCTGAACAACATGCCTCAATGTCCACCTGTAATGTGCTGCGGGGGCAGAACTGCTGAGTTTTATTGTGTCTAGATTTTTTAACTAATACTCTCTTCCTCCTCCACCTTCAGGGCAACCTGGATCCAACCTTCCAAGGGGCCTTTGCCTGGGGAGTGTTCAGAGACCAAATGTTAGGGAGATGAGGTCTCTTCCTATCCAGCCAGACCTCTCTAGGGCTGACTAAGCCATCTGGAGTGGGGAAGGATGAGAGGATGGGAATTTTTAGATTCATAGGATATCAGAGTTGGGAGAGGCCTAAAGATCATCTTATCTAACCTCTTAGTGTTACAGAAGACTAAGTTAAGGCCCAGAGGGGGTAAATAACTTTCCCAAGATCTCACAGTAGGTGACAGCTGGTTTCCTGCACAAAGCTCAGTGCTCATCCTACAACACAGAGCCGATTCTCTCCTTGTCGGCAGGGCCTCTCAGTGGACTTACTTGGAAATGGGTTCCCATAAACTGGTAGGCCCAGGTCAGTTCTCTGGCTCAGAGCGAGGAGTCTGGGCAGCCTCGGCCCCTACCCTACCCTTAGACAATCCCCTCCACCCCCTCCTTGCTTATTGAGGACAGAATGCATCAACCCTACTGGGAGCAACAATTTCCCTCCAGGGACAGACTGACCCCTCCTGTGACCTCTGACTCTCCTTTGGCGGCCTCCCAGTCCCGGAAATGGCCTCAGTTTCCTGTCTCCCACTCCCCTACTCCCCACCCTGCTGCCAGGAGGAATAGATTCTTGGAAACCAGGGCCTCAGCCCAAGAGCCTTCCTTTTGTCCAGGGTCCCTGGGCGGAGCGCTGGTCCCGAATCTCCGCCAGCTTCCCTGCCCCCATGCTTACAGAACAGCTGTGGCCCTCCGAGACCTCAGTGACTGCCATTTAGTGGGAAATGGCCCAAGACAGAAGCATGTGGAGAGCAAATGGCGATTAATGCGAGAATGAGGATGGCAGGAAAGATCTTCCTTAGAGGGAGCCTCGCCTAGTCGGTCACCTGTGGATGGTGGATGGTGGACTGCGGGGTGCTGCTGACCCCTGATGGCTACTCGCGGTACCACAGGAATGCCTGCAGCATCTCCGCGCTCCGTTTGCTTTCCGCGTCCTCTGCCGTAGCTTCCTGTCACTCCTGGGAATTACACTTAATAATAATGCTTTCTGACTGTAAAACATGGTGTGGTAGCAAATTTGTAAAACTCAAGAAGTGTAGACTAACACAGAAATCACCTATAATTCCACTGCTTTTGATATTTTGGTCCATTTCCTTCCCACGGTGAATAGTCCTTAGGTCTCATTCTGGTTCCCGGCTTCTCTGCTCTGTCACTTACCACTACCTCCTTTACACGCTTCTACTGCCACATCGTCCCTTCAGGGTAAAAAGGACTACTCTTGACATTAGAACATCCTGTATGCTGCACAGATTTAGAGTAGATGGTACAGGGTGGGAGAGTAGCGCCATCACAATTTAAAATTTTTATCACATTTAAAATAAAAAATTTGAATAGATCTATACAATCACATTTCAAAAATCAAAAATTATGAAAAGGGATACACTGGAAAATCTTAGACCGTCCCTACTTCCCCCAATCCTCTTTCCCACTGCACCAATTTTTTTCCCCACCATGTTTATTAGTTTCTTGATGCAAAATAAACAAATGCAAATATAAACATTCTGTTTTCTGATATAACAGACAGTATATTATCCACATTGTTCTGAACTCTGCTCTTTTTATTTAACAATATGCCCTGGGGATCTTTCCATTGAGATACATAGAGAGCACTTTTTTTTCTCATAGTGTTATATTGTGAGAACACATCATAGTTTAATTAACAAGGCCCCTATAGGTTGGCGCCTGGATTGTTTTTAAAATATCTGTTATTATAAATATTGTCAGAATATAAATGCCTAATTTAGTCAATGAATGAATAAAGTCTAGGTGACAAGAGCCCTGTGGGTACTTTCCTGGGTTTATAGACATGCCTCTCCCTCCCCCATTCCTCCATGACATCAAGGAGGCGTAGAGAAGGTGTTAAAGCCTCTGTGCATCAGCTGATGGGAAACAGTGTCTTTATAGGTTGAAGGCCTGGTCCAGGCAGGTTAAAAGTAGAAATGAAAGAAAAATATATGACATTTTGAAGGACAAAATTAGGAATCAGACATAATTTTCTGTAGTAGAGAAGGGACTCCCTGCCTGGACCAGGCGTTTGTCCTAAAGCAGGTTGGAGGGCAGAGGGGTTGAGGCCTTAGTTTGTGAACTCTGATAATGGCCTTTCTCTGATCTCTTCTTACCTCAGTTGCCACAACCCCCCTAATCCCCCCAAAGCTCGGAGCTACATCTAGGGTCCCAGACTTCTTTCAGAAAACCTCTGCCCTTCTTTACTCCTGAATAACTCATAGAAGGCCAAATGCAATAAAACAGACTAGAGTGAAGGAGGGTAAAACCTGTTCCCAAGGAGGGGATTGGCAGGGCTGTGAACTCTGTCCTGCTCCCAGCTGATTAGGGGTACTCTGCTAGAGGTAAGGGGTCATGTAGGATTGGATTTGGAGAGGTCAGTGTGGGGAAGAGAAAAGAGTGCTGCTAGCCTGGGAGGTCTGAGATCTGGCTTTAGCTCTGCTACCATTCTTGTCCCTTGTGCATATATATATATGCACAAGCCAGCTCACTTGGCCTCTAAGCTCAAAGGCCTCATTGTTATCATTGGAGGTGCTGGGTGGGTGTTTTCTTTGGGACATTTCCAACTCTGACTTTCTGTTCTTCTATGCTCTTAAAGAAAACACTGAAAGGAGTAACCGTGGTTATGGAAAGGCAATAGGAACAGTGGTTAGAGGGGAAAGGGATGTCATCCTTTTGAAAAAATATCAAACCCTGGGCTAATCTTGGAAAGATGCCTTCCAGTGAGGACCAGTTGGAAGACCACAGAACCTGGTCTTCAGGCTTAAAAAGTAAGACTAGGCGTGATTTTTGTCACGGTGTTATTCTTAATGGAATAGACAGATGCTTACTAACTTTTTGAGTTATATTTCCAAAGAAACCATAAACCTCATCTGGAAAGATTATAAAAATAGTTTTCCTCAATTCTTACACAAAAGGTAGCATATCATGTACACTACATAGCACCTTGAATTTCTTTTTACTTTAACTTTATAACATATACTATATATTTTAAGGAATTGATACATTCCATAATCTGCAGAGTTCTCGCTCATTCCTTGTTTTGACTGCACAGTGCTCCACTGTGGGGATGTCCTATGGGTTATTCAACAAATCTCCTGTGGTGGGTATTTAAGTTGTTTCTAATTTTAAAGGATTATAAGTAATACCATAATAAATAAACTTGTGAACAATATAATTTGTAGTTCTGCCAGTTTATCTTTGGGTTAAAGTGTCAGAAGTGATATTGATGGGTCAAGGAGTAAATGTATACGTAATTCTTTTTAAGGTATTGACAAATTTCCCTTTCTAGGAGTTTCCTCTCTAAAATTCAACAGCATATGAGAATGACTGTTTCCACCCAGTGTTGCCAACAGAGTATGTCATCAAACTTCTCGATTTTTGAGAGTCTGATAACTGAGAAATAGTAGCTCTGTACAATATTAAATTGCATTTGTTATGAATAAAGTGAACATCTTTTCATGTTTAAAGGTTACTTTCATTTCTTTTTCTGTGACCTGTCTATATTTTGCCTATTTTTTTGTGGGCTTTGGTTTTTGGTCTTTTTCCTTTTGCAGGAGTATTATAAATTAGGAATATTACATCTTGAGCTGTGATAGAAAGCAAAAATTTTTTTCCAGTTTTTCATTGTTTTTTGACTTCGAAGTGTCAAGGTTGTTTTGTTTGCTATGCCAAAGATTTTTAGTGTTACGTAATTGAATGTATCCATTCCTTAAAAAAAAAAATATCCTTCTAAATCTTGACTCAGGAAGGTAATAAGGAAATTAAAAGATTTCCCTCATAGACAAACCAGAGTGATATTAAGATGTGACTTGGAAGAGAATATAAGCACCTCCACTGCTGGGAAGGGGTGAGAGTGGAAGGGGGAACCAGAGAGGAGTGTGAGGAGCTCGGCTTCTGTTCAGGGGGCTTCTCTCAATTTGTGGAGCCCGGCATTCAGGAACTGGAATTCTGGTGCTCCTGTCTAACTCTCTCTCTAACTCAGGAGGTTAGTGGATTGCCCACCCCAGTGGATCTCAACTCAGGTGATTGTGCCCCCCGGGCATGTATGGAAACATTTTTGGTTGTTCCAGTTGCAGGAGGGGGTGCTACTGCCAGAAATGCTTAGAAAAGCCGCCTGCAACAAAGACTTATCCTGCTCAAAATGTCAGTAAGTGCCAAGGAATCTCGGCTCTGTCCTTCAGACCCTTCCCAGAGCTCCCGAGCAAAGCAGCGACAGAGACTGAGGCTGGGGAGGGCTAGAATGGATGTGCACATGATTCATTCTTTCCATGCCTCTGAGACTGCAACCCTTGCCTTCCACTTGGGAAGTCTTTGCCCGAGCTACTCACTGTTGTCCAAGTCCTGTAGGTAGGCTATGGCTCTGACTTCTAATGGTGACAACTGAGTGTCATTTTGGCAACACTTCTGGAGCTGTCATTGCTCTTTTTCTTTTCCTTTGTTTCTTAAAATTGATATGGTGAAGAAACCAGGTCGTTTATTCTATAGGACTGGAACTCACAGACTGCATTTCCATGGTATTCTTTAACATTCCTCTACCCGGCCCCTATATTTCCTGTGAATTGGTGGTTGGACCTAAATTCCTGATAAGATTTATTTTGATTCTTTTGGCAGGACTATTTCAAAGGTGGTGGTATTTGCACGCCAGTGAATACTCTAAGACCTGTGACCTGCCCAAGACTGGAGAGGCAGGGGCAGCAGCAATGGAGATCACACCCCTCAGGGCTTGGGAAAGGATTGGGCTCTGGAGGGCAGTCAGTCTCCCCAGGAGCCTCCTCTATGCCCCTCCCTCATCCTTCCTCCCTCCATGTGAGGGTCTGGGGTCTTCAGGAGCTGAGGCCTGCACCTGTGTGCTGGTCAGCCAAGATAGGCCCACTGCTCAGAGGCTCCTTGGGGGCCAGAGGCAGGAGAGTGTTAAGGCTCAGCTGTATTTGAAGTATGCTGGCATTGCCCTGACCTGGAAGCTCGGTGCTAGCTGGGCCTCTAGCTTGGAAGGGCTGGTGGTTTAAAATGCCCAGGAGGGCAGGTAGTGGGGTATTAGAAGAAAGGCTTTGAGCAGGAAGGTGTGGACCCCTTGGCCTGACTAAACAGTCAGCCAAGGGGTTCACTTGGACATTAACTGCTTCCAAAAGGCTAAGAACTCTCTGTCTTCTGTTGTTTCCTTTCTTCCTCCCTTTTCTTCACTCATCTATCTGTTGTGTCTTTTAAATTTTCCTTGATCTATCTTTTCTTTCCTCTCTGCCTCTCTAGCTTCTTTTCTTTTCCTTTTTATTGTCCTTTTTTCACTTAGAAATCAACCCGTGTTTAATATGGATACAATGATGGAGCAGCAGGCCTGGCAGAGGGAAGCAGGTTGGAGTGTCAGGCTGAGCTGCCAGCTCATTTCCTCAGTTGCCAATGTGCTTCCTCCTCACTGCCTGGACTTGGAGCATGACCAGCTTGGTCTTCGGGACAGCCAAACCCTCCCACGCCTGGGCCACATGGCCTCTCTCAGGCTGGAATTCCCTGGAGCAGGTGGCAAAGAGTGGGGGAGGAAGGACACAGGAAGGGGCAGGAGCACATGGCAAAGGCAGGAAAACTTTGGTGGGTCTGGGGAGATAGGAGTGTCTGAGCAGGAGCACAGGACTGAGAAGAGAGCTCATCATGTTGACCAGGCAGCTTCCTCAGTTCTTTATTTTTTTTCTACAGATGGGTCAAGATGTCAGAAAGTCACCCTCTCTAACAACTGGGGGCAAGGAGGGCAAAGGTTGGAGGTGGGGGGTGGTT
>NW_011888918.1:1936118-1937898 GCF_000151845.1 Pteropus vampyrus
GGTCTTCGGGACAGCCAAACCCTCCCACGCCTGGGCCACATGGCCTCTCTCAGGCTGGAATTCCCTGGAGCAGGTGGCAAAGAGTGGGGGAGGAAGGACACAGGAAGGGGCAGGAGCACATGGCAAAGGCAGGAAAACTTTGGTGGGTCTGGGGAGATAGGAGTGTCTGAGCAGGAGCACAGGACTGAGAAGAGAGCTCATCATGTTGACCAGGCAGCTTCCTCAGTTCTTTATTTTTTTTCTACAGATGGGTCAAGATGTCAGAAAGTCACCCTCTCTAACAACTGGGGGCAAGGAGGGCAAAGGTTGGAGGTGGGGGGTGGTTCGATGACTGTTTTAGCCTGCAGGGTTTAAAGTTATTTTGTAAATGTTACCTGGCTACAAATCAGGGTCACATAATCCATCTGAGACTGGGTCACCATTCCAGCTTGTTGACCAGGACTACCACACCCACCTCAAGTACAGCACCCACACTGGGAAGCTCAGACAAGTCCTTGGAATTGCCAGGTCCTTGGTACAGCCAGACTGAGGGTCCTGATACCGTTTAGGAATCAAATCACATTCCCTCAACCCAGGATTAACATAGCCACATCCCCTGCCTGACTTCTTCGGAGCAGGAGAGACAGGTGGCCTTGTGAGCACAAAGGAGAGAACATGTACAAGTAGCTCTGTTGAGTACTGGAGTCCAGAGCCCTCAGGCCCCTCTCTGGACCATTGCTTTATCATTATCGTCTCCAGCTCTTTCCCTCATTCCCACTTGCAACACTTGCTTTCAGGATATAGGAGTAAGTGTCAGTTATTTATACTATGGAGTGACCCATTTCAACTTTCTTTGTCCCTCTTCTCCCCTTCTTAGGTCGAAGTTCTAATCGTGATGTAGAGGATGTGATTCCTTGCTTTCAGAAGGGCTCGAGTGGTTGAGGAGCTGGCCTGAGCCCCTGGAGTCTCACTACCATATTGATGGCCAGTTATCCCATGAACTGGCAGGGTACGGGAAGGCATGAAAAGGGTTGCTCATCTGAAGCCAGTGGGGTGGAGGCTGTTGAGGTTCAAAGGGTAAGTTAATAAACAATGCCACTCACTTTCCTGCTTAAATCTAACTCTGTTGAAAATAGATGGAAGTGAAAACGTTAGATTCCAACCTGGGTCTCTTCACCCCTCCTTAGGCAACCTGGTGGTCCGCCGGTCCCGGGAGGTCACCGTATTGATGCTGAACTTAGTGTGGATACCCGATTGGCATAGCGCACTGCAGCCCAGAACTCCTGGGCTCAAGCGATTCTCCTGCCTCAGCCTCCCGAGTAGCTGGGACTACAGGCACATGCCACTGTGCCTGGCAAAACAAAAAAAAAACCTAAAACAGAAAACCATTAGATTCCTTACTGCTAAAAGGCTTTTGGAGAATATGGCTTATTTGGGAGACAAAATGGGCTTGCTAACACTGGAGCCTTGATTTAAATTTATCCAGTCATCATCGGCATAGGCGGAAACCCCAGCCCTCTTCACTACAGGGACACACTAGGATACTGGGGTACCCTTGATAGGCTGACCACATATGCTCAGTTCTTTCTCACAAGCTCACTCATCAGGTAGATCACATGTCCTCTGCCCTATGTGGAGAGAGGCTAAGAGTGTTATTAATAGCAGTTCCTTTATTAGAGAAACATGAGGAGAAGGAAATAAGTATTCCTCCCCAACAAATGAACTGTCCTCTTCTCAGGATTCTCCTGCAGCAAGACTGAGTGAGGCCCAGGGAAAGTCATGTGTGTGTGTGATAAACCCT
>NW_011888918.1:1938978-1946038 GCF_000151845.1 Pteropus vampyrus
GGGTTGCTCATCTGAAGCCAGTGGGGTGGAGGCTGTTGAGGTTCAAAGGGTAAGTTAATAAACAATGCCACTCACTTTCCTGCTTAAATCTAACTCTGTTGAAAATAGATGGAAGTAAAAACGTTAGATTCCAACCTGGGTCTCTTCACCCCTCCTTAGGCAACCTGGTGGTCCGCCGGTCCCGAGAGGTCACCGTATTGATGCTGAACTTAGTGTGGATACCCGATTGGCATAGCGCACTGCAGCCCAGAACTCCTGGGCTCAAGCGATTCTCCTGCCTCAGCCTCCCGAGTAGCTGGGACTACAGGCACATGCCACTGTGCCTGGCAAAACAAAAAAAAAAACCTAAAACAGAAAACCATTAGATTCCTTACTGCTAAAAGGCTTTTGGAGAATATGGCTTATTTGGGAGACAAAATGGGCTTGCTAACACTGGAGCCTTGATTTAAATTTATTCAGTCATCATCGGCATAGGCGGAAACCCCAGCCCTCTTCACTACAGGGACACACTAGGATACTGGGGTACCCTTGATAGGCTGACCACATATGCTCAGTTCTTTCTCACAAGCTCACTCATCAGGTAGATCACATGTCCTCTGCCCTATGTGGAGAGAGGCTAAGAGTGTTATTAAGAAGTTCCTTTATTAGAGAAACATGAGGAGAAGGAAATAAGTATTCCTCCCCAACAAATGAACTGTCCTCTTCTCAGGATTCTCCTGCAGCAAGACTGAGTGAGGCCCAGGGAAAGTCATGTGTGTGTGTGATAAACCCTCCCGTAGTCCCTTTACTGACCATCCGCCAGGCCCATTCACCTGCCCGTTGTCTGTTACTCATTTTCTACTCTCTTCTAGCCACAGAATCCCTGCTGTGTCTCTAGTGGGAACCAATGAACTCTCTAATTATTTTCTTTGTCTGTCTCCTTCTGGTATGAGGCATAAAATACCAGTCTCCCCCTCCCCGCATATCCTTTATTCCCTTCTTATGTGGAAAAAGAACCTCCGATTTTCAGCCAGGCATAAGGCTGCATTTTCCAGCTTCCCTTGCTGCTAGGTGTGGCCATGTGATTAAGTTTTGGCCATGAGATGTAGCAGAACTGGCACATAAGACTTCTTGAAATTGTTCCTGTAGGGAAAGGGCATACCCTTTTTTGTCTCTTCTTTCTTCCATGGCTGGACTGTGAACATAATGGCTGGAGCTTGAGCAAGTATTTTGGAAACTATGCAGTGAAGATGGCAAAGGAGCAAAATAAGAGCCTGGGTACTTAATAATTTCGTGAAGCCACAATACCGGGCCTGTATGGTTCTCTCTCAACTTTGTTCACATAGAGAAACAAATTTGTCGTTTATTTAAGCCATTGGTCTTTGGAAGTTTCTGTTACTTGCAGCCAAATCTAATTCTAATTAATACAAAATATATGTGCATGGGTGCTTTTGCATACATGTGTATATGCAAACATGTGTAAGCAAGTTTATAAAGAAAATAGGAGTATGGGTATTCATCTATTTGCCTATTAATATTAATTGAGCACACATATGTGCAAGTCACCATGATAGGAACTACGAGGGAGACAAAAATGAATCAGAGAGGGACACTGCCTTCAAGGACTTTTTTAGTTAGAGGATTGTTCTTAACCTCTTCCAGCTTAAGAACCCCTAGAGAATCTAAGAAAGCCTTATCAATATTTAAACACACACACACACACACACACGGTATTAATTATAATCTTTCCTGAAAAAAACCAGCCCATTTCTGATTCCTGCTAGAGATGGCTGCTGTTTTATGGAGTTCAGTGCACAGCTGAGGAAGATGGAAAGCAAGGCAATTTCCTGAATAGGGAAAACACCTGACTGAGGCTGAGAACCTCTGGAGATGAAATAGCAGTGATTGCAACACAATTTTGATCACCACATATAGTAGTTATCTATTGTTGTGCTGCAAAGTAACCCAAAACTTGAGGGTTTAAAACAGACATCGATTTTTCTCTCAGTTTCTGAAGGCTAGCAATTCAGGAGTGACTTAGCTGGCTAGTTCCATCCTAGGGGTGTTTATGAGTTTTTGGCCAAGGTGTCTGCCAGGGCTGAAGGATCTGCCTCCAATGTGGTTCTCTCATTTGGCTGTTGGCAGGAGCCTTCAGGTCTTCATCTGGGGGCCTCTCCAGAGTGTTGTTTGAGCATCTTTATGACATGGTATTGACTTTCTTAGAATGAATGATCCAAACAAGAGCAACATGGAAGCCAAATAACTTTTATGACCTAGCCTTGGAAGTCACATGCCACCACTTCTGCCCCATTTATTTATTAAAAATGAGTCATTAAGTCCAGCCCACACTCAACAGGAGGGGAATTAGACTCCACTTTTTGAGAAGAGGATTGTCAAATAAATTCTGGACATATTTTAAAACCACAATACCAAGAAATCCACTAATTAGTAAAGCAATTTATATGTAGTTTGATAGCAGGAAGAAATTAAGAACATTCCAATCATGGAAAGCTATGTTCCCTGGCAGGGTTTATGTGTTAAGCTCTGGTAGGTTGGCCTAATATGTGTCAGTCTTCCTGCTTAATTGTGGGTGAACTGATATAATTAAGATCTTGGTATGATCAGAATCTTCTTAAATTTGTTGGACTTGTTTGTGGCCTAGCATGATTTATCCTAGAGAATGTTCCTTGTGCCCCTGAGAAAATCGTGTATGCTGCTACTTTTGGATGGAATGTTCCGTATATTTCTGTTAAATCCATCTGATCTAACATGTCATTTAAGGCTGATGTTTCCTTGTTGATTTTCTGTCTGATGATCTATCCACTTATGTAAGTGGGGTATTAAAGTCCCCTATTGTTAATGTATTGCTGTCTATTTCTTAACGAATATTTTCAAAAATAAATCTTAACAAATTTAAGAAGATTAAAATCATATTAACCATCTTTTCAGACCACAATGGTATGAAATAGAAATCAATTACAAGAAGAAAATAGGAAAATTCACAAATATGTGGAGATTAAACAGCATGCTAGAGAACAACCAATGGATCAATAAAGAAATCAAAAGAGAAATAAAAACCATCCTGAGACAAATAAAAATGAAAACAGAACATAACAAAACTTATGGGATGCGACAAAAGCAGTTCCAAAGGAAATCATGGTAAGAAACACCTACCTTAAGAAAAAAGGAAAATCTCAAATAAACATCCTAACTTCATACCTCAAGGAACTAGAAAAAGAAGAACAAATGAAGTCCATAGTTAGTAGATGAAAGGAAATATCAAAGGTCAGAGCAGAAATAAATGAAATAAAGACTAAAAAGACAATAGAAAAGATAAATGAAAACAACAGCCGATTCTTTCAACAGATAAAGAAAATTGACAAACTTTTATCTAGACTTAACAAAAATAAAAAGAGAGAGAACTCAAATAAATAAAATCAGAAATGAAAGTGGAGATGTTACAACTGATGCCACAAAATACAAAGGATCATAAGAGACTGCTATGAACAATTATATGCCAAGAAATTGGAAAACCTAGAAGAAATGGATAAATTTCTAGAAACATACAACCTTCCAAAATTGAATCATAAAGAAATAGAACATCTGAGCAGACTGATTATTATGAGATTGAATTATGAGATTCAATTATGAGAATGAATCAGTAATCAAAAACCTTCCAAACACAGCAGTCCAGGACAAGATGGCTTCACTGGTTAATTCTACCAAACATTCAAAGAATACCAATCCTTCTCAAATTCTTTTAAAAAATAGAAGTGAGGACCACTTCCAACTCATTTTATGAGGCCAGCATTACCTTGATACTAAAAGCAGATGAAAACACCACACCAAAAAAGAAAACTACAGATCAATATCCTCAACAAAATATTAGCAAACCAAATTCAACAATACATTAAAAGGATCATATGCCATGATCAAGTGAAATTTATTCCAGGGACACAAAGATGCTTCAACATTGACAGATCAATGATACATCACATTAACAAAATGAAATATGAAAAAAAATCATGTGATCATCTCAAATAGATGCAGAAAAAAGTATTGGACAAAATTCAAGAAAGTAGGCACAGAGGGAACATACTTCAACATAATAAAGGCCGATTATGATAAGTCCACAGATAATATACTTAACAGTGAGAAGCTAAAAGCTTTTCTTCTAAGATTAGAAACAAGACAAGAATGCCCACTATCATCACTTCTATTCAACATAGTATTGGATGTCCTAGCTATAGCAATCAAACAAGAAAAAGAAATACAAGCCATCTAAATAGGAAAGGAAGAATTAAAATTCTCATTATTTGCAGATGATATATTATATATAGAAAACCCTAAAGACTCCACCAAAAACTAATAGAACTAATAAACAAATTCAGTAAAGTTGCAGAATACAGAATTAATATACAGAAATCTGTTGCATTTTTATACATTAATAATGAATTATCAGAAAGAGAAATTATGAAAACAATTCCACTTACAATTGCATCAAAAAGAATAAAATACTGAGAGAAAAAAATGGTGTAGATGATAGAGGCTCTGTTCATCCCTCTGGTGACCAAATCAAAGTTGTGATGGAAACAAGGAGCAGCAGCAAGGAAAAATCACCTAGGATCTAGATGAACAAGCCATACAGCTATGGAGAAATCCAAGAAAGCACCCTGCAACAGCAGAAGGCAGGAAAGGGCGAGGACACAGGGCTGCCCGATCTCCAGCAGCTGAGTCAGAGGCTGCAGCAGCGGCAGAAGCCTCTTAAAGGGGCTGCATCCGCAGGAAGATTTTCGCAGTGACGGACCTGCTCGCTCTGAGCACCAGTGCTGATTTGGCTGCATGCAGGGGGCACCAGGGACTTACAGGGAGACTCTGTCGGTGTGAGACTCACTTGGTATGCTCGGAATAGAAGTGCCGGAGGTATCCATTGTTCCCTGTTGAGCCCTCTCCCCTACCAGTGCGCTGGACACAGCACCGCCATAGCTGTGACGTCATCAAACTGGATAACAGAGGATTCCCTGAAACTCTGCCTACCCCAGCTTGGGCCCCACCCAAGCCACATCCAGGTGTATCCTCAGTAAGTCAGCTGATCCTTGCTGAGCCTCACACTGGTGGCAGCGGGCCTCGGTTTTTGGTGTGGCCTTTTGAGGCAACTATAAACACAGTATTTGTGGATTGCTTGCTGAATCTTAACAGGTGGCCCTTGAGGGGTAGAGGCTTGGGCTAGATTTGGCCCACAGCTGAATCCCTCTCAGGACTGTGCCACTGGACATATATCCACACTGATAAGATTAGGAGACTTAGAAGCTTTGCTTACTTAGTACATAGAAACAGACATGGAAAGGCAGCCAAAATGGGAAGACAAAGAAGCAGAAACCATATGAAAGAACAGAACAGAGATGCAGATATAATGGAGTCAAGTAATCTAACAGACGCAGAGTTCAAAACACTAGTTATAAAGATGCTCAGTAAACTTTTGAGAAGTGTAGAGAACTCCAACAAAGAGATAAAAATGGAAATGGAAATTATAAAAGGGAACCAATCTTAAATGGAGAACACATTATCTGAGATGAGAAGTATATTAAACGGAATCAACAAAGGAATAAACAAAGTGAATAAAGAAAAGGATCAAATGCCCTATCTAGAGGACAGGAAAGCCAATCAGGACACTCAATTAGAATGGCAAGAAAAAAGATGCCAAGACTATAAAAATAATTTGAGAATATGGGACACTATTAAGGCTCCAAATATTCATCTGATTGGCATAACAGAAGAAAATCAAGATGTTGAACAGCTGTTTGAAGAAATAATGATGGAAAACTTCCCTAACCTGGTGAAGGAAATGAACATAAAACCCCAGGAAGCTCAGAGAATTCCAAAAATCGGGGATCCAAAGAGGCCCACACCAAGACACATCATAATTAAAATGCCAAAGGTAAAATATAAATAGATGTTTCATCTATTTAATGCGAATGACACCTAGCTCTTATTGTGACTTCGAGGATATAATGTAAAATGCTTACAAGTAGTGCCTGCTACATAAATATAAAGAAAGAATATTAAAAGCAGTAAGAGAAAAAGAAATAATTACTATATATGGGAACGCCCATATAACTGGCAGCTGATTTCTCAGAATCAACTATGCAGGACAGAAAGGCTTGGTAAAAAATATTCAACAGGATGAAGACCCAGGATATACAACCAAGAATAATTTATCCAGCAAAGTTATCATTTAGAGTCGAAGGACAGATAAAGAGCTTCCCAGACAAAAATAAGCTAAAAGAATTTATCACCGCTAAGCCAGTATTACAGGAAATGTTGGAGGGGCTTCTTTAAGAAGAAAAAACATGTATCAAAAACAGGAATAAGGAATGGTAACAACTACATTCCTATCAATAATTACCTTAAATGGAAAAGAATTAAGTGCTCTAACCAAAAGACAGAAGTGGCTGAAAGGATAAGAAAACAAGACCCCTACATAGGAAAAGGAAGGAGACAGAAAAAGATATTGCTTTGATGGACCTAGGAGGTATTTAAGTCAGACAGAGAAAGATAAACACTATATGATTTCACTTATATGCAGAATTTAAGGAATAAAAAGAACAAACTAATCAAAAACAGACTCACAAATATAGTGGACGATTTGGAGATGGACAGAAGGGAGGATAGTTTGGGGGGCTGGCAGAATGGGGTGAAGGGTTAAAGAAGTACAAATTAGTAGCTGATGGATGGTCACAGGGATGGGGAGCACTGGCATAGGGAATGCAATTAGCATTAATACATTGGCTAGGTGGAGGGCCAGGGGAGGGAGGGAGCAATTGGAGGGATCATTTTACTAACTACATAGATGTCTAACCAATGTACTGCATACTTGAAACTAACTAAAATTTAAAAAATAAAATAAAAAAAATACCTAGGAATAAATTTAACCAAGGAGATAAAAGACTTGCACACTGAAAACTGTATGACATTGATGAAAGAAACTGAAGAATGCACAAATAAATGCAAAGGCATTACATGCTCATGGATTAGAATTAATATTGTTAAAATGTCCATGCTACCCAAAGAAATATACAGA
>NW_011888918.1:1946088-2042199 GCF_000151845.1 Pteropus vampyrus
GTCATCAAACTGGATAACAGAGGATTCCCTGAAACTCTGCCTACCCCAGCTTGGGCCCCACCCAAGCCACATCCAGGTGTATCCTCAGTAAGTCAGCTGATCCTTGCTGAGACTCACACTGGTGGCAGCGGGCCTCGGTTTTTGGTGTGGCCTTTTGAGGCAACTATAAACACAGTATTTGTGGATTGCTTGCTGAATCTTAACAGGTGGCCCTTGAGGGGTAGAGGCTTGGGCTAGATTTGGCCCACAGCTGAATCCCTCTCAGGACTGTGCCACTGGACATATATCCACACTGATAAGATTAGGAGACTTAGAAGCTTTGCTTACTTAGTACATAGAAACAGACATGGAAAGGCAGCCAAAATGGGAAGACAAAGAAGCAGAAACCATATGAAAGAACAGAACAGAGATGCAGATATAATGGAGTCAAGTAATCTAACAGACGCAGAGTTCAAAACACTAGTTATAAAGATGCTCAGTAAACTTTTGAGAAGTGTAGAGAACTCCAACAAAGAGATAAAAATGGAAATGGAAATTATAAAAGGGAACCAATCTTAAATGGAGAACACATTATCTGAGATGAGAAGTATATTAAACGGAATCAACAAAGGAATAAACAAAGTGAATAAAGAAAAGGATCAAATGCCCTATCTAGAGGACAGGAAAGCCAATCAGGACACTCAATTAGAATGGCAAGAAAAAAGATGCCAAGACTATAAAAATAATTTGAGAATATGGGACACTATTAAGGCTCCAAATATTCATCTGATTGGCATAACAGAAGAAAATCAAGATGTTGAACAGCTGTTTGAAGAAATAATGATGGAAAACTTCCCTAACCTGGTGAAGGAAATGAACATAAAACCCCAGGAAGCTCAGAGAATTCCAAAAATCGGGGATCCAAAGAGGCCCACACCAAGACACATCATAATTAAAATGCCAAAGGTAAAATATAAATAGATGTTTCATCTATTTAATGCGAATGACACCTAGCTCTTATTGTGACTTCGAGGATATAATGTAAAATGCTTACAAGTAGTGCCTGCTACATAAATATAAAGAAAGAATATTAAAAGCAGTAAGAGAAAAAGAAATAATTACTATATATGGGAACGCCCATATAACTGGCAGCTGATTTCTCAGAATCAACTATGCAGGACAGAAAGGCTTGGTAAAAAATATTCAACAGGATGAAGACCCAGGATATACAACCAAGAATAATTTATCCAGCAAAGTTATCATTTAGAGTCGAAGGACAGATAAAGAGCTTCCCAGACAAAAATAAGCTAAAAGAATTTATCACCGCTAAGCCAGTATTACAGGAAATGTTGGAGGGGCTTCTTTAAGAAGAAAAAACATGTATCAAAAACAGGAATAAGGAATGGTAACAACTACATTCCTATCAATAATTACCTTAAATGGAAAAGAATTAAGTGCTCTAACCAAAAGACAGAAGTGGCTGAAAGGATAAGAAAACAAGACCCCTACATAGGAAAAGGAAGGAGACAGAAAAAGATATTGCTTTGATGGACCTAGGAGGTATTTAAGTCAGACAGAGAAAGATAAACACTATATGATTTCACTTATATGCAGAATTTAAGGAATAAAAAGAACAAACTAATCAAAAACAGACTCACAAATATAGTGGACGATTTGGAGATGGACAGAAGGGAGGATAGTTTGGGGGGCTGGCAGAATGGGGTGAAGGGTTAAAGAAGTACAAATTAGTAGCTGATGGATGGTCACAGGGATGGGGAGCACTGGCATAGGGAATGCAATTAGCATTAATACATTGGCTAGGTGGAGGGCCAGGGGAGGGAGGGAGCAATTGGAGGGATCATTTTACTAACTACATAGATGTCTAACCAATGTACTGCATACTTGAAACTAACTAAAATTTAAAAAATAAAATAAAAAAAATACCTAGGAATAAATTTAACCAAGGAGATAAAAGACTTGCACACTGAAAACTGTATGACATTGATGAAAGAAACTGAAGAATGCACAAATAAATGCAAAGGCATTACATGCTCATGGATTAGAATTAATATTGTTAAAATGTCCATGCTACCCAAAGAAATATACAGAATCAATGCAATCCCTATCAAAATTCCAAAGGTATTTTTCACAGAAATACAACAAACAATCCTAAAATTTGTATGAAAGAACAAAAGACCCAAATAGCCAAAGTAATCTTGAGAAAGAATGAAGCCAGAGGAATCATGCTCCCTGATTTCAAACTGTTGCAAAGCTATAGTAATCAAAACAGTATGGTATTGGCATAAAAACAGACACATAGATCAATGGAACAGAATGGAGAGTCCAGAAATAAACCCTCACGTATACAGTCAATTAATCTATGACAAAGGAGGCAAGAATTTACAATGAGAAAAAGAGTCTCTACAATGAATGGTACTAAGAAAACTGGACAGCTACATGCAAAGGATGAAACTGGACCACTATCTCATACTGCACACAAAAATTAACTTGAAATAGATTAAAGACTTGAATGTAAGACCTGAAACCATAAAATTGGAAGAAAACATAGGTGATAAGCTCCTTGACATTGGTCTTGGTGATGACTTTTTGGATTTGACACTAAAATCAAAGGCAACAAAAGCAAAAATAAGTGTGTCTGCATCAAACTAAAAAGCTTTTGCACAGCATAGAAAACCATCAACAAAATAAAAAGGCAACGTACTGAATGCGAGAAAATCTTTGCAAATCATATATCTCATAAGGGGTTAATATCCAAAAATATATCAAATTCATATAACTCAAGAACAACAACAAAAAAACAATCTGATTAAAAAATGGGCAGAGGATCTGAACAGGTATTTTTCCAAAGACATACAGATGGCCAAAAGTACATCTGTTGCGCTCAACATCACTAATCACCAGGGAAATGCAAATCAAAACCACGACAGACCAGCTCTTACCTGTTAGAAGGCTGGTATCAAAAATTCAAGACATAAGTGTTGGTGAGGATGTGGAGAAAAAGGAACCCTTGTGTACTGTTGGTGGGGATAGAAATTGGTGCAGCTGCTATGGAAAACAATATAGAGGTTCTTCGAAAAATTAAAAATAGAATTACCATGTGATCTAACAATTCCACGTCTGGGTATTTATCTGAAAAAGACAAAAAATGCTAACTCAAAAAGATACCTGCCCTCCCTTGTTAATTGCAGTACTATTTACAATAGCCAAGATGTGGAAATAATTTAAGTGCCAATCTACGAATGAATAAAGAAAATGGGATATGTATATCCCATATACACATATATAATGTAATATTATTCAGCGGTAAAAAAAGAATGTAGTCTTGGCATTTGTGATAACATGGATGGCCCCTGAGGGCATTATGTTCAGTGAAATAAGACAAAGACAAACACAATATGAACTCCCTTATATGTGGAACCTAAAACAAACTAATAAAGCCACCCAAAACTAAGTTCATAGACATAAAGAACAAGAGATCAAATTGGTGGTTGCCAGAGGCAGGGGTAGAGGAGTGGGTGAAATGGATGAAGGGGGTCAAAACGTAGAAACTTCATTATAAATAAGTCCTGTGGATGTAAAGTACAGTATGGCAACTATAGTTAATAATAATACTATATTATTTATTTGAAAATTGCTAAGAGAGTAGAGCTTAAAAAAAAAAATCTTGGCCTTCAAAGCTGAGGACCTCTGAGTTGCTAACCTCTGAGTTGGCTCATTCCTGATATCGGCTGCCTTCTTCCACCTAGTCTTAGATATTGTAAGCTCATCTATTCTTAGTATAAATACATCCAGGGACAGGTCAAAGGGTCTGGAACCGGGCATCCCACACATTTCAAATGGTGGGAACACACGGCTGTGCTCAATAGGTCTTTGCTTAGTTATCCGATTCTCTTTCAGGAGTCTTGTCTCAATCACCTTAAAAAGTGTGAGTTTTGGGGGATGCCTTATGTATATAGTTTCCCCAGGCACTAGTGCAGAGCCCAGCAGGAAGGAGGACTATAGTGAATATTTACTGAAAAAACACAAACATTCAGTGATTGGGGGGGTGACCACCAAAAAGAAAGCGGCTCCCACTTTTTCCTCCCAATCAAAATTCAGTTCCCTCCACATAAGTTTGCTCACCGAAAGTCATCAAGGACTGAGTCTTAAACCTACGACCCAGGAAGTGAGCAGGTACATAGTTCGTGCCAACTGTGCACATCAGGCTGTCGACTCCAGGTCTGTCTACGAAGCTGCAAGAACTTGCGCCTCCTCAATGACCCGCCGGGCACGTTGCCGAGCTACCGGACACGCACCAGGGACTACAACTCCCGAGAGGCCTCGGGAGCCTCTGGCTGCTGACTGGCTGCGCGGCAGGCACGGCCCCGAGCCTGAGCGGCGGAGTGTGCACGTGCGCGCAAGCGGCGGCCGGATGGCTGTGCTTGGCTTTTTCTCCGCGGTGCGTGCGGCACCCTGGCTGTGGCGGCGGGCGGCCGCGGGGCTCCCGGGTCATTGCCCGGGAAAAGGCTATACTGTGGGCCCCGCGCAGGTGAGGACCGTGCAGGTGAGCCGGTCCGCAGAGCTTGTGGTGAGGCCGGGAGCGGCGGGAGGGAGGAGCTGCCGGCCGAGCCCTTCCACTGTCCGCGGCCTCCTAGGAAATGGCCTTGACAAGGCAGCTGACCTCAAGTGCGCTTGCTTCTTGTCTTGAGCACAGGGTCCCCTGCGCACCCTGCTCTACCCCGCCCCCCTTCCCCTCCCTCCTACTTGGGTGATTTGTCATAGTTTTGGCCTGGAAGAAAAGTTACTTTAGCTAGCGCATGAGCAAAACAGACCCAAAACGCACACCAGTGTCTCTTGGCCTCTTGCCGCTCTTTGTCCCTAAAATTACTCGGTAGTTTCCTCTTCCTATTTTTCTGGTCAGCGTATGATTTCTGCACTTCCTTTCCATGATGAGAACCTTTTGGTTATAATTTTCAACTACAATTGAAAGAGATCCGGGGACTCGAGAGGGACTTTCCTCGGGGAGCTGCACCTATAAAGGGGCAGCCCGGAGGTGAATGTGGGTTTTGCGGGGGCTTTTTCATTTGGTCCCATTCGCTGGTGGGCCTGCTTATAATGAGCGGCTGTTACGTGTAGAGTGTAGGGGAAGATTTGGAGGGCGAGAGGAAAACTGGCACAAGCTCCCTAGTTTGTGCCAGGTACTTATGTGATATCTAATTCTCTTAACTTTGGAGGTAGGTATGACCCTGGTGATAGTAAGGAAGAAGCTTGGAGTTAGATTTTTAAGTACTTTTTGAAAAGGTCAACAGCTGCTAGATGACTGTGCCAGGACTCTAAGTTAGTTCGTCATATCTGTCACCCTCACTTTCCCTGGAGCCATTTTGCTGCTTCTTTAAAGGGGATCACTTTGTCTTCTAAATTCTGTGTGTAATAACGATAGTATTTTACATCTGTATAACGCTTTCACGGTAACCTTTTGTCGTATTTTAAATTAACTACTTATTTAAAAAAAACACATAGCTTTTACTTTGTGCCAGGCACAAAGTGAGTACTTCACAATTATTAATTCGTGTAATTATTGTAACGACTCTGAGTATTATCATTCCCATTTTACATATGGAAGATCTGAGTCACAGAGAGGTTAAGCAACTTGCCCAAGGGCACACAGCTGGTAAGTGGCAGAATCTGGAACCCAGGCCAGTCTCCTGCCAGAGTCCTAGCTCTTAACAGCTGTGTTCCTGTAATTATTTTGTATATAGAGCAGCTAAGATTCAAAGAAGTCAAGTGACTTGGCTCGTGTCACAGAGCTAAAAGTGACCAAACTGGAAGCATGGAATGAGAATATAAAAGGACTTTGTAAACTGTAATGAAGTAAATATAAAGAATTATTGCCGTTATTTATAACTGTTGTATTTATTTCTAGTGTCTTTGTAGGTCCTGAGATACTTCTGAGTGACTTTTCTGATAAACTAGAAACAGGGAGGAAAGGGATGAAGGGATGAAGTATATTATAGAATTTAAGAGTAATAGCTTTAGAATTGAATCCTGCTAGTACCGTTTACCAGCTGTTTGATCTAAGGCAAATTACATAGTTTTCTAAGTTTCAGTTTCCCAATATATGTAACAAGAGTCTTATTTACCATGCCATGTTTTTGTGAGAATATATGTACTGTACTTTTTGTAATAAATGTAGAGTACTTTGCTCAATGATTGGCATATATTAAGTTGTGGAAATGGTTGGAGGAGACAGCAAAATAGACTATAGCTGTAATGTTGCTATTTAAAACAAACCAATTCTAGGTAAGAAGCAAAGACACAAATAACATCTTCGTAATGTCTTCATTTCAAATTAATCTTAAAACCATACATTTTATCACTGCCATGATATGAACTTTAATTAGAGGATATGGCCTAATACCCAGGACTACTTAAAAAAAAAAAAAAATCAAGTGATATAGAAGAAAAATCAGATTAGAGAATGCAGATTAGAGAATGAAAAGAAAAATGAAAAAAAAATTTATTCTTTTATCCTTTACATACCTTCACTTTTTTCTTTTTTTCTTCTATTTTCTTCTTTTTTAAAAAATACCTTTACTTTAAAAAAATATTAGACTTTATTTTTTAGAGCAGTTTTAGGTTTACAGAAAAATTGAGCAGAAAGTATAGAAAAGTCCTATATATACATCACCCCAGTTTCCTTGATTATTAACATCTTGAGTTAGTGTGGCACATTTGTTACAGGTGATGTGTACCTTCACATTCTGTGTCGCTTAGTGCCTGGTTCTTTATGTACATTCACCTGAGGGTTGAAAGTGGTATTACTCCCTATGTAGTTATAGATGATGGACACTCAAGGATGTTGCTAAATTGTCCTGAAAACCTTCCTGTTCAGAGTAGCAGGGACTGAGGATTTGTATGTCTAAGAGAGCAAATCTTGTGACTATTTGGAATATGGCCACTAAGACTGTTAAAACTGTATGTGATTAGATTTTGCAGCCATCAGCACAAGTGAACTGTTTTATTATTTTTTTCCCTATGTAAGTTTTCAGAAATCCAAAAACAGAATAATACAGCAGATTCTCAGAAAACGTCGTTTTGTTATAAAGTTGATGAGGGGCCGTAGGAACTTAACTCTTGTTAATATCAATTAGTCTTTGGTAAAAATGTTTTCATTATATGTCGTTTTGCTTAAAGTCACAGAACCTATTCAGAATGTTTAGGGAGCACTTACTGTATTATGAATGCCATAGACCCATCTTCCAAATTCAGCAATTATTAACATTTTGCCACACTTGCTTTGCTTATCTCCTCCCTCAACTCCTCCCCACCTTTTTTTGTGGCTCTAAGATTTTAAAACAAATTCCTGATTGCTTGTTATTTCAACCCTAAATTATTCTATATGTACCTCTAAGAAAATAAGGACATTTTGAATATAATCACAGTGCTATTATCATACCTAACAACATTAGTAATTCTTTAATATTACTTAAAATCAAGTCCTTTAAAAATTTTCCCTGGTTGTCTCAAAGTTATGGGCAAATAAGTTTTACATTTGGACTTTCAGAACAGTGTGCTCTGTGTTCATACTGACCAAGAAAGAAGGCGGACTGTGTGCTAGATTACAGTCCTTTCCTCCAGTGACCTCCTTTGAAGATCACTAACTCTCAGGATGATCAGGAAGTGCTGGAGGGAAGGTCTGCCTTATTTCGCCCTAATCCTTCATCTTTTGGGGCATTCAACAGTCAGTCAACCTATATTGACAGGGTCTAAGCACTGTGCCAGATTTGGGGATTTGAAGGCAAATCACACCCCCTCTTCCCTTTAGACCCGTGTGGTGATTCTCTGAGAAAAATAAGATGACGAAATCTGAAAAGAGCTATGGTCCCTTTACCTAGGAAAAATCCAGAGTTTTAAGAGGTTTTATGGCCACCCTGAAATCTGCCTGTGGACCCAAGTTAGGACCCATATTCTAGTAGGATTCGTTGAGAAACAGGGAGAGGGTAAAGAGATCCATGAAGGCCATCAGGTCCATTGAGTACAGAGAAGAACCAGAACTCAAGTGGCTGGGGGCTGGTGGAAGGTGCAAGAGGACCTGGTACCTCCTGGATCCCTTTCTTGCTCTAAGGTGTTGCTGTGTGGGCGGCTGAAGAGCTCTAACTTTGCTGCGAGCTTAGTTTGAGGGTGAATTTTGAATCTAGTACTTGTGAACTGGGTCACGTTTTAACTATTCTCTTTGAAATTGGTTTCTTACTCATCCAGTCAGATTATTAAGTGAATACATAGTGAACACTGTGTATAAACCAGGTCCCTTTCACTAGTTAATGTCATCTGGAGATAATGACACCCACCACCCGAGTGCCGGTACAAGGATTCAATAAAAATACCTTTGCTATATGTCTAGTTCAATGCTCATTACAATATACAGGTCTGGGGTTCAGCAGGATCAGCCATTGGGGCCGATTTTGTTTGTTTAGACATTTCCTGCATTGCATGTGGAATTGGACAAGTTTCTCCCTAGCAGCTCTGTTTGCTGGTGATCGGAAGTGCTGTCTTGTTGGTTTGAGTTCCTTTTCTCCTGTTTTTCCAGTGCCTCTTCCCAATTCCAACTCAGCACTGCAGCTGTCATTGTCTAAGCCTGTGAAGCTCTGCAGAAGCTATCATGAAGGAGCTGGAAGACTCCCTCCCTTAGTGGTCTTCCCTGTCAGTGGAGGCGAGAGGGGATCATTACTTTTCAGTTAGTTCATTTTCTATTTTACTTGTTCCAGAAACTCATCTCTCAGCTTCCTTGACTCCATATCCTCTTGAGTTTCCTCCTCACTAACTGCTGTTCCTCGCTGTTTTGCTGGTGACTCTTACATGCCCCGTCCTAAAATGGAGATGTTTTTCCTGATTCTCTATGAATCTCACTTATGCTCTCATTCTGCTTGTGCTTTTCAGGCTGTCCTCTCCCCTCTCAAGTTTCAGCCGTTCTCTGAGAGCTGAAGTCTTCCACATTTTCTTTCATCTCCTGGACCTTTTGTCCAGTGCTGATAGCTCCATTTGCCTGCCCTATAGTTCTGAAGTGAAACGTATCTTCTGCCCTCCCTGGCCACCGCTCCTCCAGAGCTTCTTGGATCTGTGAGTGATACCAGCGTCCACTCTCCCAGAGTACCAAGCCAAAAAGAGCATGGAAGTCCTTGTGGCCCCTCCCTCCACCCCTGCATCTGATTGTTACCAGGCCTGGCTGTTCTGCCTCCTGTGTATGATCTGCCACCTTCTCTCCATTCCTGTTGCTGCCACCTAGTTAAAGCTACCATCATCTGTGTCTTAGATTACAGTAGGTCCCAGGTGGTGCCCTTCAACTTGACTCTTAAGTCCACTCAATCTATTCTTTACTCTGTAGCCAAGATTTTCCAACAGCACAGGTTTGATGATGCCGTTTTTGTCTTTCAAATTCCTTACATTGGCCTTGGAGACCTGTAATGGCCAGTCCTCTCCACCTGCTATGAGTTAGGTACCTCTGATGCAGACTCTCAGAGCCCTTTACTTCTCGTCATTTCTTAATGTGATGCCCAGTATAGAAGCCCTATGCTGCTTATTTGTCTTCCCACTGACCTGTGTAGGCAGAGTCACTTATGCCTGCTTGTCTAGTCTGTTGCTGATTGGGATCTCAATAGATATTTGTTAAATGAATGCATGCATTTAAATCTTTCATTGCCTAACTCAAAATTCTCTTCTAAAAACCCTCTCTGTTAAATTTTCTTTACTCAGAACCTAAATACTTAGGATTGATTTGCACTTGTGAAAATGCTGCAACTTTAGTGAGTTCCTAGACTAGCTGTTTGTTCTTTCACCCCAGATAATAAATGAAGGGCTAGAGCACGGTTTGTATTTTTGCTTACTCCTTACAGAGGAGCCCTATGCACAGAGTAGGTGTGTGCAGTAAGAATGGCCTCACTTGGCACCAAAAAAAGGAGAGTAGCAAACAGGAGAGTAGAGATTTTTTTTTTTTTGCAATTGAAAAACATCTCGTATGTTAATAGACAGTTTATAAAATAAGAATGGAATGAACTTTTTTATAAAAGGAATGTTCGGCTTTATAAATCCAAGAAGTGCAGATTGTGATAAGAGACAATTGTTTTAACTTTTAAATTAAGACATTTGATAATTAACAAACTCTCTGATACATGTGAAAATCAATATTAGCATTACCAGTGGGTGAGTAAGTTGATACATGTTTTTAGAAAACAGTTTGTGAGGAGGTGTTACATTATTAAAATGTTTGCACTTTTTTGACTTATTACTTCTACTTTTAAGAATCTAGCTCAAGGAAATTCATAATATGGAATCAGTAAGCACGAAGAGGTTCCTTATAGCATTATTTATAGTCAAAAAAATGTAGAAAACCCTAAATGTCCCAAATAGGGGAAATATAATGTTAGTGGATTATTCACTCAGTATATTATGGAGCCAGAAATGATGATAGGAGGTAGAGCTATGTATTGATATGGAAAGATAACCAAGAGATATATAAAAAAAAAAAAAAGGTAAAAAAGGTAAGGTGGAAAAGAAAGTACAACATAATGCCATCTGTGTGTTAGTTAAAAAATTAGAAATTGTTACTATGTATCCATAAAATGTTTGTGGAAAATATATGAGAGAAAATAGCATTAGGTGGAAGAAGGAGGCAAGAAACTTTAAAAAATATATTTATATCATCTATAGTTTTTTTAACTATAGTTTTTTTAACTGTGTGTGTTGTTATAATAAAATATATAATAAAAATTTAAAAGTGGTTATGAAGGCTATTGTAAGAGGTAAAAATATTTGTCAAGCAAAAAGAACAAGATGAAAAATTACACATGTAAAGTGCAGTTTTAACTACATGGCAAACATAAGAATAGAAGAAATGAAAAGAAAATAATAATTAGTTGTATTAAAGTGCTGGGATTATGTTTTGAATTTCTCTATTTTCCAATTTAAAAATTCCTTTATATCAATTATACGAAAATAATTTTTAACAAAATAGTTATGTGCTTAAAAATACATGAAAAAGAACTAATTCTTTGTTACAGATGGATTTGCTCTATTGGAAATCCCATGTCCTTTTTGTTTCAGGCCCTGGGTGACCTGAGTGTGGAGTCCCTCTTTGTAAAGGTCTTTTCCTTCCTCCCGGCTGCCTCTTGACTCGCATTGGCGGCTCTCTCCTCCTCTCTGCAGAGCCCGCCTACCTTTGGGTTCCTGTTGGACATCGATGGAGTCTTGGTGCGTGGCCACAGAGTGATCCCTGCTGCTGTGGAGGCCTTTCGGAGGCTGGTGAATGCCCAGGGGCAGCTGCGGGTGCCTGTGGTCTTCGTCACAAATGCTGGTAACATCTTACAACGTGGCAAAGCCCAGGAGTTGTCAGCTCTGCTGGGCTTCAAGGTGAGAAGATAGCCAGAGACACAGAAGCCTAAGGACCTTGTTTCCAGTGTAATCCCCACTCTAGCTCTAACTAAGCCTTCTTCCCTGGGCTGGTGTACAGTATTGATAAGTTGGGTCAGTACAAATCTTTATTTCCCTGCTGAAAATAAAACTTGAAGTTCAAGTCCAGCCTAGTGAGTAGAGCCTTATCAATAGGGTTATTTTTTATGTATACATACACATTGAGCACAAAAGTCCTGCCCATGGAGTTGGCAGTTTGAGCCTACTGTTTTTGTATCCATTTCTTTTCTTCTGGGCATCAGATCGTCTCTTTTGGATTGTCAGCCCCTGGAAAGCAAGGGTCGCATTTTTCTAAACCTCCATATACCAAATGGGACTCTGAAATAACAGCCCTTGTTTCTCATGAATAAGATGTAAACATTTGAATGAGTACTGTCCCCTAAAAGCAGTCCCTTTTCACCCACTTGCAACTCCACATGTATCCCAGCATTGATACATTCATTCTCTTTTTAAGGGTGGCTGTAGTTTTTGGAAAGAGTACTTTGGAACCAAGAGAGCAAATAAAGTGGCGGATTGAAGGGGTGACCCTGCTTGTTATGAATGCAGGGAGTAAAGGCATCCAATTGGTTCTCTTCTGTGGTTTCCAGAGAGGGTTTCAAAAACATTCTGAGAAAAGGCTGCATTGTCATAGTTAGTATAAATGTTAAAAAGCTAAGTCTTTTAAGTACAACTGAAAACAAAGTCAAAGTTAGAGACAGATTTCTATAACAGTGACAAAGAACATGCATACAGATCCTGTGCTTTCCAAAAGGGGAGCTGAGTAGGGCAGGATTGGTGCATGTCATGACCCCTAACTAACGGCATTTCCTGCTTGCTTCTTTTGTGTGGCAAGAGCCAAATTAGGCTGGTGGTTCCCATGCCTCTGTGGATACTTTCTAGAAGCTGGGCAAAGGGCTTTTTCCCTCCCTTCCTTTTCTGGGCATTTTATTTCTTCCTAGTTGATAGAAGCTGCCATCTATCTCCCATTATTCTCCTTCAACTACGTGTCTTTCTCTGCTCTCCTCTCTCTTGGCTGTCCCTGCAGGTGGAACCAGACCAGGTTATTCTCTCTCACAGCCCCATGAAGCTCTTCTCACAGTACCACGGAAAGCGGATGCTAGTGTCTGGGCAGGGACCCCTGGTGGAAAACACCCGAGCGTATCCTTTTGGTGCTTCTCGCTCTGGCTGAAGAGGAAGGGGCAGGACTGAGGCCTTTCCTTCCAAGGCTGAGGGGGACTGTCATGAGTTGTCCTGGACTCAGGGTGCCCGGGCTCATGGGGTGTGTGGTAGGCTCTTGAGGGAGGTAGAACAGCCCTCAGGTGTGGCTAGTCCTGGTGCCCGGTGGTTTCCAAAAGCCAGCCCACTTCATCAGAATCTTCTGGGGCGCTTTCCTGGAGAGTCTTGTCATTGGGTCTGAGATAAAAATCAGCAATCTATTTTAAAAAAGAAAACTAGATGATTCTCTAATTAGGTCTGGGAAGCACTGCTCTAGTACTGTTCCTTGCAGTGGTCAATCAACTTATCCGTCAATGTTAATTAAGAACCTACAGTGAACTAATCCTTTGGGGTGTATGCACAGTCAAGAAGCAGAAGACTTGTCCCTGTTCTCAAGCAGCTTATTTATTTGCTCCTCCTCCAGAGTCCTGTCAAGCACTTCCTATGTGCCACCACTGTGCTGTGGGCTCCCAGGGGGCAGAGGCCAGGAGAAGCACAGTGAGATTATGATTTAATCAAGGGGTTTATACTTGAGGCAGGAATAACACACCCATATGCAATAAAGGAATATTTCAGATGACATGGAGTTGAAGACTTAATAGTATAGGTTCTGGTGTCACAAGTGTCAGGTAACATCCTTGGAATAGGAATTACTTGTGGCTTCATGGAGGGCATAGCTGTGCCACAGGATAGGGTTCAGGTTTTCTATGCAGGGCAGTAGTTCAGGAAGCTAGAAAGAGAAGGGATGGTGAAGCTCCTTGAAGCAGGAGATTGGAATGGGACAGGATAGGGAATAAGAGACCAGGAAGGGTGGTGCTGAGGGTAGGAAACTGGAAGTAAATGTAGGAAGCAAGTGAGCTTATTATGAGGACAATGGAGAGTCTGCAAATTGTTGTTAATGGGCTGATCTGATAGAAGCATCATTTTTGGGAAATTTATTTTGAGAGTAATCTGAAACCATGTCCAGTTAAGATTGCAAGTGGGAATTGACAGAAAAATGGAGGCCAGTCTTGAAGAGATAAGGCTGGAGGTGGCTTCCCTCTCCCCATGGCCTCCCCCATCCTGGCCGAATCCGATTCATCTTAATGCTTAATTCAGCTCAAGTCTTAACTTCTCTGGACCCTTTGCCCCGTTACCCAGGCCACCGAGCAGTCTCCTCTTCTGAGCTTCTCGACATACAGTGGCAGCACTATTCACAAAGTGCTGGCTTTGATGGGCTTTGGGCTTGGGGTGAGCTCCTTGAGGGCAGAGGTTCTTGTATGCTGTGCACTGTGGTAGTGCCCTGTGTAGGACCTGGCACCTGAAGTGTGCTCACTGACGGCTGGTATATCACCGTGGAGCGGTGCAGCCCCGCTCTGCCTGTGCAGTCATGGCTGGCCTGCCAGCGCCTTTCCAGAATTGGTATTGGCCCTGCTGGGCTCTATCTGGGCTCATTGGTTCACTCTTACTTGGGGAATAGGTGGACTAGTTTGATTAGGACTCTGGGATGGTTCCCGTTACTTTAAAGATGTCTTCCCCCAGAACTGTCCAGCTTTGCTTCCCTGATCTTGCTCTAGACTGGGCTTCGAGAATGTGGTTACTGTGGACGAGCTGCGGATGGCCTTCCCTGTACTTGACATGGTGGATCTCCAGAGGCGGCCAAAGACCACGGTAATGAGGAGCGCACGCCTGGGATCTCATGTTCAGTTATGTCCTCTTGTTCCTTCATGGGCTCCTCTCACTGGCCTTGCAGTCCCTCCTTCTTAGAGCCGTATCTTGTCCATGTTTCGCAGAGCTGCCTCCTTGGAGAGGCACATCTGGCCAAGGATTTTTTCTCCACATACACAGAATGGCCTGGAAGAGGATGTGCTCCTAAGGGCTTTCCTTTCTGCATTGTTTGTGTTTAGCTGAGAACTCTTTCAGAGCCCTAGCATCTCCTCGGTTCGTAGCTTTACGTCTTACCAGTTGGTGTTCCCATTGTTGCTTGGGAGAATCATTCACCTTCGTTAAATTTATCACTGCTCTACTTTATCCTGAACCATGCTAACAAAGAGTTGTCCTTGAGAGAAGCAGCTTTCTTGTAAAAGTAACTGGCAATTCTGAGTGTCTGCTGTGTTTCTTTTGGATTCAGCTCATATTCAAATTACTGGTTTGATTCTTTATCTTCTCTGCTGAGTAGTCACAGGGCCTCTTATTGATACTCTAGAGCAGGAGTCCCTAAACCTTGGTCTCCAGACCAGTACTGGTTCGGGGCCTGTTAGGAACTAGGCCACACGGCAGGAGGTGAGTGGTGGGCAAGCCAGCGAAGCTTCATCTGGATTTGTAGCCGCTCCCCAGCGCCAGCATCACCACCTCAGCTCCACCTCAGATCATCAGGCATTAGATTCTCATAGGAGCACCGGTCCTTGGTGCCAAAAAGGTTGGGGACTGCTGCTCTAGAGTGTGACTGTCCATCTTTTGATAGCTCCTGGCTCTCTTCTTCCTCGTGTGAATTCTTTATGTATCACATAGCCTATATTTTAAGTCAGGCCACTGTCAAAATGTGATAAAATGTGTTATAAACAGACAAGCTTACTTGTATCGTATACAACTTTAGTCCTTCCTCCAAAGCTTTCCAATTGAATAGAGCGCTTTATCGTCTTTGAGGGCTTTCTCATAGAACCTTGAAAGTTAGGGAGAGAACCAGATTGTCGGAGTTGGAATAGATCTCAGAACAGCTCAGAGACAGCCCCACACAGGGGAAGTGATTCACCCCAGGTTAGTGGCAGAGCCAGGACTATAATTGTCTGAGGAAGGAGTGGAAGAGGTTAGTAAAGTGAAGGCTCCTGCCTGCCTCCTAATCTGACACCAAGAGAAATAGTCCATCATGCCCTGATGGCCTCCTTTTTCTCCATGGGCTCACCTTCATCTTAGCTACCTAAGGCTAGACTCTTGCTTGGCCCATATCTTACCTCTTGGCCTTGTTAGAGAAAGACAGCTGATTGGCTCCTCCTCCTGGCTGAACTTCATATGTGGCATTCCTCAGTCCTTTCTGTTCTCTCTTCACCTTTCTTCATGAATGTTCTTCCTCAGTTCTTTCTGGCCTCTCCTCAGCTTGGGCTAGACTGTGGGGGTGGTCTTCGATTCTGTCTGAAATTCATCTTTTCTCCCTCCCACCCTTGGAAACCAGCGTGTGATTGTCTGTTAGTGGAAAGCAGCTGTTGCATTGATGGGCCTGTTCTTTGTCTCTTGGCAGCCCCTTCCAAGGAGCGACTTCCCTGCCATTGAAGGTAATGAGGTCCTCTCCTTGTGTGGGCATGGGGCTGGGTGGTTCTCTCTCCTTTCAGGCCCTCCAGGCTGTTATAGCGTGATTGTTTGCCTGCAAATTGGTAGGCTAGCCAGCGGGCACTAGACATCAGGTCACCTGGGTTCTGGTCTTGGATCTGCCACTCACTACTTCTGAGATATTTGTTGTTTATCTTTCCTTCACCATACCACTCGCCCTATTCCAGAAAAATCGCAAGCTTAGAATATGTGTGAGTAGAAAGGTACCTAGAGGCAATCTAGTCCAGTGTTCCTTAGCTCCATTAAAATTGGTTCTCTCCTTGTATTACAAAAATATTGTTATATCCCCTTTATTAGCCTGAAAATGAAATTCTGTCTTTCCGTACACATACGTTAAAAATTAATTAGTTCACTACAAAGCCCTAATTGTAATAGAAACAAAAGAAAAAAATTTTAGTAAGCTAATATATATTTCAGTATGTAATAATTATTCAAAAAGACAAACTGAAGTAGTAAAATGATTATACCAAACATAGAATCACCATGAATGTTGCAGCTATAAATGCAAACAGATGGATGTTTATAGGTGTGATAGAGCTGTGTTTTATTGGTTATTCAGAAATTAAGGGCAGCATTGTCATTGGAGAAGTGATTTTGCAAAATAGGGAATAACTCTTGGTAAAATTTTGAAAAATAAAGTACAGTGTTCTCTTGACTTAAATGATAGTCCTGGAGCCCTGGGGGGAAGAATCAGCGTTTATTAAAACTACCAAAAAAATTCTTTGTGTTTGTTTACATGTAAAATGGGATTAGGGTTTAGGCTCAATTAATTACAAACAGGTTGTTCACCTATATGAATGCCAGATGGGACACTCAAATGTTAATAGACATGGGGCAGTTTTTGATTGTGCAGGACTGTCCTGAGTATCTAGCATCGCTGGTCCTCTCCTACAGTCCTCATCATTAAGTGTCAGTCATGAGGATTAAAATATATCCTCCAGTTTCTAGAATACCTCCTTAGAGGGCAGTGGTCAATTCACTGGTCTCATAGCTGATATCGTAGCTTCTATTTGTTGAGTGCTATGTGTCCAGCACAGGTTAAGTGCTGTATTTATTATATCTCATTTTTAGCCTCATAACAATAGTATGTGTTGTTATCATTTTGAGGAAACTGAGGCTTAGAGAAGGTAAATAACTTGCCCACAAGCATAAAAGATAATTGATAGATTCAGCCTTGGAATTCAGATCTCTATCACTCCAAATTCCCCTCTCCTAGCCATTAGGTTTATTGGCCCTTGGGACTTGGAGAAGTGGCTGAGGAAGATGAGCACTTTGCCATGTACCTGTGGGTGAAGCAGTGGGGAGAACATCAGTCATCAGGAGGAAATGGGCCTGAGACTTGCTGTTGCTTGTCTTGTTTTTAACTTCTTTTGTGAAGTACAGTGGACACAGTGACAATGGGAACCTTTAGGAGGTGCCTTCCTAGGCCCTGGGCTTTATTCACCTTGGGTGGATAGGTGAGTGGTTCTTTCAAGACTGGTTCAGGGAACTGTGCCCTTGCCAGAATGAGTGTACTGTGGAGGAAGAGCTTGTGGTTGGGCGGCACCAGCTGGCTTCAGTTGGTCTCCTGAGGGCTTTCTTCCCACCTACCACAGAGGGCAGGCCAAGTTCCCTGTACCCTCATCCCTATACCTTTGCTCTTTAAAGGGGTGCTCCTCCTTGGGGAGCCAGTCCGCTGGGAGACAAGCCTGCAGCTGATCATGGATGTCCTTCTCAGCAATGGGAATCCTGGGACTGGTCTGGCGACGGCCCCCTATCCCCATCTCCCTGTTCTGGCCAGTAACATGGATCTTCTTTGGATGGCTGAAGCCAGGATGCCCAGGTGAGGACACAGTCCCCGGCCTTGACCATGGTGGCCCATTTCCAGCTGCTGCCTGAGCAGTTCTTCTAACAGTTTCCCACCATCATTCTATATTTCGGGCCTTCAGACCCATACCTGGGTAGGCCCTTTAGTTGGACATAATAACTTGGCCTTCTGGGAGGGATTTCAAGGATCACTTCATATACTAATTATTAAATAAAAACTACAAATTACTGAGCACTGGAGAGATATATTGAGACGATCTTTAACAGATGATCCTTGCCCTCCAGAATCTTAACAGAACACATTCTTTTTGACTAGAGGAACCCAAACAATGATCAGCTTTTGAGGTGTATAGATGCAAATTATTCAACTGCTCTCCCTTCTTTGCCTTCACCTTGTAGTATTAATTCTTTCACTTCTTTATTTCCTTTTGCTCTTAAGAGGTAGGGGCAGGGGAAAGCAAGAATTATTCTGATGTTTGTATAGACCAGAGAACTGAGACCTGGTCATAGGTGACTTTCTCAGAGGAATACGGGTACTGAGCAGGCACATATTTCCTGCTCAGTTGTGTAGATTTTACCTGTCCTGTCTTTTTCTGAAATTGAGCACAGTATAAGCGGCCCTTTTTCTGGCCCTGGAAGTGCCTTCTCGTAGTCTGACAGCTGCTGTGTACTGTTCTGCAGCTCTTACCTGCAAGGCTAAAGTCTAGAGTTCTCCCATGCCACTAACTCCCAGTGAACTGGGTGAGTGATCCATCAGTAGATTAGTGGGGCCCAACCCTGCCTCAAGTCACGTGACTCAGCCCATAAGAAATGGGGATTACAGTGTTCTCTCTTGTTACTTTCAAAGTATATTTCTGTAGCTGAGATTAGGTATTTTTTCTGAAGTATTCTTCCTAGAGTTAGGGTATACTGACACTAGATAAAAGGGGTTTGATTATATAGGCTATGAACTGAATAGTAAAGGGCAAATTTCAATTTATAAACCAGATTCGAGGTTAACCTTTCATTTGATAATTTAAACATTAAAAATAGAATTTATTATATAACTAAGTGACACAAATATGACTTCAGTGTATTGTGCATTATCAGTTCAGATTTGGTTTAGCAGCAAGGGATGAAAACCCAAAACAAGAATATCTTAAACAAGATAGAAGTTTATTTCTTCCTCATATAAAAGAAGTCTGGGGTAGGCAATCCTAGGCTTGTATGGAAGCTTCACCTGTCAGAGACACAGGCACCTCTGTTTTCCTGCTGTGCAATCCTTAGCCCTACATAATCCAAAATGGCTGCCTGAACTCCAGCCATCATATCAGCATTCCAGGCAGCAAGAAGGAATAGGGGAAGGTAGAGAAGAGCATCTCCCCCCAGTTTTATGGATACTTCCTAGAAGTTAAGCCCAGTATTTCTGATTTCATCAACTCCTTAGCTGTACTGTTGTCACATGGCCACACACCTGACTACTGTGGAAGCAAGGGAATGTAGTTTTTTACACCTGGTAGCAATATGCTCAGCTGAAAATTGACACCAAGAAAGAAGAGGAGTTGGAAACATCTGCCACAAATCTAAAGCAGAATTTAAAGTTAGGTTTCTTGAGTCCAAATGCCTGCAGTGTAATCCTAGCACTGCCACCTTGGGCAAGTTACTTAATCTCTTTATGCCTCAGTTTCCTTACTTGTAAAATGAGAATAATGATCTCAGGGTTTTTCTGTGACTTCAGTGTGATATGACATCTTCAGTGCTAGAACAGTGCTCAATAAATGTTATTAGATAATAGCAGGTCATAAATGTAGGTAATGAATGTAGTTCTTACTAGAAGTAATTTCGTTTTGACCTATCACCACTGGGGCCCTGGAGCGAAAGGTTGGTGTATAGGGTCCTGCTTACACAATGACAGGTGGCCTGCAAGAACCCAGGGAGTGAAGACTGAGCTGCTGAATTGTCTTTTCTGGCAGGTTTGGCCACGGCACCTTTCTGTTGTGCCTGGAAACCATTTACCGCAAAGTGACAGGCAATGAGTTACGGTACGAGGGCCTGATGGGCAAACCCAGCATCCTCACTTACCAATATGCGGAGGACCTGATCAGGCAGCAGGCGGAGAGGCGGGGCTGGGCAGCCCCCATCCAGAAGCTCTATGCTGTAGGGTAAGTTCTGTTCATTTCCTCAACCCTTTTTTGACTTACTCTTTCCTTTCTCCCTACCCCTCTCACCTGCCTTGTTTCCCTGTATCTAATGCACACCACTTGCCCTATAATTGTCCTTTGCTCTCTGTGCCTTACAACACTGAACTTGGATTTTCTCTTCTTTTCTTTTCCGGTATGGCTGCCCCTGCCAGTGATAACCCTATGTCTGATGTCTATGGTGCCAACCTGTTCCACCAGTACCTGCAGATGGTGAAGCATGATGGGGCGGAGGAGCTGGGGGCTGATGGCCTGTGGAAGCAGCGGCCCTCAGCAACCCAGAGCTGTTCCTCTATCTTGGTGTGCACTGGCGTGTACAGTCCCAAGACCCCAGGGTCCACAGAGCCTGCCCAGGGAGAAGAGCCTCCCTTCCACGGGCACCGGGACTTCAGCTTCAGTCCAAAGCTTATGGAGGCATCTCACATCGTGAATGATGTGGACGAGGCTGTGCAGCTGGTTTTCCACAAGGAGGGTTGGGCTTCGTAGTGAGGACTATGCATTGGAGGCAGGGGGAGGGAACGTGCCAGAGCTGTAGGTGACTCTCATTTGCTGGCTTCTGGCCTGGATCACTAGGGGTCACATCAGGGCCTGCTCCCATAGACACTCTTCCTGCTGCCCTACAGGTGTGCCCTACTGGTCACTTGGAAGAAGAAACTGGCTTTTTCTCCTGCTGGGCAGTAGCCACAGAATTATACCCAGGGTAACATTTGAATAGAACTATCAGGATTTTCTGGGTCCAATTCCTGTCTGCCTCTCCTGGCAGTCTGACCTCAGCCTAGGCCCTTTACCTCTGTGCCTCAGTTTCCTCCTCAATTCAGTAGGGACTTCTGGAAAAAAGGAAGGTGATATGGAATAATGTGGAAATTTCTGCAGGACTTTTATCTACATCGAGGGAACCACTGCATGCCAGCCAGGTGTGTAACACTCAGATGCTACATTTTTTATTTCATCTTATTGCCCAGAGACTTTTGGGCTTATTTTTTTTAAATTAAAATAATCCTAATAAATATTAATTATGCCATCTCTTGTGAAGCTCTATCTGGAATGTACTAAAAAGTCCCATGGGGGAAAGATAGTGGGTGAGTGGTGTGGGTGACCTTGAGGCAAAGAGATTGGTGGCATTTCACTCCCATAATGTGCTGACGTCTCCTTTCCCACCTCTGTGTTCCTCCCACCCCCATCTGGGCTGTGAAGCAAGTCTCTCTAGGAAAGTCGTGCCCAGGCTTTGGCATATACATAGCAACTTCCCTGATATGGAAAAGAAAAAAGGATCTCACTTATGGTTTATTCTAAAGGAACTTTTCCTACAGTGGTTCTAGAAAATGTGTTTCCATTATTCCCACTAGGAGTAATCCAATTTCATTTTTCCATGGTCTGTCACCCATGACCTTCCATTTGTCAAATCCTCATGTCAGTTCTTGCCTTCATCTTTCTCCAGCAGTTATTTGCTGTCACACAAGCTGATTACTTCCTCCCCTTTTCTTAAAACACATTACTTGGCTGTATCTGACTGACTTTTGGATGCCACTGTTTGGATACCTGATACTCATTTAGAGGGGAGGGAGCCAACGAGGTGGAGAGAATGGCCAGTGAAATAGGAAGGGCCTTGAGATCTGGTGCCTGGAGGCTGAATGAAGAATATATTTCATAAAGGAGGTAGTGAAGACCTGTGCTAACTCTGTACCTATCATAGGTTAACCCTGTCCAAAACCAAACACAGCCCGATTCTACTCCAGCACCCCAATAATCTGGGTTGTGCTGCAGTCTTTCCCACTTCAGACAACAGCAGCTTCTTTCTTCTCATTTAGGCTGAAGGCTTGGACTCATCATCTCTCTCATTTCCCATGTCCAGTCCATCAGCAAATCCTGTCAGCTTTGCCTTCGGAATGGATCTGGAGTGTGAGCACTTCCCAGCCTTCAACACCACCCTGGTCCAGGCTGCTGGCTTCTCTCACCTGGCTTGTTGCAGCAGCCTCATATTTGGTCTCCCTGTCTCATCCCTTCCCTTCCTCCCTGCTATTTTCCACTCATTGGCCCAGAAATCACAAGTTTGATCTGTGTTCTGATCAGAACCATCCTATGACTTCTGGTCTCATTAAAAGTAAAAGCCCAAATTCCTTACCGCAGCACAAATCCCGTTCCCCTTAATCATTTCATACCAGCCACACTGACTCCTTCCGTTTCAACATATATACTCCTGCCTCAGGATCTCTCTGCATTTGCCATCCCTCTCCCTCATTTCCAGTATTGACAAGGCTTGCTCCATTCTTTTTTCCCCCCTCATTACTTCTTAAAGATGGGAAAAAAGAATCGTGACTATGTCGCTTCACAGAGACTCCCTCAACTTCCTATTTAAAAAAAACCCTCTTATCTTTAATTTTTATCCTAGTCCTCATCACCCATGACCCATATTTACTCTTTATGTCTTCTAAAATATTAAGTTCCATGGACTTTGTCCATGTTGACTCACTCTTGTACCCCTACACAACATGTCTGGCACTTGATAGGGTTGCAGACCTTGTAAGTCCTTAGAGACAAACATGGCTTTCTTTTCCCTTGGGGAATATGGCAAAAGTGAAAGACTACAGGTCTTGAAGTCAGATAGGCCTGGAGTCAATCCCAGATCTGTCACTCACTAGCTAGATAGCCTTGGGCAGTTTCAGTTTTCCAAGCTTCCGATTTCTCATCTGTAAAATTGGTGTTGGCAATGTATATTTTATAAATGAGCTATTTTAAGTACAGTACTGTGTTACTTAGGGTTTTTTGTTCAGCTGCTTGTTACAGAAATCTGACTATAGTGGCTTGAACAAATAGGCGGTTATTTTTCTAAACAACAGGAAGTTCAGAGGTAGGCATTTCAGACTGGAGAAGCAGCTTAGGGATTTTGTCAAGGACTCAAGTACTTGCCCACCATCCTTAGTGTGTGTGTTTGTCCAGTCGCAAGATGGTACCAGTATACTTTCAGGTCTCTCATCCACATTCCAAGGAGGAACGTTCCCAGAAGTTCCCACTTTCGGATTTGCAGCTCTTTCTGGTCACATGGGCACCAGTAGCTGGAAGGAGGTAGGGTTGGGGCACATTACTGCTTAAACAAAATCAGGGTCTGTTAGGAAATCTAGTGAAATGGATGTTGGGTAGGCAACTAGCAGTACAGCTCCAGCACCTGTGACCCAGAAGGCATTTAACTGTGATTATTTCTTCCAGGGCTCTGGGGAAATGGATGAAGCCCTGGCCTCTGAAGCACCGTGTCTAATAGTTATCTGAGCTGCTGGGTTGGGTATCAGTCTTGCCAGCTTACATTTGTTAGCCTTTGAAGACGGGCATTTGTCTATATTTTGTTAGAGCCTCAAAAAGCCCCTAATGGAGAGAGACAATCCTTATCTATCCATTTTTATAAACGAGGGCATCAAGGCAGAGATAATTTATTCTTTCAATATGAAACGTTTGTTGAAGATCTACTATACCAAGCACCATTCTAGGTGCCATAGCAGTGACCAGTCATTGGTAACAATGCCTGCTCTTGTTGAGTTCACATTTTAGTGATGATATGTCCAAAGTCAGTAAATGAAGTGCCTGGGACTAAAGTTGGGTGTCCTAACTCTTACCCTAGTGTTTTCCCTGAGATATGCACCAAAGACCCTCCCCACCCTGAGCCCTTCCCCCAAGCATTGTTTTATGTTCTGGAGCAGCTGCAGTTGTGGATGGAGCCCAAGTGAGCTATCCTTGGGTCAAATAGGTTGAGCTTACCAAATGGAATGACAGGTGAGTACAGAAATGAGGTGGAAAGCAAAGCCAAGTATGGCTACATGGGGAGGAATCTTACCAGAGTTGAGAATCCTTAGCTCCAGATTGAAGTGACAGAATGACAGCATCTCTTTGTGTCTGTCTGCCTCTGGCTCTATTCCTTTGGCTGGCACTTGTTCTGGCTCTGTAGCCCACTCCCTTTCTTGTTTGGGTTTCCTAAAGGTGTTGCAAGCTCTTCCAAATCCATGTCAGAGGGCAGGGCCAGCCACTCGGCTGCAATGCCAATCTTGTCTCAGGGGCTTTGAACTGCGGAACTAAGACACAACCGTTTCATTTGCTTAGCCCCAAACTGATGAAAATATTACCTTTCTGTGTTTTGATGGAACTAAATGAGTACAAAACAAAAAAGACTTTGTAAGTCAATTTGAACAGGAAGTAAGTCCATACTTATATATAATATTATTAACCTGGAATGAAACTATACCATTAGGCACTCACAGTGAATAGAGAATCACCTTGGGTCTCTCTAGCCTTGGTGTCAGAAAATAGGGGCACTTCCTCAGTGCTCCCCTTGGTGGCAGCAGTTTCTGGCCTCCTAAGGACACCTCTAGGCTGCCCAAGGCAGGTACAGTGAGCAAGCTGGTAATCCGGACTTGCAGCAGAGCTAGAGTTGCTGTAGCAACCAGATGCTGCCTTGAGGGTGGAATTTTAAAATATCTCAGCTATAATAGTTATTTTTTTCCCCAGTCAGTCTGTTACTTCCCCAGTGCTGCGTGGTGCTGCTGAGGCTGGGCCATGCTGGGACACCAGTTTCTCTGCCTGGGGCTCTTGGCAGCTTCTTCAAGGGTTGGAGGTGGAGGATTATCTCAGGGTGTGAACTGCTGGGGAGATGACAGAGCTTCAGCTTTTGCTTCCAGGCTCCTTCGGATCTTGGTTCCAAAAGCCTTATGTCATTTTTCTTTTTTGGGAGGCAGAGGAGGAGAGGGGTCTAGCTTGAAACTCCCTCCCTCCTCCCACTCTGATTTGAGCCTTCTGGCTTATACCCTACCAAAGCAGCCTTAGCATTCATGGGACCTCTTTTTGGGGAGGAGAGGGACAGGTTCCTTCTTGTCTGCTTTTCCCTTTGGTCTTTCTAACTCCTTTTGGCTTCATTGATTCACTCAACAAACGACTGCTAAGAACCTACTAAGCACTGGGTTAAGAAATGAGAAACTGCCCTTATTTTGGAGGAATTTATCAGTCTCTTGACCCTGGACTTGGCCCTATCAGATTTCAAACATTTTTATAAAGTTATAGTAATTTAGTGTTCTACTTGGCAGAGGAAGGGATACAAACCATGGAACAAAACAGCACTTAGAAACACTTACATGAAATAGATGAAAATATATGAAAATGTGGCTTATTTAGATGTTTATTTCTTGCTCATTTCATAGTCTGATGTGGGGTAGGTGGCTAGTCTTGGCCTTTCTCTTCCAGGTGGTGACTCAGGAATCTAGGCACCTTCCATTTTGTGGTGCTGTCATCTTCAGCACATGGTCTCCAAGGTCTCTGGGGAATAGGGAGAGAGGATGGATGACTGAAAAGGAATTCATAATAGTGTTGTACTTCAATTCTGTCCATATCCATTGGCCAGACACATGGTTCCATTGCAACTCCAGAGAGAATGGGAAATGTGGTCTTCCTTTATGCCTAAGAAAAGGAAATGAGATTGGTCAACATCTAGCTTGTTTCTCTTCCCATATTACAATTAGGATAAAGAAATTCTGTTTTGCTTAGTTTTTGTTATTTAATTTTAAGTGAAGAGATCAAGCAATATGAAGAATAAAAAAAAGTGTATTAGAACTTTTTTGTGCAATTCTCTTTATAATTTTATTTTTTATTTTTTTCTTTTATTTCCATCCCCCCACCTCATTCCCCTTTAGCAAACATCAGTTTGTTCTCTATATCTATGGGTCTGTTTCATTTTGTTTATTCATTTCTTCTTTTTTTAGATTTCATATATATGTGAAATCATACAGTATTTGTCTTTGACTTATTTCACTTAGCATAATACCCTCTAGGTCCATCCATGTTGTTGCAAATGGCAAGATTTCACTCATTTTTATTGCTGATTAGTATTCCATTGTGTGTGTGTGTGTGTGTGTGTGTGTATCACCACATCTTTATCCATTTAACTATTAATAGACATCTAGTTTGCTTGCACACCTTGGCTGCTGCAGCGAACATAGGGGTGCATATATCTTCTCAAATTAGTATTTTTGTTTTCTGTGAATAAATACACAGAAGTGGCATTGCTGGGTCATGTGTCAGCTCTACTTGTAATTTTTTTGAGTAATCTCCATACTGTTAGTAGCTGCACTAATTTACAATCCCACTAACTGTATGAATGTTTGCTTTTCTCCATGTCCTCGCCAACACTTGTTATTTGTTGATTTATTGATGAGAGCAATTCTGACAGGTATGAGGTGATATGTCATTGTGGTTTTAATTTGCATTTCCTTGATGATTAGTGATGTTGAGCATCTTTTCATATGTCAGTGGGCCATCTGTATGTCCTCTTTGGAGAAATGTCCTCTATTCAGTTCTTCTGCCCATTTTTTAATTGGATTATTTGTTTCTTTGGTGTTAACTGGTATGAATTCCTTACATATTTTGGATATTAATCTCTTATCAGATATATCATTTGCAAATATCTCCTTTCATTCAATAGGTTGTCTTTTTGTTTTGTTGATGATCTCCTTCACTGTGCAAAACTCTTTAGTCTGATGTAGCCTCATTTGTTTATTTCTTCTTTTTTTTGTTTCCCTTGCCCAAGGAGACATATCCAAAAAAGATATTGCTGAAAGCGATGTCAGATGGTTTACTGCTCTTGTTTTCTTATAGGAGTTTTATGGTTTCAGGTCTTACTTTTAAGTCTTTAATCAATTTTGAATTTATTTTTGTATACGGTATAAGGAAGTGTTTCAGTTTTATTTATTTTTGCATATATATGTCCAGTTTTCCCAACACTACTTATCGAAGAGGCTATCTCTATTCCATTGTATATTCTTGCCTCTTTTGTCATACATTAATTGATCATTTAAGTGAGGACTTATTTCTGGATTCTTTATTATATTCCATTGATCTATATATCTGTTTTTATGCTAGTACCATACTTTTTTGGTTATTATAGCTTTATGGTATAGTTTGATATTAGGGAGCATGATACTTCCCATTGTTGCGGAGATGGTTTGGAAGAAGAGTCAGAATCTGGAAATGTTCAACTAACATGGATAAGGGAGAAGAGGAATGGCAATGCTAGCATCCCCTACCCTTGTCTCCATGGCTTTTATTCAGTTTCCCACAATGCTGGCTTTGTAATTTATAATTAGTTACTATCAGGTTAGTAAATACAAGCTACAGCCAACTCCCAGATTCAGCCTCAAGGCCACCCCTGTGCTCTCAGCCATTTCTTCCCAAGTATCTTTTTTTTAGTCCCTAGAGCAAGAAGTCCCAGAATCGGTTGGGCATGTGCACCCTCCCTGCAATGTGTCCTTGTGTGTAAGTCCACATCTGCTTCTGATGTCCTTGTCGCTCCAAGCACCAGGCATCCTGCCAGGACTGCAAGTGTCTCTTACAACACCCATTTTGTTCTTTTTCAAAATTGCTTTGGATATTTGGGGTCTTCTACGGTTCCATATAAATTTTAGCATTAGTTGTTCTAATTCTGAGATGAATGCCATTGGTATTTTAATAGGGATTGCACTGAATCCATATATTGCTTTAGACAGTAAGGACATTTTAACATTATCAATCCTTCCAATCCATGAGCAAGCTATATCCTTCCATTTATTTATAACTTGTTCAGTTCCTTTCTCCAATGTTATAGTTTCAAGTACAGGTCTTTCACCTTACTGCTTAAATTTATCCTAGGTATTTTATGCTTTTTAATGAAATTGTAAATGGGATTGTTTTCTTTATTCCTTCTTCTGATAATTCATTACTGGCATATAGAGATGCAATAGATTTCTGAATATTGATTCTGTATCCTGCAAACTTCACTGAATTTCTTTATTAGTTCTAGTAGTTTTTTCATGGAGTCTTTAGGTTTTTCTATATATAGTATTATGTCATCTGTAAATAATGAGAGTTTTACTTCTTTTGCAGTTTGGATGCCCTTTATTTCTTTTTCTTTGATCGCTATGGCCAGGACTTCCAATACTATGTTGAGTAGAAGTGGTGAAAGTGGGCATCCTTGTTTTGTTTCTGATCTTAGAGGAAAAGCTTTCAGCTTTTCACCATTGAGTATGATATTAGTTGTGAATTTGTCATATAAAGCCTTTATTATGTTGAGATGTGTTCCTTGTATACCCACTTTGTTGAGAGTTTTTGTCATAAATTGACAAAATTGATACCTGGGGTGAATACCACTTGGATATAATGTATATCATTTTAATGTATTGTTGAATCTAGTTTGGTAGTATTTTGTTGAGAATTTTTATATCTACGTTCGTCAAGGAGATTGGCCTGTAATTTTTTTTTTTTTTTTTTTTTTTTTTGGTAATACCTTTGTCTGGTTTTGGTATAAAGGTGATGTTGGCTTCGTAGAATGAATTTGGAAACATTCCATCCTCTTTAATTTTTTGGAAAAGTTTAAGAAGAGCAAGTATTATTTCTTCCTTGAATGTTTGGTAGAATTCACCTGTGAAGTCATCTGGCTCTGGACTTTTATTTTTTGGGAGTTTTTGAATTACTGCTTCAATTTCATTATTAGTAATTGGTCTGTTTAGAGTTTGTGTTTCTTCCTGGTTCAGTCTTGGAAGGTTATGTACTTCTAGAAATTTATCTTTTTTTTCTAGATTGTCGAAATTTGTTGGGTTATAATTGTTAATAGTATTCTTTAATAGTTCATTGTATTCCTGTGGTATTGGTTATAACATCTCTTTCATTTCTGGTTTTACTTATTTTCTCTCTTTTTCTTGGTGAGTTTAGCTAAAGGTTTGTCAATTTTGTTTGTTTTTTTAAAACACCAGCTCTTAGTATTATTGATATTTTCTATTGTTTTTAAAATTCCTATTCAGTTTATTTCTGCTCTGATCTTAACTATTACTTTTCTTCTGTTTACTTTGGGTTTGTTCTTTTTCTAGTCACTTTAGGTGTAGAGTTAAGATTGTTTTTTGGTAATTTTTCTTGTTTCTTGAGGTATGCCTGTATACCTATGAACGTCCCTCTTAACTGCTTTTGCTGCATTCCATAAATTTTGAAAAGTTGTGTTTTTATTTTCATTTGTTTCAAAATAGTTTTTGCTCTCCTGTTTGATTTCCTCTTTGATCCATTGGTTATTTAGTAGTATATTGTTTAATTTTCCCATATTTATGTTTCTTCCAGTTTTCGTCCTATGGTTGATTTATAGTTTCATGTCATCGTGGTCAGAAAAATTGTTCGGTATGATTTCAGTCTTCCTGAACTTATTGACACTTATTTTGTTGCCCGATTTGTTATCTATCCTGGAGAATGTTTCATGTGCACTTGAAAAAAATGTGTACTCTGCAGTTTTGGGATGAAATGCTCTATAAATGTCTATTAAGTTGATCTGGTCTAATGTGACAGTTAAGGCCATTATTTCCTTATTAAATTACTGTCTGGATGATCTATTCATTGATATAAGTGGGGTATTAAAATCCCGTATTATTATCGTATTACCGTGGATATCTCCTTTTATGTCCATTAATAATTGCTTTATATATTTGGGTGTTCTTATGTTGGGTGCATATTTAGGATTTTTATATCCTCTTCTTGGATTGACACCTTATGTAATTCCTTTCTTCGTCTTTTTTTGCATTTTTTGTTTTAAAGTCTATTTTGTCTGATATGAATATTGCTACTTCAGCTTCCTTTTCACTTATGTTTACATGAAATATCCTTTTTCACCCCTTCATTTTCAGTCTATATGTGTCATTCAATTTGAAACGAGTCTCTCGTAAGCAGCATATAGATGGGTCATGTTTTTCTAAAAATCGAACTCACTGGGGAAACATTGGTTAATAACATATAAATTTCAGGTGTACGACTTTATAGTATGAAATCTGCATACTCCATTGTATGCTCGCCACTTTAAGTCTAGTCTCCATCTATCACCATATATTTGACCCCCATTACCCTCTTCGTCCTTCCCATGCTCCCCTTCCCCTCTGATAACCACCATTCTGTTGTCTTTATCTAGGAGTTGTTTTTGTTTTATTTGTTCATTTGTTGCCTTTTGTTTTATATCCCACATGTGAGTGAAATCATACGGTTCTTGTTCTTTTCCATCTGACTTATTTCACTTAGCATGATATTCTCAAGATTTATCCATGTTGTCGCAGATGGCAATATTTCATCTTTTTAATGGCTGAGTAGTATTCCATTCTATATATGTACCACGTATTTTTTATTCAATGATCCTTCAAAGGACACAGGTTGTTTCCATATCTTGGCTACTGTGAATAATGCCGCAGTGAACATAGGGGTACATATATCTTTATGAATAAGTGTTTTCAAATTTTTGGAGTAGATAACCAGAAATGGGATTGCTGGGTCATATAATAGCTCTATTCTTAATTTTTCTGAGGAACTTCCATCTCTTTTCCATGGTGCCTTCACCAATTTATATTCCCATCAGCAATGTGTAAGTGTTCCCTTTTCTCCACATCCTCTCCAACACTTGTTATTTCTTGTCTTATTGATAATAGCCATTCTAACAGGTATAAGGTGGTATCTTGTGGTTTTGATTTGCATTATAACTAGTGAAGCTGAGCATCTTTTCATATATCTGTAGACCATCTGTACGTCTTCCTTGGAAAAGTATTTCTTTAGGTCCTCTGCCATTATTTATTTAGATTATCTTTTTTTTTTTTTTCAAGTTGTATGAGTTCTTTATATATTTTGGATATTAGTCCTTTATCAGAAGTATTGTTTGCAAATATCTTCTCCCAGTTGATTGGTTGCTTTTTTGTTTTGTTGATGGTTTCTTTTGCTGTGCAGAAGCTTTATAGTTTGATGTGGTCCCATTCATTTATTTTTTTCTTTTACTTCCATTGCCTTTGGGATTAAGTTCACAAAAACCCCTTTGAGACCAAGATCTATAAGGTTAGAGCCTATGTTTTCTTCCATGTATTTTAGTGTTTCAGGTCTTATATTCAAGTCTTTAATCCATTTTGAATTAATTTTTGTGTATAATGTCAGCAATCTAGTTTCATTCTTTTGTGGCTTTCCGGTTTTCCCAACACCATTTATTGAAGAGGCTTTTATTTCTCCATTGTATGTTTTAGGTTCCTTTGTCAAAAATTATTTGCCCATATATGTCTGGGTTTATTTCTGGGCTCTGGATTCTGTCTCATTGGTCTCTGTCTGTTTTTCTGCCAATACCTACTGTTTTAATTATTGTAGCTTATGAGTATATTTTGAAGTCAGGGAATATAATACCTCTGGCTTTGTTCTTTTTTTCCTCAGGATGTCTTTGGTTATTTGGGATTCTTTGGGGGTCCCATACAAATTTGAGAATTTTTTGTTCTGTTTCTGTGAAAAATGCCACTGGGATTTGAATGAAAATTGCATTAAACCTGTACATTGCTTTAAGTAATATGACCATTTGAACGGTCCTCCATTCCATGAACACAGAATATTTTTCCATTTCTTTGTGTTTTCTTCAATATCTTTGAACAATGTCTTGAACTTTTCAGTGTATAGGTCCTTCAATTCTTTGTTAAGTTTATTCCTAGGTAATTTTATACTTTTGTTACAATTATAAATGCGATTGTTTTCTTCATTTCTTTTTCTGATATTTTATTGTTAGTATATAGGAATGCCATAAGTTTTGTATTTTGATTTTGTATACTGCAACTGTACTGTATTTGTTTATTGTCTCTAATATTCTTTTGGTGAAATTTTAAAAGTTTTCTATATATAGAATCATGTCATCTGCAAATAGTGACAGTTTTACTTCAGTGTTCATAAATGAGACTAGCCTATATTTAAAAACTTTTTTTTACAGTATTTGTCTGGTATTGATATTGATTATATTATCCTCATAAAAGTAATGGTGGCCCATTCATCTTTTTCTATTTTCTAAAACAGTTTCTTTAAAATGGGATTATCAGGACTTCCCGTCAAGATGGAGGAGTTGGTAAACTCCGTGCTCACCTTCTCTCACAACCACATCACAATTAAAAGTAAATTACAGAACAAACATCATTGAGAACTACCTGAAGACTAGAAGAATAGAAGTCCTCTGACTAAGGATATAAAGAAGCCATATGGAGACTGGTAGGATGGCTGCAGACACAGAATGGGCTGGCCCCACACCCACGAGTGGTGGTTAAGAATCTAGAAGAACATCTCTGCTGTGGAGGTCCCCCCTGAGGAGGGAGGGGCCCCAGACACACACTGGGATCCCCAAACCAGGGCACCAGTGCCAGGAAGAGAAGTCCCCATAACATCTAACTGTGAAAAACAATGGGGATTACATCTGAGTTAGATGAGGGGCTGCTGGAGACCAAGGCATTCTCTTGAGGGGATAGTGCACAGACTTGCTCACTCACAAACTTACTTGCTCTGTGCTCCAGCTCAGGGGCAACAGCTCAGAAAGTACCAGAGATGTTCAGGGAGGAGCCGAATTGACTAACTTCAGGGTGAAGACTGGAAGGATGGGTCAGGAAAGCTCTCTGTAGGCATGGGAATGCTGGCAGACCCCATTGTTCCTTTACTGAGCCCTACCCACAATGAGCCAGGAAGGGCAGGCAGAAACCAAACCTGAGATCTCCATTAACTTAGCTAACATCGTTTACTCTGCCCTGGTGATTCCCTGAGACCTTGTCCCACCCAACTTAAGCACACAAACCGAGCCTCTTCCAGCTGCTTTTCCACCCAAACTTCCTGCCTTAGCTTGCACTGCAGACTTTCCTAAAATCTCTCAAAGGTCTACAAATCCCAAACAAGCAGCAGCTGGCATTAGTGTGCCCCCTACTTCTCAATAAGTGGCCCCAACCCTGGCACGAGTGGTAGTTGGCCTCAGTTCATAACCTACCTCTCTTAGCACAGGTGATAACCAACTGCAGATCACTTTGTAGCTCCTACCGGTTGCCCCAAGCTGGGCATAGACAGCAGCTAACATGGGCCTCCACCAGATCTCCTCCCAAGAGGCCCCAGAACTCACACTCACACACTTGGTGGCCAGCTTCAGACCATACCAGAGTACCATCTTTCTGCTCAACAAATGACACACCAAAAGGGTGGACTCAGCAGGTACCAGAGTCCCAGTTAAGCGAATCTTGCTCCATAGGATAAGCGCACACAATAGCTCATTCACTGTCACAGCCAGTCCTCATAGCCAGTCAACCTGAGGGTCGATCCCTCCAACTGACATAGCAACAGCAATTGAGGCTCAGTTACACAAGGAACACCCCTGGAGCACCTGGCTTAGGTGGTCAGGGAGTATGCACCACTGGGCCCCCAGGACACCTACTATAAGGCCACGCTGCCAAGACTAGGAGACATAGCAGATCAGCCTAATATATAGAAACAAAGGCAAGGAGTCAGCCAAAATGAGGACACAAAGAAACATTTCCCAAGTGAAAGAACATGACAAAACTCCAGAAAAAGAACTAAATGCAATGGAGACAGACAATCTACCAGATGCAGAGTTCAAAACATTGATTATAAGGATGCTCAATGTAGTAAGGGGAAGAGTAGATGAATTCAGTGAGAACTTTAACAAAGAGATAGGAAACAAAAATGGAGATAGAAAACAAAAAAAGAACCAGTCAGAAATGAAGAATACAATAACTGAAATAAAGAATACATTAGAAGAAATCAATAGTAGATTAGATAAAGCAGAGGATCAAATAATCGATTTAGAAGATAAGGTAGCAGGAAACACCCAATCAGAAAAGCAAAAAGAAAATGGATTTTGAAAAATGAGAGTAACTTAAGGGAACTATGAGACATCAAGAGTACCAACATTTGCATCACAACGGTGCCAGAAGGAGAAATGAGAGCAAGGAATTGAAAACCTATTTGAAGAGATAACGGCAGAAAACTTGGCGAAGGAAATATAAACCCAGGAAACACAGTCCCAAAGAAGATGAAAGAGGCCCACAGCAAGAGGCCCATAATTAAAATACCAAAGATTAAAGGTGAAGAGAAGTCTTACAAGCAGCAAGAGAAAAGCAGTTATCTACAAGGGAGCTCCTATAAGACTGTCAGCTGATTTCTCAACAGAAACTGTGCTGGCTGGAAAATTACTGTTTGGCTATCGCCCATGGGAACATAACGCTCTAACGATAAGTTTTCTGCTTCTGTACCCGCTGCTTGCACAACTGACCTGTGGGTTGACAGTTAGTAAAAAGAAGAAAAATAGACTTGTGTGTTCAAACAGGATGAAGAATAGGGGTTTAGGGCTTAAAAACCCTGTACCTCTACATTTTGGGGCTGCTTAATTTGAGGTCTGCGTACCCGTGGCAGACCCAGCTGGCTGAATAAAGAGTGTGTTTCCTATAACTCACTGATTTCTGGTGGTTGTATGTCTATCGGGTGCTGGCAGCTACAATATTTGGAGGCCCCCGCGAGATGTCAGGGAGTGGCCTTGAGATCTAAGATTGGACCGGCCTCTGAAGCGGTTGCTGTCCCTGTTACAGACTCAAAGGGGTGGCCACCCTGAGACGTTCCAGGGCCCTTGAATGCCGTGACAGGGTCAATACAATCATCAAGGATGCAACCTTTAGGACACACTCGTTGTTCCTGATCTCTCCGGGAATCTCTGAAGCCTCGACGTCTAGATAAAAAGGTACCTTTCTGTTTCTGTTGACCGGTTGTTGGGGGTCTGTGGAGAGACTGGACACAGTGATATCTCCCGGACCGTGGCCAGGCCACAGGACGCCACCTCCTGTGCCCTGTCATCAGATTCTGTCTATTGTCTTTGGTCTTGTGTGAGTTGTAGGTGGCGGATCTCTTCGGGTCCACCTACACCCAGTAATTGTTTTTGTCTGAGTGTCTGTCTTGTGTTTTCCATGCAAGCGATGCAGGGAGGCCCGAGTTCACAGAAGACACTCTTGGGGTGTCTCCTGTGACATTTCAAAGAAGGGTTTTTAGAGGGAGCTGATTATGGCATAAAGTTTTCTCCAGGCAGACTAAGAACATTGTGTGAAGTTGAGTGGCCATCTTTTAGTGTAAACTGGCTTCCGGAGAGTTCTTTTGACAGGGGTTTAGTGAGGAATGTTTGGAAGATTGTCACGGGAGACCTGAGACATCCCAATCAGTTTCCGTACATTGATCAATGGTTAAACCTTGTTCAGAACCCCCCTCCTTGGCTCCATCGGTGTACCCTTTCTCGAGTCTTAGTTGTGGGCACCCCGAAACATACAGCAACTGAATATCCTAGACAGTCTAGTCCCTCAGTCCTCCAGTCTCCACTGCAGGACATTGACCTTCCCCCACCCTATAATCCAGGACAACAGAGGCCAAAATACACCACTCCATCTCCTTGGACGTGGGCAGGTAAACGCTTTGGCCCACTGCTCCCACTCCGGGTGGGGCACCAGCCGATACCACCATCCTGGCCATCCTCCCCTTGCGAGAAGCACCACCCCAGGGACATCACACAGACGGGCCCTTTATGGTTTACGTGCCTTTCTTGACTAGTGACCTGTACAAATGGAAGGCAGAGAATCCACCTTTCTCTGAGAAACCCCAGGCATTAATGCGACTCTTAGATAGTGTCTTTCAGACTCACCGCCCCACCTGGGACGATTGCCAACAGCTTTTAATTACCCTCTTCACCAAGGAAGAACGCAGATGCATTCGGGCAGAAGCACAAAAGATAGCTGCGGGAGGGAAGAGAGTTGAGGAAGCAGGGGAACAGATTGAGGGGGAATTTCCCTCCACCCACCCAGACTGGGGACACAATTCTCAGGCAGGGAGAACTGCATTAGATCGGTACCACCAGATTCTAATTGGGGGAATTAGGATGGCTGCTTGTCAGCCAACTAACCTTTCTAAGGTAACTGAAGTTATACAGGGACCTCAGGAATCCACCGGAGCATTTCTTGAACGACTACAGGAGGCATACCGGGTATACACCCTCATTGATCCTGAGTCCTCTGAGAACCAGCGGGCAATTAATGTAGCCTTTGCTACTCAGGCAGCCCCTGATATCCGGTGTAAATTACAAAAAAAAAAAAAAAAATCTGAAGGTTTTGCAGGGATGAACCTGCCCCAACTTGTCGAGATAGCCCAGAAAGTGTTCAACACCAGGGAGGCACCGGATGACCCCAAATGTATGTCTAAAATCCAAAACTACTGTCATCAACCTAGCCAATCTGTTGCCAGACCCAGACCCCGAGACCCCCGTTCATGACTGCATAGGTTTCACTGATGCTGTGTGTTCCTCGCAGCCAGACCTCAAAGACTCCCCTCTGACTGAGGTCAATGAAGTTCTGTTCACGGACAGGAGCAGCTTCATGCAGGAAGGAAGAAGGTACGCTGGGGCAGTGCGCGTTACTCTAACTGGCACCATCTGGTCACAAGCTCTTCCCCATAGGACTTCTGCTCAAAAGGCAGAACTCATTGCCCTCACTGAGGCACTAAGATGGGGAAAGGATAAGGCAGTCACAATATACACAGACAGCCGATATGCCTTTGCCACTGCACATTACATGGAGCCATCTACAAGGAAAGAGGGCTTCTGACTTCAGCTGGGAAGGACATCAAGAACAAGGGTGAAATCTTAGCCTTACTTGAAGCCATATAGATGCTTAAGGCTCTTGCTATTGTCAAAAAGGGAATAGTCCCGAGGCTGAGGGAAACCTGACCAGCCGATGCAGAGGCAAGAACGGGCCACAAGGCCAGTGGGGCCCCCACCATGTCTACTGACTGTTGTCCCTTACCCAGAACAGCCTCCGTCTCCGACCTATACGGTGGAAGAGAACATATATTTTTAAGATAAGGGAGCCACTAGGAACCAACAGGGTGGTAGACAACCCCAGATGGAAAAATCAGGCTCTCATGGGCCCATGGAAGGACTCTCCCCCACCAGCTACACCAGACCACACACCTAGGGCGAACTAAGATGCTCCAAGCTTTAGACTCCTACTTTCACTTGTTCGAAGGGAGAGGAACTGCAGAGGAGATTGCCTTATGATGCCTGGCTTGTGCCCAAGTTAATCCAAAGAAGAGGAAGATAGAAGAACCTAGGCATAGGGAAAGAGGAACTTATCCAGGGAACCACTGGGAAGTCGATTTCACTGAGGTAACCCCAACTGTGGGGGGCTACAAATATTTACTTGTTTTTATAGACACCTTTTCAGGATAGGTAGAGGCCTTCCCTACCAGGAAAGAGACTGCCTTAGTAGTTACTAAGAAACTACTCCAAGAAATCCTCCCTCGATTTGGTCTCCTGGAACTTTAGGGTTGGATGACAGGCCAGCCTTCGTAGCAAAGGTATCACAACAATTGGCTAGCTACCTAAATTTGCGATGGAAAACTTCACTGCGCCTACCAGCCCCATAGTTCAGGCCAAGTAGAGCGAATAAATCAGACCCTAAAAGAGACATTAGTCAAGTTAGGATTAGAAACTGGTGGGACCTGGGTAGAACTTCTCTCCTTCGCTCTTCTCCGAGCCAGGTGTACTCCGTATATTAATGGGTTCACCCCATTTGAAATTTTCTTTGGAAAACCCCCGCCTTTAGTTCCTAGAATAGAAGATGAGAAAAAGGCAGAACTACGTAACCTTGTCTTACTTAAGTCTTTACAGGCCCTTCAAAGTGTACAGAAGGAGATTTAGTCCTGGCTTCATGCTGCCCACTCAGCCCTGGGGGATGGACTTCCCCATCAGTTTCAGCCTGGGGACTCTGTGTGGATCTGGAAGTTCACTTCCAAGGGACTAGAACCCAAATGGAAAGGACCCTTCACTGTCTACCTGACGACACCCACTGCTGTTAAAGTAGACAGCATCCCCTCATGGATTCATCACTCTCACGTGAAGACAGCATGAGAGTGGACAGCTCAGGAAGACAGGCCCTTAAGACTAAGACTCAAGTGTACATAAGTCTAACCCTCTATTTCTTCCTTTTTTCCTCTTTAGCCTAGGCACACAGAAACATACACCGGCCTAGAGTATAGGAGCTTATAGTAATCGAGACCAGTGAAATCATTGCCCAGAACATCACCAGCCACGGTACTCTAGAGATCTGAGTAAACTTGCGCTGGCTTGCCAGAGATCCCCTCGCCATTGCAACAGCCGGACACCACCTTGGATCGGGATCCTTCCTAGGTGGAGGAGCATACTTAAGCTACAACGGAGGGACCCAGCTGTGGCATATTATCGGCTGAGAAAAGCCTCTTAGAGATAGGACTCTATATTTGTCCTCAAGGACATTACCCAGGGATATCCAGCCACATAGGTAATATGGGACTTGGATGTGAGGGCCAAGGCCAATTTTCTTGTGCTAACTGGGGTTGTGAGACTATCTCCACTATAGATAATTATAAAAAAACAGAATGATGATCATATTAGATTAATAAGAGGACCAAGCCCCTCCACATGCTCTCTTGGGTCTTGCAATCCTATCATAATCACCATTAAAACTGGTAGCCCTGGGGGACAACACTATTGGCTCACAGGACAGACACGGGGTATCAGATTATATAAAACCTGGTATGATTCAGGATTATATTTTACTACACAGGTTAAAGACCCTCCCAGGAAGGCTAACCCTATAGGACCCAACAAACCACTTCTAGTTCTGGGACTACCCCAAAGTCTTACACCTAAGAAAACTTATGTTTCCGGAGCAACTCCAACTTCAGCTCTAGCCCCTCCAAGTAGTAGCCTAACAGCTATTAAACCCCAGGCATTGGATCAGCCACAACCAGAACCAGAAGGAGCATTAATATCTATGCTAATGGCAATACACAAGGTCTTAAATAAGACCACCCCAGACATAGGACAAGATTGCTGGTTGTGCCTAAACTCAAAACCCCTTACTATGTCGGGGTAGGAACTCCCCTAAACTTAACTGAGCTTAGCAGGCTAGAACTTCAAGTTGATTCACTAGCAGAAGTAGTCCTCCAACATAGAAGAGGTTTAGCTTAATTATTCTTAGAATAAGACGGGTTATGTATGGTTCTAGGTGAAACCTGTTGCTTCTATGCCAATAACTCTGGAATAATTAGAGAAAGCTTACTACTAGTACAGAGAAATTTAGATGCCAGGGAAAAACAAAGACTAGAATCAGATAACTGGTTTCATAGGATGTTCAATTGGTCGCCATGGCTAACAACCCTCCTATCTGCTGTAGCTAGACCTTTAATCCTCCTCCTCCTCCTCTTGTTAACTTTTGGCCCATGTTTCCTCAATTTCTTGTTTGCATATATAAGGGAGAAAATTAATTCTATTAAACTTTTAGTAATACAAAATAGAGGCTATGAGCAAATTCCGCATGAAGAATCAAGGATTTGATTTTCCACTAAGGCCAGTGGAGAATGTGCTGGCTGAAAATTACTGTTTGGCTATCGCCCATGGGAACATAACGCTCTAACGATAAGCTTTCTGCTTCTGTACCCCCTGCTTGCACAACTGACCTGTGGGTTGACAGTTAGTAAAAAGAAGAAAAATAGACTTGTGTGTTCAAACAGGATGAAGAATAGGGGTTTAGGGCTTAAAAACCCTGTACCTCTACATTTTGGGGCTGCTTAATTTGAGGTCTGTGTACCCGTGGCAGACCCAGCTGGCTGAATAAAGAGTGTGTTTCCTATAACTCACTAATTTCTGGTGGTCGTGTGTCTATTGGGGGCTGGTGGCTACAACAAAACTTTGCAGGCCAGGGGAATTGGCATGAAATATTCAAAGTGGTGATAAGCAAGGACCTACAACCAAGATAACTCCACCCAGCAAGATTATCATTTAGAATCAAAGGACAGATAAAAAACTTCCCAGACAAGAAAAAGCTAGTTCATCAACACCAAACCATTATTATAAGAAATGTTAAAGGGACTTCTTTACTAGGGAAGAAGGGAAGAAAAGATAAAAAATATGAATAATAAAATGGTAATAACTACATACTTATCAATAATCACTTTAAATGTAAACAGATTAAATGCTCAAATCAGAAGACATAGGATGGCTAAATGGTTAAGAAAGCAAGACCCATATATATTCTGCCTACAAGAAACTCACTTCAGATCGAGACACGCTGAAAGTAAAAGAATGGAAAAAGATATTTCATGCAAATGGAAATGCTAAAAAAGCTGGGGTAGTGATACTTAGGTCAGACAAAATGGACTTTAAAACACAGGCTATAACAAGAGAAAAGGACATTTCGTAATGATAAAGGGAACAATCCAACAAGAGGATATAACCCTTGTAAACATTTACGTGCCCAACGTAGGAGTTCCTAAATATATAAAGCAAATATTGATGGACATAAAGGGAGAGACTGACAGTAATATAGTAATTGTAGGGGATGTTAACATTCCATTGATATCAGTAGATAGATGATTCAGGCAGAAAATCAACAAGGAAACAGCAGCTTAAACAACACATTAGATATATTTTATTAATAGTTTTAGAGCATTTCACCCCAAAGCAGCAGAATATACATTCTTTTCGAGTGCATATGGAACATTTTCCAAGATAGAACACATTTTTAGGCCACAAAACAAGTCTCAATAAATTTAAAATGATATCAAGCACCTTTTCTGATCATAATGGTATGAAACTAGAGATCAATTACAAGAAAAAACTGAAAAACATGCAAACACCTGGAGGCTAAATAATGTGCTACTAAGCAGCAAATGGATTAACAATGAGGTTAAGGGAGAACTCAAAAGGTACCTTGGGACAAATAAAAATGAAAACACAACAACCCCAAATCATGGGACACAGCGAAAACAGTTCTAAGAGGGAAATTCATAGCAACAGAGGCCTATCTCAAGAAACAAGAAAAATCTCAAAACAATCTAACCATGCACCTAAAGGAATTAGAAAAAGGAGAATGAACAAAACCCAAAGTGATTAGAAGGAAGGAAATAATAAATATCAGAGCAGAAATAAAATAGTCTAAAATAAAACAGTACAAAAGATCAATGAAACCAAGCGCTGGTTTGTTGAAAAGAAAAATAAAATTGATAAATCTTCAACCAGACTCATCAAGAAAAAAAGATGGAGGACACAAATAAAATCAGAAATGATAGAGAAGTGACAATGAACACCTCTGAAATACAAAGGATTATAAGAAAATACTATGAATAATAATATACCAACAAATTGGACAACCTGGAAGCCATGGATAAATTTCTAGAAACATACAATTATCCAAGACTTAAGAAGAAACAGAAAACCTCAACAGACCAAGAACTGCTAATGAAATGGATCCAGTAATTCAAATATTTCCAACAAACAGAAGCCCTGGACCAGAGGGCTTCACAGGTGAATTTTTCCAAACATTCAAAGAAGAGTTAACACCTATCCTTCTCAAACTATTCCAGAAAATAGAGGAGGATGGAAGGCTCCCAAAATTATTTTATGAGGCCAACATTACCCTGATTCCAAAACCAAACAAATACATTACGAATCTCTATCTCTATCTCTATCTCTATCTACACACACACACACAAGCACACACACATGCACACACACACACACTCATACACACATATATACATACATGCATGCCAATGTCCCTGATGAACATAGGTGATAAATTCCTCAATAAAATTTTAGCAAACAAATTTAGCAATACATTAAAAAGATCATACATCATGATCAAGTGGGATTTACTCTACTCCTAGGATGCAAGTGTGGTTTAATATCTGCAAATCAATTAACATGATACACCACAGGATGTGGAGAAAAGGGAACCCTTGTGCACTGTTGGGCTTGTAAATTGGCACAGCCACTATGGAAAACAGTACAGAGTTTCCTCAACAAATTAAAAACAGAACTACCATATGACTCAACAATTCTACTTTTGAGTATTTATCCGAAGAAACCCAAAATGCTAATTCGAAAAGACATATGCGTCCATATGTTCACTGTAGCATTATTTACAATAACCAAGATATGGAAGCATCTTAAGTGTCCATGGATAGAAGAATGGATAAAGAAGATGTGGTACATATATACAATGGAATATTACTCGACTATAAAAAGAATGAAATCTTGCCATTTGCAACAACATGGATGGACCTAGATGGCATTATGCTGTCCGATAAGTCAAACAGAGAAAAACAAATACCAATTGATTTCACTTATATGTGGAATCTAAAAACCAAGACAAATGAATAAACAAAACAGAATTAAATTCATAGATACAGAGAACAAGTTGATGGTTGCCAGGAGGGAGGTGTGTTGGGAGATGGATGATAAAGAGGAAGGGATTAAGATGTACAAATTGCCAGTTATAAAAATAGTCATGGGAAGGTAAAGTATAGCATAGGAAATATAGTCAATAATATTGTAATAAATATGTACAGTGTCAGCTGGGTACTAGACTCGGGTTGATCACTTTATAAATTATATAAAGGCTCATCATTATGTTATAAACTTGAAACTAATATAGTATGTCAACTGTAATTGAAAAATTTAAAAATTATAAAATAATATTGCCATGTTTAATACCAAATAAAATAATAAAATGGGATTATAAGTTTCTTGAATATTGATGGAACACACAAAACCTTCTGGACCAGATAAATTTTGTGGGAGAGACTTTTAATTACTGATTCAATATCTTTAATAATTAAATTTATATTTAGATTTTTCTACTTCTGACAGTTTAGGAAAGCCATATTTTCTAGGGAATATTCCATTTTTCTCTAAGTTTTCAAAATTGTTGTAATATTATTTACAGTGTTAGTATTCTTATCATTGAAAATTTCTACTGTTTCTGTAGTTTGATCTCATTTTTCATTCCTAATATTGGTTATATGCTTTCTCCCTTTTTTCTTAATCATACCAGACACTTGTGTATTTAAGTCAGTTTTTTTTTATTATTTTTGTTCTTATCTTTAGTATTTCCTTCTTTATGTTTCATTGCATACTCTTGTTCTTTCTCCAGTTTATTAATTTGGATGCATATTATTTTTAGTCTTTCTGTTTTTCAGATTTTTCAAATTTTATTTTTTTAAATTTTGCTTGACATACAATATTATATTATTTTCAGGTGCACAACACAGATTAGACATTTTTGAAGTGATCACCTCAATAAATCCAATACCCATCTGATACCATACATGGTTATTATAATACTTAAGACTATATTCCCCATGCTATATTCTACATCTCCATGACTGTTTTATAACTACCAATTTATACCTCTTAATCCCCTCCCCTTTTCACTTACCCCTCACCCACAATCTGGGAACCATCAAAATGCTCTCTGTATCTATGAGCTTGTTTTTGTTGTTTGTTTGTTTAACCTGTTCTCTAGATTCTACCATTTAAGTAAATCATATGACATCTGTCTTTCTCTGACTGACTTACTCCATTGAGCATAATACCCTCTAGGTTTATCCATGTTGTTGTAGATGACAAGATTTCATACCTTTTTATGGCCAAGTAATATTCCATTGTATATATGTACCACTTCTTCTTGATCCATTCATCCACTGATGGACACTCAGGTTGCCTCCATTTCTTGGCTATTGTAAATAACACTGCAATGAACATATGGATGCACATGCCCCTTTAAAGTAATATTTTGGGGTTTTTTGGGGGGGGGATAAATACCCAGAAGTGGCATTACTGTGTACTTCTTTGTCTCTTGTTATAGCCTTTCTTTTAGAGTCCATTTCATCTGGTACTAGTATCCCTACTCCAGCTTTTTTTTTTTTCATTTTCATTTTTATGAAATATCTTTTTCCATCCTTTTACTTTCAGTATATGTGTCTTTTGATCTGAAGCAAGACTCATGTAGGCAGCATATGTAAGGATCTTGTTTTCTTATCCATTCAGCCACCCTATGTCTTTTGATTTGATCATTTAATCCATTTACATTTAAAGTGATTGTTGCTAATATGTAGTTATTGCCATTTTATTATTCATATTTTTGATCTTCTTCTTAAAAAGTCCTTCTAACATTTCTTGTAAAACTGGTTTTGTGGTAACAAATTCTTTAGCTTTTTCTTGTCTGGGGAGCTCTTTTATCTGTCCTTTGATTCTAAACAATAGCCTTGCTGGGTAGAGTTATCTTGGTTGTAGGTCCTTGCTTATCATCACTCTGAATATTTCATGCCAATCCCTCTGGCCTGCAAAGTTTCTGTTGAGAAATCAGCTGACAGTCTTATGGGAGCTCCCTTGTAGATAACCAATTGCTTTTCTCTTGCTGCTTTTAAGATTCTCTTTGTTTTTAACCTTTGGCATTTTCATTATGATGTGTCTTGGTGTGGGCCACTTTCTGTTCATCTTGTTTGGGACTCGCTGCACTTTCTGGTTTTGTATGTCTACTTCTTTCACCAAGTTAGAGAAGTTTTCTGCCATTATTTCTTCAAATAGGTTTTTCATCCCTTTTTCTCTCTTTTCTTTCTGGCTGGTACCTCTATGATGCAAATGTTGGTACTTTTGACGTTGTTCTAGAGGCCCCTTAAATTTCATATTTTAGGATTCTCTTTCATTTTGCTGTTCTGATTGAATGTTTTCTGCTATCTTATCTTCTGAATCACTGATTTGATTCTCTGCTTCATCTAATCTGTTGATTTCCTCTAATGTAGTCTTCATTTCAGTTTTGCATTCTTCGTTTCTGACTGGTTCATTTTTATGTTTCCTATTTCCATTTTCATGTTTCCTATCTCTTTGTTGGAGTTCTTACTGAGATCATAGAGCATCTTTATATCCAGTGATTTGAATTCTGCATCCAGTAGATTGCTTGTGTCTATTTTGTTTAGTTGTTTTTCTGGAGCTTTGTTCTGTTCTTTCACTTGGGACACATTTCTTTGTCTCCCCATTTTGGCTGCCTTCCTGTGTTTGTTTCTATATATTAGGTAGAGCTGCTATGTCTCCTGGTCTTAATAGAGTAGTCTTATGTAGTAGGTGTCCTATGGGGCCCAGTGGCACAGTCTCCTTGGTCATCTGAGCCAGGTGCTCCAGGTGTGTGTCCCTTGTGTGGGTTGTATGGGTCCTCCTGTTGTAGTTGAGCCTTGGTTTCTGTTTGCATGTCAGTGGGAGGGATTGACCCTCAGGCTGATTGATTGTGAGGAATGGCTGTGACTCTAGTAGATGAGTTGTTATTTAGGGGCCGACCCCACAGAGCAGGATTTGCATGAGCAGAGCTCTGGTGCCTGCCCAGTCTGCCCTTTGGATGTGTTGTTTGTGGAGGTGGCCAAAAGCAACCACCAGGCATGCCCTCCTTCGGGCCTCCTTGGAAGGGCCACAAAGTGATCCACAGATGTCTTCTATCTGTTATGGGCTTGGAGGTGCTTGAGAGAGGCTCAGATGTCAATTGAGGCCAGCTGCCACTATCACTAGTCTTGGATCTGCTTAACAAGAGGTACAGGGCACACTGAGGCCAGATGCTACTTGTTTGGGGTTTGTGAACCTTTGACAGATTTTAGGAAAGTCTGCAGCATGAGCCAAGACAGGCCATTTGTTTGGAAAAGCCACTGGAGGTGGCTTGAGTGGGCCCACAAGTTGGGTGGGACAGATTTCAGTGAATCACCAGGATGGGGCAACCAGTGTAAGCCAGGTCAGTGGAGACTCAGATATCGTGCCTGCCTTTGTGCAGGCTAGGATAGGGGAAGGCTCAACAAAGGAATAATGCCTTCTGCCAGCACTTCTGTCTGAGAGAAACTTGCCCCTCCACCCTTTACCTTGAAGCCAGACAATTGAGTTCCTTCCCATCTGTCCCTCATGACTTTTGAGCTGCTACCTCAGTGCTGGGGCTTAGAGCGAGCGAGTTTGTTAGTGGGCAAGTCTGTGCACTGTCTCCTCAAGAGAATGCCTTGATATCCAGTAGCCCTCTGTGTAACTCAGATGCAGTCCCCACTGTTTTTCACAGTTAGATGTTATGGGGACTTCTCTTCCCGGCACTGGTGCTCTGAGCTGGGGATCCCAGTGTGCAGCTGGGACCCCTTGCCCTTCAGGGGGGAACTTCACAGTCAAGATATTCTTCCGGATTCTTAACTGCTGCTCATGGGTGTGAGACCAGCCTGTTCTGCATCTCCACGCCTCTCACCAGTCTCCACATGGCTTCTTCTTTATATCCTTAGTTAGGAGACTTCTGGTTAGCTAGTTTTCAGGTAGTTTGTAATGATGGCTAATCTGTAATTTAGTTTTAATTTTGATGTGGTCGTGGGAGAAAGAGAACACAGTGTTTACCAACTTCGTCGTTTGGACTGAAAGTCTCTTAAAAGTATGATTATGGAGACTGAGGAGTTCCACAATCTGTCATCTGCAAGCTGGAGGCCCAGGAAAGCCAGTGATGTAGTTCCAGTAGAGTCCAAAGGCCTGAGAATTGGGGGTGCTGATGTCTCACATTCAATATTTTCAGAGTTAGATTGAGGGAGAGATGAGGCAGTGATTTAGAGAATCCTGGCCTCAAATTTAATAAAGTGAAAAGTCCTTCCACACCCGTCTCCATAACATTCTTACAATAGCCGCATTGGACTTTTGAGCACTTGAAATGTGGCTATTGAGACAGGAATTGAATTTTATATTTTAACTTATTTCAATTAATTTTAATTTAAGTAAGTTTAAATTTAGATCACTGCTTGTGGCTAGTCCCCACCATATTAGATAGCATTCTTTAATGAGACAGACAATATCTGAGAGCACTCACAGCATTATTTTCTTACCATTCTGGTTTTTAGTTTCCTCTATAAATTATGTCCCCAAGAATTTATCTTACTTTCTTAACTGTTCATTTAAAAGGATGTTAAATTTTGTCTAGTGTTTTTTGTAATATGGGGAGGTTTTGTATTTTTTAGTTCACAGTATTGCCAGAAGTAGAACATAGTCTCTCTTTCCATTTTCTCTCCCCTCCAATGCATCATCTCTACTGCAAAGCAATTTATCTAAAATGCAAATCTGTTCATGTTACATTTCTGCTTTCAAGAGTTCCGTTTTCTCTCAGAATGCAGCCCAAGCTCAGCCCGCATGTGAGGTCCTCTGTGACCTAGCCCCTGTTTCCTCAGCCTTATCTTTCACTGCATCTTCTTCAGATTCAAGCAGTGCCAAATATGTGGTCATAACCTTCAAAATACTTTATTGTTTACATATCTGTCTTTCTCTTTGTCTGAACTTCTAGGAAAGGACTTGCTTTTTTTAGTCTCTGGAACCGCAATACGTAGCCCAGGAACTGACCCAGGGAGGCACTGATGCTAGGATTTCTGCTCTATCCAGAAGGGTGGCAGTATCACTGTAAGCATCTGTGAAGCAGCTCAGGGCACAGCCTGGCTCTAAGTATTAGAGGAGCTCTGAATTGGAGCAGTTGTAGTATTTGTCTTCAGAGAGCTCTCAAAGTAGTTTTGAGGCTTTAAGTTCCTAATAAGCCAAAGCATTGCAGACTCATGCTGCTTCGGGCACAGTTCCCTGCCAGCTTCCCTTTCATTTTCTGAGAGTCAGTATGGTAACTATGTGATCGGGCACAGAGGACCCTGCTTGTGTCTTTTCGCAGGGTATACCTGTGAAGCTCTACACATCCTCTGACAGTTCCCTTTTGATTGTTCTTTATTCCTGCTGTGAAAGATGAAGAGGGCAGTGACAATAAAGAGAATGGATGAATAAAGAATGGGGCCTTGGTTCAGTACTAGGAAGGGCTGGCTTTGCCTCGCTGAGCTTTCCTTTGCCGCTGAGTGATTAGGGACATCTCTTCTTTCCTCCTAGTCCATCTACTGCTGTTTCAGGAAGCCAGTGAGCCATCGGCCTTTCTGTTCCAGGGGGCAAGAATATTCAGTCTCCAAATGAGCCTTACCCAGGGCCCAGCACTTAGGGAAATATTTTTCAGGTTGAAACCTGCTTGGTTTGTCCCTGTCTCCCAGGATACCTGCAAGCTTCTGCCATCCTAGGCTTGTGAAGAGAGTGGTAGGCAGGTTAGAGCACTAGGCTGAGAGTCAGAAGTCTAGATATAACCTTAACTCTGCCCTTAACTAGCTTTTTGACTTGGAGTAAGTTGCTTCACCTCTCTGTCCCTCAGTTTCCAGATATAGTAACAATGTTGCAACAATGTTTTTGAAAACTTAGAGGAAAAAATGGGAAAATTCTCTAGAAAAATATGACTTTCCTAAACTGTCAAGAGTAGAAAAACCTAAATATAAATTTAATTATTTAAGATATCTAGCATAGACCCCAGGTGCTTATGTGGTGCTCAGTGACTGTATCTTCCCTTTTCTAGATACATGTAGGATATTTGTACTCACTTTATATATGAGAAAGTCTTTTGTCTTCTTTTCACCCTCGTCACATCTTTGTCAAGTCCTTTCCAGGCTCAAGGAAAGGCTCTGTGTGTGTGTGTATACATAGAAGATTAGGAAAAAAAAAAAAAACAGTGCAAAGAGGAAATCCTTCTAACACTCAGACCATCAACTTATTCTGTCATATACCCTGATTTCTCATCCTTATTATTTGTGGTATTTATATTCAGGAGCTTCAGACCTGAAAGAAATTGGGCTAAAGAATCTCATACAGAAAGTTAATCTGACTGATTGACAGTACATTTCCCACAAATACAATGAATAACATCCAAGGGCTGTTACAAGTTACCAGGAAGGAAACTGTCCTCGCAGAGGCACCTGGCCAGTGAGAGCAGGAGGGGAGGATGTGTGAGTGGGCCAGGGTAGAGGGACATGAGGGTGGGAGAGTGGGGACAGATTCATCAGTGATCTCTCAGGAGCCAAGTTCTTTGTCTTCATCAGCTGCTTCTGGTTCTTCTTCAACTTCTTTATTAACTTGAGCAGAAATCTTGGGCCAACTTTCAGGGTAGCTGTTGGCTGGTATTTTCTCTTGGGGAGAGCTGGGAGAGTGCTTGTAATCACTCCCATTAGTAGTTGGCAGCTCCCCAATCTGCTTTCTAACCTGGACTGGCTCAGCTCTAACATCTGCTGGATCTGCTGCGATGCTCATGAGTGCAGGTTGTATCTGCTGTTTAGCCCCCACCTTGCCCCATGTGGGTGGGCCTTGGCATCAGCTGGCATAGCTGAACCTCTCACACTGTGAAGATCAGCTCCAAGAACCACTGCTCCTAATCGAGAGCAGCTTTGCTCCCTGGCACATACCGAAGTGCAAAGCTATGGGAGAACAGAACCCTGAATGTGGCCTCAGCAAAGAATCCAGCCCAGAGAAGTCATTAGTGTCCTGTGCTATAAGTAAATGTTCCCTGGGAGGTTAAACATGAGATAAATGGAGTTATGACGATAACATTGATCATAACCAGCTACCTTTAACTGAATACATACTCCACTCTGGGTACTGGGGTTAAACCCTTTGAACACACGACCTCTCTTTATACAATAGTCTGTTAAGGTAGATATCAGTTCATTTTTACAGTTCGATAATTGGAGGCTCACAGAGGTGAAATAACCAGTCCAAGATCACAGAAACTCAGTGGCAGAGTTGAGACCACTGACCCCAGAGCTCAAGTTCTTACCACCATACCTCCTCTGCCTTTCATGACAATTGGACATAGAGCTTTTCAAAGGTTGTGTGTTCTGGGGTGGATGGAAATAATGTTGGTTTTGAGTTCTAAATCTCACATCTCCATGGATTAGTTATACAGACTGCCCTCTGAGAGACTGGAGAAAGCATGTTTGGCTCAAACTGACCCTAATTCAAGAAGCAGGTTTAGAGGCAAGTCCTGGTCCACCAACCATTGTGTTCCACTGATCCCCCCACCTTGGGTTTCATGGTGTTGTCTAGGAAGGTGAGACCAGCAGCAGAAGGTTTAAGGGTAATGAAATGAAGGCAATGAACATGCAACCTGCAGAATGTGGAGGATGAAGGGGCAGGCAAGCTTCTGGTCTTGCTTTGATGTGGCTGGGATGTTTGCATTATACATGAGCCTCATGTTTTTTATTTTGAGCCCAACTGCTCTAGTCATTTTTTCTCTCCTAAACTCCTAAAGGCATAACTCTACCTGCTGCCTTCCTGAGGTGCTGCCAGATATCCAGCCCCAGTCATGGACTGAGTCCATGAGAGTGAGTCAGTATAAGCTTTGCACTTGTAGGTACAGGGCCACTGTGCCTACTGTCCACTTTGGTGGGTTGTAACATTCACCACCACCCACTTTGAGCCTTTGTTTCTGGAACCTTTGTATCATGGTACCAATACTTCTAAATGTCCCTTTATTTTCCTCTCTGCTAGATACATCTTTCTATTGTTTCCAATTCCTGCTTTAAAAAGCACTGAGAATATCAAAAGCCCCACATGACGGGGACCTTATAAATAATTATTTTACCTGTCCTCTCTTCCCAAGCACTTATATTCAGAGAACTTCATTCTCTGAATATCGGGACCCCTTGTAGGTGGTTCACTGAACCCAGTGCAGGAAACATGAATACGTATATGTATATGATTACATGACTGGGGCTGCTGTTCCTGGTCCTTTTAATCGGTATGGCCTGACTCCTTCATTAGTTTTTAAGTGTATAAGGAGAGGCAGGATGGCCCCATGGAAAGGGCACTGGACAGTGTAGAGGCCAAAGCTGCCTTGATGCCTGCAAAAGAAAGGATGCTGACCAGGAGCAGAGGCCTGAACCTCTCTCCTGAGCCTGGTGCTTGGAGGCGTGGCTATGCTGAGAGCAAGGCCAAGAAGTCACTCACCACTAATGCTCTACGGCTTCTGCTGGTGGGACCTCAGATGGACTTCTCTAGGAATTCTGTGCTTCCTTTAGGTTCTCCAAGTGCTGATCTCCTCACTCCCTTGTCACTCCTCATTGTGACACCTACCCTCCTCTCCTCTCATCCTCCTGGCCTACAAGGCTCCCCACCCTAATGATTCTTGCTCCCCTCACCACCCTTTTCCTCCTACTGATCCAGGGAACCATGCTTTCTCCTCTCTGGTCTCTCCTCCTCCTCTCTCCTTGGAATCCAGTCCTGGTTTCCCCGCAGCCAGCCTCCCTTTCCTCTCTGCCTGGGCTCGCCCCCGCCCCGTAGCGCCCGCCGTCACCACCGCGGGTTCAGCTACTCGCCAACCCGAGCTCCCAGCCACCCGGGGCTCGGCTCGCCCAGTCCCGCGGCTCCAGTCCGGATATCGCTGCTGCCCAACCCGGGTACGAGTCCCGCCGCTGGGGAGGAGGCGGCGGCTGGCCCGGCTCCCTTCGGCAGCCTCGCCAGCCCAGGGTTGGCGGGGAGGAAACAGCTGCCAGCCCCCCGGAGGACAATGCGCCCAGCTCTCGGGCAACCCCGCTCGGTCTCGTCCTCGTCCGGCTCTTTCCCGCCGCCCCCCGCCGCCGCCCGGCCGCAGCCCCTCTACCTCCGGGGGGGTTCCCCCCACGGCCGGAGAGGCTCAGGCGATAGCAGCACCAGCACCAGCGCCAGCACCAGCCGGGGGGGAAGCGGCGGCAGACGCGGCGGGGGCGGCGGCTCCCCCAGCAGCAACACCAGCGCGGAGAGGGAGGACGACGACGAGAGCGTCAGCATCAGCAAGCCGCTGGTGCCCGCCGCCACCGCCGGAATCCCGGGGCCCCTGGCTCAGGGGGGCGCCCCAGCCGCCGACCCCTCACCCGCCGCCTTCTCCTCTTCGGCCTCCACTCCCTCCTCCACCTCCACGCCCACCTCCTCCTGCAGCATGACAGCCGCGGGCTTCGGCGGAGGCACGGCGGCTGGGGGCGTCGGTGGCCCCGGGGGCCGTTCGGCTGGGGGTGCGGGCGGCACCGGGACCGGCAGCAGCGCCTCCTGCTGTTCGTGTTGCTGCTGCTGCTGCTGCCGCCCAGCCCGGCCGGGACGCAGGGGTCGGCGCCGCGGCTGCGCCCCCAGTCCCGGGTGCCATTGGGGTTACCAGGCGCTGTCCGTGGTGCTGCTGCTGGCTCAGGGCGGGTTGCTGGACCTGTACCTCATCGCTGTCACCGACCTGTACTGGTGCTCCTGGATCGCCACCGACCTGGTAGTGGTGGTGGGCTGGGCCATCTTCTTCGCCAAGAACAGCCGGGGCCGTCGGGGCGGCGCGGCGAGCGGCGTGCACAACCACCACCAGCACCACCACCACGCTGCGCCGCCTCTGCACCTGGCCGCCGCCTCCGCCGGGGCTGCGGCCGGGGCCAAGGCGCGCGGCGGCCGCGGGGTCGCCGGAGGCCCGGGGGGCGGCCCAGGGGCGACCGCGGCGGCGGGCGAGTTCGCCTTCGCCTACCTGGCCTGGCTCATCTACTCCATCGCCTTCACGCCCAAGGTGGTGCTCATCCTGGGCACGTCCATCCTAGACCTCATCGAGCTACGCGCGCCCTTCGGCACCACCGGCTTCCGCCTCACCATGGCGCTGTCGGTTCCTCTACTCTACAGCCTTGTGCGGGCCATCAGCGAGGCGGGAGCCCCTCCGGGCTCTACGGGACCCCTGCTTCTGCAGCCCCAGCAGCACCGCGCCGCTGGCTGCTTCCTGGGCACGTGTCTGGACCTGCTCGACAGCTTCACCCTGGTGGAGCTGATGCTGGAAGGACGAGTGCCGCTACCCGCACACCTGCGCTACTTGCTCATCGCTGTTTATTTTCTCACCCTCGCCTCGCCAGTGCTTTGGCTCTACGAGCTCAACGCTGCAGCCGCAGTTTCGCCCTGGGGCCAGGCGTCGGGGCCCGGAAGCTGCAGCCGCCTCCTGCGCCTGCTGGGCGGCTGCCTGGTGGACGTGCCCTTGCTGGCGCTGCGCTGCCTGCTGGTGGTGAGCTACCAGCAGCCCCTCTCTATCTTCATGCTCAAGAACCTTTTCTTCCTCGGTTGTCGTGGTCTGGAAGCCCTAGAAGGCTGTTGGGACCCGGGGAGTCGGGCCTCCCCCAGTCGGGCCAGAGGAGCCTATGGCGCTCCACCCTCCGCCCCACCGCCACCGCCTCCTCTGCCACCACCTCAGGGAGGTTCTCAGCTGGGTCACTGCATCTCGGAGAACGAAGGAGGGGCGCATGGCTATGTCAACACTCTGGCTGTGGCCTCCCAAAATTGAGGGACATAAAGGAGGGGGGCTTGCTTTCCGGTTGAGAGACCCCAGCTCTCTTGTCCTCCGACCTTCTCTCACCTAGATCTGATCAGGCTGTTTGGAAGAGGTAACTTAATAGGGCTAAAGGCCAGTGTGTCCTTCTGCACCCCTTGGATCAAGACTGCTTTGAGGGAGACCAGCAGCTAATGGTGAGGGAGGAAGTTCCACTTACTCTATTCTCCCTTCTCCATGCCTGACCCTAATCCTAGCCTCCAAGGGGCTGGATAACTCTGCTTCTCGCTTTTCCCACCTCCATCCTAATTCCTATCCATTGTGTATGTGTGCGTGTTGGAGGGGGGATAGAGGAAATGGGGTGCCCCAACTGGGGTTACTGGGCCTTGGGCCTTCCCCCTTGCTTGGAAGTGCCAGCTTCTTTTAGGCTGTGGTTAGTGACGACTGTCCCATGCCTTGAAATTGACTCAGAATCCACTATCCCTCTATGTGTCTTCCAGATTTCTTCCAGATGGTAGATGCAAAATCTATGTCTCTGTGTATGTGTAGTGTTGTTTTCTTAAGTCCACCCTGTGGCCCCTTGCATTCAGTAGGAGATCTGGGGAGGCCCTGCTCTCCCCACCATACATAACACCGCTCTCTTCATTCCTATCTGAATTTGTGGCCATGAATTCCCAGAAAGAGCTGGGCTCCTGGGAGCTGCCCAGTTGCTCTCCTTCAAGGGAGAAGCTCACCCAGGATCTTCCTCAATCCTTCTCCTCTCTTCTCAGCTTGCGGGGAGCAGAGGGTTCATACTCTAAGGACCAAACTGCACCCTTTCTTGGGTGAGTGAGCATTTCTACCTCTGTGCTTTCAACTTTTGTTGCATCATGCACTGATGCTGCTTGCAAAAAATAAAGACAAAATACTCGGAAGTTGCATTCAACATGGCCACTGGATCCAGCTGGGGTTTGGTGCCAGTGTTATTACAGGGTCTGTGGAGTATCAGCCATTGGCTTGTCCTCCTCTCTCCCTCCCTCTGCACCCAGAACTCTTATCCTTCCTGAGGTTTCTTGCTAGATGGGTTAGATCTTGGCTCAGAACAACAGCTTTGGTGGGTTTCCTGGATAGATGTGAAACAGGAAATCCAGTTCTCCACCTGTCCTCCCTCTAGGAAGTTTGGTGTAGATCAGAAACGGTGCTAGTGACTTTTGACCTCTGCTCTGGCTAAGAGAATCTCCAGGGAAAAGAAAGGCTTCATGGAATAGGGTGAGCAAACCCTACCCCTGCCCACCCTTCCTCCCTGGTATTCCTTTTGTTGAAGATGATGACAAGGGACATCCAGGGGTTGCTCACTAATAGTCTTGGTGTGGACATCACTCTTGGAATCTTTGAAGCAGGATAAGTATTTTTAGGGGAGGTAAGAGTACAGGAAGACAGTTGGGAGCAAGGCCAGGAAATACTCTCCTCCACCCTGCAGTAGGATGGGGTGGAGCAAAATTGTAAAAATTTTTGTTTCTCCTTCTCCCTTCTTATGCTTGGGAAGTTTTGTGTGGTATAATAAACCCTGGACATATAATAAACCCAGAAGTCATAGATTGTAGTTTTGACTCTGTCACTCGCTAGCTTTGGGTGACACATCACATTTGCTTTCTGGGCCTCAGGTTTTCACTTGGGACCCCTCTCCCCCAACTTCTTGGGGGCTTGTTGATAGAAGATGTCCATGTAGACAGTGACACAAAAGGGGCCGATAGCTTGACCACAGCTCTCCTTGAACCTCCCCCTACTCTCGCAGTGGGGAATAATGGAGGAAAAATGTTTACACTCAATGCACTATCTGTGCTTCCAGCCCCTCACCTTACCAGGTCCAAAACAAGCTGTTTGGGTTTTGCAGCTGATTTTTTTTCTACCTTTTCTCCTTCCTCTACTAACTCCCCTTTTTCCCCTTTGAATTCCACGTGCTCAGAGTTCTGGGGCCCAGACCCTGTGTGGGCCCCAATAGCTGCTCCCTCTGTTTCTACATCCTCTCTCCAGCTTTGCTATTTCTCTGCTACCTAATCTCAGTGACTGTGAAAGGACTTTGTGTCTGAGCCATGGCCAGCTCCTGGCTGGCCCCCTTCCCTACCCCCTTTCTATTGTTTGGATGATGGCCTCCCTGCTGAGTGACTGACTATAAAATCTCTGCGTGCTTGTTGGGTTTTCTGGCTGGAGGCTTTAATAGGTTCCTATGAGCTGCCACTTCCCTAGGTATGCTGAGAGACTGATGGCAACCAGGCCAATTTCGGTAGAGGCCAGGCCTGTGCAGGCCCTGCCTCTCCTCCTCCCTCCACCCCCGCCCCACTGCCAGACATCCTCTTTCAAACATTTGGTGCAAGCACCTTGTGCTCAGGGGGTCAGTCCCTTCCTGCCTTCTGGTATGTTTTTCTTGAATCCTTTTACTTACTTTCCTTGCCCCATTCACAAGAAGAAATGACCCTTAAAGCTTCATTTTTCTTACTTTCTAGGGGAATCTGTAGGGTGGGGGTCAAACTGGAGATGTTCCCCAGAGGTCTGATAAATAGAAGTGTACTGTGTCCTGAGGCTGATGCCAGCAGCACAATTCAGACCAGAACCCAGGTTCAGAATCCAGACTGCTTGCCTCTAACATTTGAGCAAGGAAGAGCATCCTCGCTGTGAGGTTGGACTAGATTCTCTCTAAAGGCCATTCTCATATAGCATGCCCTGGCTCTGATTTCATGTGTTTTTATGGAAGAGCTAGCTGGCAGTTAGATCCTGGAAGAAGGGAAATGGCACCTCACTAGCATTTATCATGTCCTCCACCCCCTTCTCTTTTTAAAAATAAAACCAGCTTCTGTTCTGAAAATAAAATACTTGAGACTTGTGACAAGCTTCCTGTGTGGTTTAAGATCTTTCCTGTCCTGGTTTCCTTACTAAATTCTTAAATGTCACTGTAATATTTGTCACCACTTTTTAGGTTTGTGTTAACATTATGGGTTCACCTTGGCTATTTCCTTCTAAGCAGTCACATGTTGCTCAGGGAGGCAGTGTGGCTTTGGCTTTGATCTGGTGGGTGTCTAGTTAGGCTTTCTGCAGGCAGAGCTAACTCAGATGGGCTCTCAGCCTGAGAGTGATTGCCCCGGCCACCCAAAGCTTTCTCTCCTAATTCTTTCTAAGAATAACTTACCAAAGGGGGAAAGACTGAGAACTAATTTTTAAATACCTTGCCCTCCTCTATTACTCTTGCCCCCTTTAGAAGCCTGAATTCTTATGTATGAATGAGAAGAACAGGCCATGGCTTTTTTTGTCTTGTTTTTTATTTTCGTTTTTTAAACATGAACGGGACTGTAAAGTCTAAGATGGAACATTGGTCTGCATAAAAATAAAATTATATATATTTTTTCTTTAGCACAGAGACACCGGCACTATTCAAACCACTCTGTGTCATTGCCCCCACGATGCTTTTGGCCATTCTAAAGGCCACACAGTGGTCTGACCCAACAGGATGAGAGAGGCAAAGCTAGAGCATGGTCAGAGCCTGGTCACAGGCTTGCTCTGCCTCCTACTGGCTATGGCTTTGGGCACTCATCTTATAAAATAGGAACAATATTACCTACTTCACAAGGCTGTAGTAAGAGGTGACATATGTAAAAATGGTCTTTTCCCACAAGACGTTTATAATCATAATGAGGGGACAAAAGTTAACATAGGAAATTACAGGACAATCTTAAGGCATTAAGAAATGCCTTCATTTCTTCCTAAATCTAGATGCAAAATAAGATGATTAACTGACTAAGCATGTCCTAAATATTTATATGTTTCTTATAGTTAAGTAAGCCCTTACCGGTTTTGGTCCGCTGGAGCATATATGAAGGCACCTGGTGAAAGGCGAAGAGGTATAGGGGTGATCTAATCATGAATGGGCAGTGCTGGGACCATACTTGGGCCTTGCCTGAGGAGTTGAGTCTGACCCCACAGTTCTGACCCTAAGGAAGAGCACGGGAATATATCTGGTGCTTAACTGTGTCAGGCCCTTGATGCACATCAGCTCGTTTCATTCTCATGGCATCTCTATTTTCCTGAGGTCCAGAAAGATGGTGTAGCTTGCTGAATGCCACACCATAATCAGGAAGTGAATTCAGATTTCAACCCAGGATCTGCCTGCCTCCAAAATCTGTACCCCAGGCACTCTTCAGACTTTAGCTGTTAATTGGGTTTAACTTACCCTTCATTAAAGCTGTGCAGTTCTGGCTAAAAAGCAGGGGCTAGTTTTCATATTCTGTATGAGTGCCAGGAAAGAGGCACTGAGCAAAAGTCAACTAGGTGCAGGCAAAAGTAGGGCCAGCCAATTTTGCCTCACCCTTTCCTTCCTACTCCCTCTTGTCCTCTCAGGGCACTGTTGTATCTACTTCCTCTCTAATCAGAAAGGAAGGATCCAATAAACTAATTCATACTAAAGTGTTAACCTAAGGGGCTACTCCTCCTAGGAAAGGGAACTGGGTACCGAGGTTAGGGGAAGGCATATTGGACAAGACTTCTTGGCATCCTTTAAATTATGAGAGGGGACTCCATGTTCCTCTAACAGGCAAGGCTGGCTCGACAGGGCACCTGGCCTACCTTAACCAACCTAAATGGACAGGATGAGAGTGTGGACCCAGTGCCAAGATCTGGGAGAGGCAGCAGGGCATGGAAAGCTGGGGAGAGGCCGAAAGAAAGGAGATGGACCTGGAAGCCATTTAGGGGTGATGTGGGAGGCACTGAGTGGGAAGTAGACAGTGGCAAGTGTCCCATCCTAGCAGAAGTCAACAGCGCACCCGAACTTCACAGCTTATACCCATAGGTTGGGGATAGTTGCTTTACTTTATATTTTTCCATAACATACAATCTATATTGTTTCCATTTTCCCACAATGAGCATATTCACTCAGCCAACACATTTATTGAGATCCTAATATATGCCAAATATTGAATCATATATTACTTTTATAATATGAAAAAGCAAACACTCGAGGAAGAAAGCAGTAACAACAGGAAAGGAGGCTAGATAAACAGTGCTCCGGGTTCATAAACTGCTCTGGCCCAGAACCAGGTCAGAGCACTTCTCCTTGCTAAGAGGCAAAGGGACCTCAGGGAGCCTCTGGACTCTTTAAACGGCAGCAGTGTAGGAGGGGAGGAAACACCTGGACCAAGTGACGGCTACCATGTGTCTAGTGCTTCCTGGGAGCGGGACAGCACCTAAGTGCTTCACGTGTATATTTCATCCACTCCTCACAAGACCTCTGTGAAACAGAATTCCTGCTGCACCCATTTTAGAGACAAGCAACTGGAAGCCTAAGAGAGATAACTTGACTTAAGTCACTCGGCTGGCAAGAAGTGGAGCCCGGGGGCCCAGACTTGTGTTAACTGTCGCCAGCCTCTTTTTAAGGAAACTCTCCAACACACCCGACTTGAGGCCCAGGGCTGGGGCTGGAACACCAGCTCTGCATTTTACTCTGAGTTCAAGCATACATGGGCCCCTACTGTCTTGCAGAGCCTGGGGCAGACCGTGTCTTGTGGCCCTTCACTGGCAAGTCTTCTCAGGAGGTACTGGAACAGAACAGGGCTAGCTCTCCCCTTATTTAAGAAGAACATCAATTGCAGAGCCTAAAGGCCACAGAATGAAAATCGCCCATTGCACTGTAAGTACAGCTTCTCCCATGTGCCCTATTTAATATTCAAAGATCAGCGAAAAAAAGTAAAATCCATCATATTCTGGCATCTAGAGATCCCAGCTCAAACTACTGAATAAATGTTTAAATGACTGAACAAAGCCCCTCAAAACCTAAACACTGCTGAGGACCTTCCTGCAGAAAAGAGAAACTGGTTTAAAATCAAAGTTGTAAACAGTTCTGTTATCAAGTAATGTCTAGATCACCTGCCATTTAATCATGCCCCGCATCCCCCCCCACCTCTTTTTTTCCCCCGACTAGGATCAAGATAGCAGATAGGCAAAACTCGTGGAAATCCACCCAGGAGTTGGAGGCTTGCACTGGCCACTAGTCACAGGCTACTACTCTGGGTGTTTTGGTCACGCATTGACTCTGGGTCCTTCTGCCACGTTGAGCCACCTCTGCTGCACTCTATTCAGGAGCAGGGCCAGAGAAGTGGGAAAGCCACAGCTTGGAGGACATCTGTTCTTGGAGGGGCTCTTCTGGGCAAAGCAGGATTTTATTAGCCACGGTTCAGAATAATAAAGACCTGGCTCGCTTTATACATGCTCCTGAAACTCTTGGCATTTGGCTGATGGCAGACACTCCCTCAGGCTGACAATTTCCAGCACTTATGGTGACCAGTGTGAGACTGGGGGCCCTAACGAAGGGGAAGTGACGTGGGACCAACGAAGGAATGGTATTAAAGAGAGAGCCGAGAAGACCTGGGGAACTTTACAATTCTGTTTATATATGACATGTCCACACAACAGATAAATCCATAGATGGAAAGGTTGGTGGTTGCCTGGGGACAGAGAAGTTAGAGGGCTTGGTGATGATGATTAAGGAGTGCTGGGTTTCTTTTCGGGGAAAGAAAATGTTCTAAAATAGATTATGTTGACGATTGCTAAACTCTGAACTCCTAAAAGCCATTGAACTGCACAGGGTCAACTGCGAATTGTAGGTATGTGAATTATAGCTCAATAAAGCTGTTAGGAAAAAAGCAGCAGCTTTGGAGATAAAAGGGTCATAGCGGACAATGCCAATTGAAGACATTTGGCCTCAAAGACCAGCAAAGCTAGAATTCAAGGTTTGTGGGAAATGCAATTTAAATGCAAGTGTGCTTCTGGGCACCAGAACTGCGCTGGTTTAGGCCGCTCTGCTGCCAGGTAGGGAGCCCTGGCTCCTGCAAGGTAGAGTCCACCATGCTATTCCACACTCTGGACATTTAATATGCACTTATTGGAAGCTGGGTAAATGTCACCGAGAGCTTAGTAGGCATCTGGACACAATGACGCTCACCTCCAGAGTTACTGAAGATGGACTCCAAGAGGCTGATGACTGGGAGGCTTCAGTTCCTTTTCTGTCTTAGTCTGTGCAGGCTGCTATATAATACCTGACTGAGCAGTTTATATACAGCAGACGTTTATTTCTCAGTTCTGGAGGCTGGGAAGTCCAAGATTAGTGTGCAGGCAGATTCAGTTTGGTGGGAGCCTGCTTCCTGGTTCACAGATGACTATCTTGCTATGTCCTCACATGGCAGGAGAGTGGAGGGAACTCTCTGGGGTCTCTTTTATAAGAGCGCTAATCCCATTCATGAAGCTCCACCCTCATGACCTAATCACCTTCCAAAGGCTCTACCTCTAATGGCACCATCTTGGGGAGTAGGTGTCAACCTAAAAGTTTTGAGGAAACACAGACATGCCATCCATAGCACTCCCTCACCTGGTCTCTTGATGTTGTTGGCATGGGTCTGGACTACACACCATCTGGGACTTAGGCCTTGATGGTCCTGCTGCTACTTGGCAAAATCACACAAGAACTCTACAACTAGGAACTTCTTGACCTATGATAACATATGACTTACAATAACTACCAGGAAATTCTTACACAGTTAACAAATTTATTCATTCTTTTATTGACAATCCTTTTCATGCTCAAGTATGCATGTGTACATGCACACACACATGTACATCTGTGATATCTGGTTTCCCATCACATTTCAGAATCCTCTCCTCCTTGCTGAAACTTGGGGCAATAGTTAATGACTCAAGTATAGGTGCTGAAGAACCCTCAGCTCCAAGGACAGATGGTATCCCAGCATGCTCTTCCAGGAACAACTTTGAATACTGGGACTTAGCATCTCTTCTCAAATGCTGTTTTTGAACCTCAGACCTTTAAGTACAGAGTGGCGTACCTTCCTCTTCCCTTCCTCACTGCCACCTGTCTTCCCACCTGGCTATGGGCCCTCCATATTTCATACTCAATTCACTTTGCCATTAGACCCCAGCATGGAGCTGAGGGCTCCCAGCTTCCAGTGCTTCCCAGCCGGCAGCCCCAGAAGCATCCTTAGCCATAGCTCTCCCACCGACTGCCTGCCAAAATGTGAACTTGGGGTTTCAGACTTATCTCCCTGCTGGATGCTGTTTAGTTTCACATCATAGATGTCTACTCTGTCTCTTTCCAAAATAATCTGAGGTGGCTTCCAGGTATGTGTGGCTCTCAGCCTGCTCCTCTGCAGGGCATTCAATTTGTCCCAGGCCTTCAGGCTGATGTCCCAACTCCCAGCCTGGGCTCTGGTTACCGCTCCATCACATCTCTCATACCTCCCTCCTTCCTCTCCAGGTTCAACTTGCAGTTTGCTGATGGGCCCAGGTCCCACTCACCTCCCAGCCCTTACCCCATACGCTGCTCCCTTTCCCAGGACTGGTGCCTTCTCCAACCACAATCTCTTGGCCCAGGAAACTAGTTTCTCCTTCGGCTCATACAACACCTGTCCAGGAATTTCTCCCTGGGCCAGGTGCACCTTCTGTGTTTCATAGCCTTGGGCAGGCCTCTGGTCAGCCTTGACATTGTGCGTGACTGTCCTTCTCTTTGTTAATCTGTCGTTCTCACTAGATGTTAAGCTCCTTGGTGGCCAGGGCCAATGCCAGGTGTAAAATCAATGTTGAATGAATGAATGAATGAACGAATGAATGAATGATGGAAACTCAAAGACACAGCCACTAGCTCCTGGGAATGGGCTGTAGATTTTTGTGGGGATGGAAGATGACTGGATGGTCACAGAAAGAAAAATTAAAGGGGATGCCCAGACATCAGAATCAAGATGTCTACATTTTAAAGGTATCATTTCGCACATGAATATATACTCATTTACAGACACACGTGTATACCCATGCATACACACACCCTCTTCTCACAATGCTCTGGGTCTGGGAGGACCTACATGACCGGCCTCTCTGGCTCCATGCTGTCCCAGCCAGAGTTCTTCTGAAGCTCTTGGAAAAAAAGTTGTCGCTGGAGGCTTCTCAGGCTCTCCAGGGCCTCAGGGGAGAGTGGCTCAGACAACTTTCCCAGGTCCTGCTTTTCTTCTTCTTCCTCCATTTCCGTAAGTCCATCGGGGGGCTGTGGGGAGCTTCTGGAGATATAACCCTGGTCGGACTGCACCGACTGCCGCTGTTCCTCCTCGTAGGGCGAGCATGGGTCTTTGAGGGCCACCACAGGTCTCTTCCATCCCTCCTGGGCCTGGCAGCTGAGACTCTGCTGGAAGAGTGAGAGCATCAAGCCTTCGAGCTGCTCCCTTACGTCCTCTGGGAGGTGGTCGGGTGATGCCACTGGAGTGCTGCAGAGAGGTGAGTCCTCTGAGTCCACGGGGAGGAAGAGGACACTATTCCGCCCAGGGCCACGGCCCTCGAACAGTGGGCAGGCCTCACCTCCATCCACGACAGCCAACCGACTGGCTGGGCTGCTGCCCCCATCATGAGGGACGGGTTCCAATGCCTGAGTGGGAGGGACCGACTCCACTGGGAGCACAGCGGTTTGGAGGATCGGGGCTGCCAGCTGCTCTTGGGGCTGAAGCTGAGCTTGCAGCCTTGCCACGCCCCCTCCTTCCTCAGCGAGGAGCAGATCTACCACCAGGTGGCCCTCTGGGGCAGGCTCCCGCAACAGGGGCTTCTGCTTCACCATCCCTCTTCCTGGTGGCAACAGTGGCTCTTCCAATATCTCTTCATCCAGGGACTCGAGGTCCTGGTCATCTGCCGAGCAGAGGTTCTCGCGCTCAAACCAATTAGGGCACTGAGTCTGCCACTCCCGGAATCTCTCCACAGCCTCCTTGAGCTGCCAGCCGCTGGGGCTCTGCAAGTAGTTCTCCCCCGTGAGCTCCCCAACGCGGTGCATCCGGCCAGGTTCAAACATCTCCAGGTCCTGGATCCGGAAGTAAACCTCCTCAAATTTGTACATGAGTGGGTACCTGGAAGTGATATTGAAGAGGTCGGGGATATCGCTTTCACTGCTGATGTCACTGAAGTAGCAGACGATGTAGGTGCCAAAGCAGGCTGGCTTCTTGAAGTCTGGGAGGATCATGTTCATGGCTGCTGTGAAAAGGTCCCCAGCGGGTTTCCTGTGGTCACATCGAAGCTGGATGGCAGGCTCCTCCCAGCCGAGGATGGCCTGCCACTTGGCTTGGGTGCCTCGGGAACACAGGATGATGATCTTGGAGTTGCTCTCTACCATTTCCTGCTTCTGGCGTCCCACCCAGGTCATGACGCCCACCTCTGAGATGACCTGCTCCTCCAGCAGGTCAAGGGCCACTTCGGTGCCACAAACGGTGAGCAAGAACTGGGCGAACTTTAGGACCACTTCCACGTAGAGGGGGTGGTCAGCAGAGTAGACGATCCAGACCTTCCTGGGCTTTAGGGGAGGGGGCATCAGGCCAGCAGTGGGCAGGACATCTGGGGGAAACAAGAGAAGCCAAGCCCGTAAGTTCAGGTGTGTGTCTGCGCTGACCTTCATTTCACACCTCAGGCTGAGCGGAGGGACCAGGCAGAGCTTGGCTCCCTAGCCTAAGAAATGTAACTGAGGCCTTGGACAAGCCGAATGTTGCTGTTTCACCTGTTTTGGCTGCTTGGAAAAAAATCACAGTCTGGTATGTTCTGGGAAAAAGAATCTAATCTCTCTGTCTTATATTTCTAGCTGGCCTTTAGCCTATATTTTAATTATTTTAATTAAAAAGAAACAAAGGCACAAAGGCCTGCCTATAGAACAGAGATGTCTATTATAGGGAGGACGTGTTTTCACAAAATATGGTACCTGGTCACTTTTTCCTTGTCCAAGTGATTTAAAAAAACATTACCCTGGCTTTGCCATTTGAGGTGTCCTCTGTGTGGGGATATAGAAGGCGGGCCCTCTAAAAGTGACGTCTCCTGAAGGGAATCAGGAGGTAAACTGCAGTAGGCACCCCATCCATGTTCTCAGGAGAACCCTCTATCACGCCCACGAACACAAACACACACCAAACCCAGCCCACCCATGCTATGACATACTGACCTGTGTCTCTAGTGTCATTGCCATATTTTTCATGACGAGACCCTGAAAAGAAACAGAAAACATTGGAGCGGCTCTTTTGGAAGAGAAATAGAAACCAGCTCACAGGGGCGTCTGAGGGGAGGGCTGCCCCACCCGACAAAGGGCAACTGATAAGGGACGGCAGCCTGAGGCAGCGGTTATTAGATGCTTGTGGGCCTTCGCAGGTGGACCGTGCTGTGTGGAATTGCTCAGATGCGAATCCTGGTTGGCCATGATGAAGTGTGAGATCTGGGAAAGTTATTAACATTTCAGAAACTCAGTTTTTTCCCCCATAAAACGGGTCTGTAGTGGGGGATTAAACGAGACTGAATGTGAAGTGCCTGGCACATCGCACGTACTCAGCTGGAGTCACAAGTATCCTGTGGCACTGACCCAGCCAGAACCTCCAAACTGGGGGCTCCCCTCTGGTCCCTCATTCCAGTTCTGGTCCCCCCTCCCCAGTTTGGCCACCCCCAAGGAGACCCACACTTGAGGAAAAGCCCTTCCCCAGAGGTGTCCTTGCAGGAGGCATAAATCTTACAACACGTCTCCAGAAGCAGCCTCTACTGGGTGTGCTTACATTTCCTCCTGCTATTTCTGAGGTGAAAAAGGGAAACCAACACACTTGAGCAGCTGCTCCCCTTAAGATGCAATGAAGGAAACTCCTCAGTGACACAGCCGGGAGGAAAAGAAGCCATGAGTGGCCAAGGAAGACACTTAGAGCCTTCATTCAAATCCCACCCTTTGGGCTTTTCTCCGGAACTCTCAAAAGTCAGCTAAATGACGAGTGAGGTTTCTTTCCTGTCCCTTCCTTCATCCTGTGGTGGGGGCACTTTAGGAAAGCTCTGAAGGGCAACAGCAAAATGAAACAAGAAGCCTCCCTGACATCTACAGAGAGCTTGAAAGTTTATGAAGCACTCACAGAGACCTTAACTCATTTGACCCTCCCTATAATCCTGATGAGCCTTCTATGTGTGGAAATGGCTCCCTGGATCGCTGAAGGAGCCCAGGGTCCTGGAGGGGCAGGAAAAGCCGCACGCCCCTAACCTGAGGACTCATATTCTCTCCTGCTTAGCGGGAGGGCTACTGTGGAGATGGCAAACTCATAGTTATTAACTCGCTAATGAGCACCTTCCTTGCTGTATCCTTTAATCCTCACAGCCCTGAGAGGAAGGCATTGTGACCCCATTTGCCAGAAAAGACAGTCAAATCTATGGTTTGTTAGCAACTTGCCTGACTGCAAATCAGTAAGGCAGAGCTGGGGTGCACAGCCCTGTGCTCTGGGTCCCCAGAGACTTCTCTACCACATCATGCTGTCCCTTGTCATGCTACTCTCCCTGACCTCAGGGGTACAAGTCTGGGGGCTGCAGGACGGGGTCGCTCAGGTTGTCCCGCCTGCCTGGCTGATCATGTCTGATGCAGGGAAACACCACCCTTGCTCTTTCCAACCTGCTAATTTTCATAAAGTTAATTTTAATATCAATGAATGTAATTGTGGCTAACGTATATTACGCAAATATCATGTGCCAGGCTCTATGCTAAGAATTCATAAGCATTATCTTATGTAATCTTTACGATTATTTTATGATGTGGGTATCATTATAATTTCCATTTTACAAAAGAAGAACCCGAGGCTCAGAGAATTAAGTAATTTGCCCAGGTATAAGTGGTGGAGCTGGTATTTGAGCTCAGAGTAGCCTTACTGCAGGCTCTGAGTTCTTAACAAGAGACAAAGTCTGTACTAAATTTGAGATTGAAAGGTGCCTTCTGAGCACAGCCTTCCAGAGACTGGAGTGGGACGGGGGACACAGGAAGAGAGAGAGGAGCAGAGGGGAAAACTCCAGGACCCACCCCACAGAGCCTGCCCCTTACCAGATAGCCTCCAGGTCATGCAGAGGATCAGCAGGATGACAGAGCCAACCAGAAGGACAGAGATGATCGTGATGAACCCGTACACCCACAGGGGTATGGAGTCTGTGGTGAGCAGAACAGCATGAGTGATGGGGCCAGGAGGCCTGCTATGCCAGCCCTGAGGTCCCCCAGCCTAGGCTGGCCTCTCCGGCCTGTACCATGACATGCTGGTGATCTCACCCACCCCTGAGTGAGTCTCTTGGTTCAGCTCTGTGTGCCCGGCCTACACAAGGCCCAATCAAGGACTTCTCATGTGGCCCCTGAGGAATGTCCCCACGGGACTCCTGCAGCCCACTATGGGAAGGAGTGTTGGGCTTACCTGCAATCAAGTCTGCAATGAGAACAAAGAAAAACAGTATTTTTAATTATTAGCAGTAATCACAAAACCGTCACTGACATCCGCTGAGGGCCTGCTAACGGCCCTGGCCCTGCACAGAGCTCCTTAGATATAGGTTAAACTTGCTGAAACCATCTATGAAACACCTGAGTTGCTGGTCTACTAAGCGATGTCTCCCACCTCCACGCAAACCTGGGAGGCCCGGATTTGCGTTCTGGCCAGTGCAACATCTGCTGCTTTCTGCTCAGCTCTGACTGCAGTCACATGTTAGGCTGCAGATGGCTTCTGAACAGGCTCTGCCACTTCCTTGGTATGTGATCTTGGACAAGTTACATAACAGCTCTGTGCCTCAGTTTCTTTATCTCTGAACCTGGGGGAGGGAGTCTCCACTTCTTAGTACTATGATTTACAACTTGTGAGGATTATAAACGATGACATGTTAAAGCACTTCATTCTGTCCAGGGTATGTAACTAACTCTATGACAATAACAATTCCCATTTTTCTGGTCACAGCATTTGCGGATCAGAAAGATTAAGTACTTTGTCCAAGGCTACATGAAAGGCAATCAGGAGTTTGACTCAGGAGAGTGTCTCCCTAAAGCACACACCGCGGGCCTGTATAACTCCAAGTTAAACTCTGCCCCCACCCTTAGGACCAAGTCAGGGTTCAGGTCATGCTGTTGACCTTCATCCACTCTTATCCCGAATATGCCCCAGGACAGGCATTTGCTTCCTATCTGAAGTACCTGGAAGTTTTGGACAGGGGACCATCACGGAATGTCTGTGGCAGTCATTCAGACAGCTGCTGAAGAAGGGCTGGATCTGTGAGAGCAGAGAAGAGCAGGGAAGAAAGGGACCCCGAGATACTGGTGGACATAGAGCCCCCACTGCTGCTTTCCTGCCAGCAGAGTAACAGACCTGGCTGGCTGCTCCAGGATCTCCACGTGGCTGTTAGGCAGACCACCCATCATTGAGAGGGGGGTCGAAGGAGCCTTGCCCCGGTGCGGCGGCCGGGAGAGCAGGGCTGGAGAAGGCAGAGACGGTGCCTTACCAGACAGGGAGTCCCAACTGCTGTTGGGTCCTTGGAGAGAGTGCCGGTACACCAGCCACCCTCCTTCCATCCCTTGCCCATCTAGCAGAAATGCCCACCTGTGCATGTTCTCTCACACCTGGTTACACAACACTCACCCACCTGTACTCGATGGTGGCAGCACCACTTAAAGTTCGGTAGGGTGAGCGTGACGTTGGACCGCTGGTGGAAATCCTCTTGTGTGGGCTGAAGAGAGAGGAGAGGATGGGTGAAGCTAGCTGGACAGGAGCTGGCCGCAGTGTTGCAGGAAGCTGATGACAACCTTCCCCACCCCTGTCAGTGTGCCCGCAGGAAGGCCACCAGGAGAAGCACCTTTCAGGTTTCTGCCCTAGGAAGACTAGCATACCAGGTGTGTTGTTAACTCATAAACACAGCTAGTGACTGGTATTTCCCTCTTTGCTTTGGCTGCGGGGGATCACCAGGACAAATCTGTGCTTACACCCAGCAGTGTGGCACACATTTTCTGTGCTCATTACACCCGGGCTTCATTTTACCACCTCATCTTTATTTTCCCTCTGTCTTCATTTCCACATTTAAAAAAATCTTCTAATCTTTTTGAAATAAGTGAAGTTAACAAAGCAGAACAAAAGGAGAACAGGGAGAATGTGGTGGAGGGAAGGACAAAAAGGAAGGGGGTGGTGGGCAGGGCAGGGACCAACTATATTCTATGAACTACAGACTGTAAGAACAAAAGGAAACCTCAACCACAGAATCAACTCTGTATTAACGACATACCAAGAGGAAGGAAAAAAGAGCAAAGCAGTAGCCCTGGATCGGAACTTACTAAGCACAGCACTGAGTGTTGGGCTTCTGGCAACAAAGCTGTTAGGATCAGAAGGAGAGGCTGAAGGCCTGGAGAGGTGGCTCTGAGCTCTGTTTGAGGGGCTAAGAGTGGCAGAAAGTTACCATGGGTATATCCATAACGTGCTTGAAACATGTCTGGTTCTCTGTGCGTGGGAAACTCTCCAGCAGGATCTGGTAATGGGCAGATTCATTCCACAGGGTGAAGTTGACCCGTAGCTGGTGGGCTTCCGGAGTGTCCACGGTGATGTTAGGCTGCCACAGGCTGCCTGCCCAGGGTACAGACACAGGCTGGGAGTGAGGAGAGGGCGTGTGTGTGCAACCAGGTAAAGCGCCCCTGGTGAGGCTGCCAGCCGCAGTTACCTGAGCTCACACATGGCGTGGTTATCCTCATCTCGGGGTTCTCGCAGTCTGCAGACCCAGAAAAGAAATGAAACCATTAAGCCTCTGCCTTAGAAAGTTTGCTGTTCCAGACTGCTGACACCAGGGATAACAACCTTTTCTTTTTGCGGAGCCTGTTCAAGGATGGCCCCTTCAAAGCAAACCCCAGGACTGGATCATGGCCACTGGTCACAGGTCCCACAGCATTGGGGTGGACCTGGTTGTGTCACCCTACTCTCTTAGGGAACCCTCTAGATTCAAGTGTATTTCTCCTGAGTTTGCTTTGTGTGACCAAAGAACCTTGGTCCACTCCAGTTCCTTCTCTCCCTACTGCAGCTTCTTTTCCAGGATGGCCTCTGCCTTTCTATAATGAGAGAACTTTGTTCTCTGCTCCTCCGTGGAGTGTGCCATCATCGGTAGTTTGATTCAGCAGGTCTGGGGTGGGTTCTGAGAATCTCTTTTTCTAACAAGTTCCCAGGTAACTTGATGAGGCTGCTGGTGTGGCGACTACCTCAAGGACTACTCCCCCACACATACCTTCTTGATCCCCTTCCCCAATTTCCTTGACTATAACGTTTTTATATTGGTTTAAGAAGCCTTGTGACAGATATGAATTGCCATAAGTGACAAGGACTAAGGCAGTCTACTTTAGGGACAGGGGAGGGGTCTGGGGAGATTCACTCATTCAACAAATGCTCATGGAGCTTTCAATATGTGTCGGGTACCGTTTTAGGCACTGGAGATTCAGTGGTGAATAAGATAGAGTCCCTGTTGTCCAGGGATTACATTCTAGTAGAAGAGATGAATAAAAACAAACAGCACAATGTCACAAATATAACAATATAATATCAGGAAGTGATGAGTAAGATGAAGAAAAATAAAGTAGTGGAAGCGGATAGTGTGTGTGTGGGGGGGCGGGGGGATGCTCCAGAGATAAAGAAGGTCATCATCATCTTTAACAAGCATTTCCCGATTACCTACTACAGGAAAGGAAATTTGTGAGGCTCTAGTGATTGCACAAATAGGTCTAAGACCCAGACTCTGTCCTCAAGGGGACTGATGTTCCAAATGCAGCTGGCTTCAGACAATGAGAACAGAGAAAGAGAAGGTGCACACACATTGAATGCTGTTTTAAAAGATAAACCTGGCAGTATTCATAGGCAGGATGGCTTAGTAGGGAAGAGGAAATGGTGTCATACATAGGACGGTGTTAAGATAAATGCAGGTAGGATGTGGGATAAAAGTGAAGAACAAGGTGATGGAAGTTGAGACGAGGCTGGGAGCAGGGGTTATAACTCTTCCAAGAGTGGCTTGTCTTCCTCATACTTTCTGGGCAGGAAGTGTGCTTCTCTGGACAGAGGGAGAGACTCTGGTTCCCATAAAACTCCCGGGGCTTTGGGCCACTATCCACCGTTTGTGCCAACAGAGAACAGGCTCTGCCTTCAGGGAGCAGAGGCTGCAGCCACACACCAGAGAGCTCCCCATCCTTGGCATCTGTTTGTTCTGTGGGTACCACATGCTGACAACGGTAGCCACTGTCCAGCTGAGCAGGGATGCTGATGTCTGGGCCACCTGCTGCTTTCTTTAACAGAGCCACGTGGTGAAGGGAAGGGCTTGGTAGGGCACTCTTACCAGGCACGAGGAAGTTCATGGACTGGTGGTTTGGGTCTCCATCAGGGATGGGCTTGGGCAGGTGGTGAACGGTCACCTCATATTTCTGGCCAGGTTCTACCACAAAGTGACTGAAGGTAAAATGCCACTGTAGAGAAAGGAGGAAGGGGAGGCTGGCACACCTTTCACTCAGCTATACCCAAAGAAGCCCACCCTACTCGGCCCTAAAAGATCAGTCAAAATAAGAAGAAACCACCACTACAACAAGATCCAAAATCAGAGGCTTCTGTATCTTTGCTCTTTTGTTTCCTTTGATCTTTCCTGCCTATTTAGAAAAACCCATATCTGGCCTCATGAGTATAGGGTTGTATGCAAGAGACTCTGGGGGAAGGCACAAAAGTCCTCCTCCCCTATCAGCCCTCTCAAAGTGCAGAATGATGGTGTAAGGGAGCCGAGCCAGAGGACTTGGGGTTATTGGAGAGCTGGCACACAACAGGCAGCTAAAAACTACTTGTTAAATGACTCTTCCTCCTAAAATGGGAAAGCCAGGGATCTCTTGAGAATGTTCTGGAGCACAAAAGTGCAGAGGGTTGTCTGGAGAGAGATCCCCAGCCACCCTGGGCTGGCATGTTCCTTTGTTGCAGAGATGACAGAAAGTGTGGGGAGATGTTTTCTGAATGGTGCAGTAGACAGATATGGACTCCAACTCCTATTCTAATTACTCTGCTCATTTACTTTGAGCAGGGTGGAGTCCTTGGCTTCTAAATATCTAGGCACTTGGTCATCACCATCCACCTAGCAGTCAAGTTTGGAGGCCTTAATTAAACATGGGAGAATGGAATCTGCCTTTGCTGCCTGTGTTTGTGGGAGATCTGCAAATGGCCACTTTTTGCAGATTTAAAGTAGCAGTTTTCGAACTGGAGCTTACATCAGAATCACCAGAGGGCTTGTTAAGAGATTGCTGGGCTCATCCCAGAGCTTTTGATTCAGCAGGTCTGGGGTGGGGCCCTAGAATCTGCATTTCTAACAAGTTCTCAGGTGATAGGGACCACACTTTGAGAACCATTGCTTTAAACAAAGTAAATGAGAATGAACAATTTACCATCTGGTTATGAGCAACAAAAGGAGCTGAAATTGCTGCAGAACTCATTTGGTTGTACCCCATCCACTGCGGTTCTCTAGTCTAGGCAAAGCTGCTCCTTTCTGGAGGCAGGGCCCAGATTAATCTCAGGCACAAACAAAGATGACAGGAAGCAGGGCTGGGGAAGTCCTCTCCCCATTCAACTTTCTTTATAATGACTAGCTAGAGAAGTTGGAAGGAAAGGCAGTACCCATCTAAGAAGTTTTCAAAAACATGTTCTGCTGCTCATGATCATCATAGAAGCTGGATTCTTACCCGCTTGTGGTGACTCTGCAGTCTGGAGAGAAACTCAAACTTGACACACAAACGCTCATTGGTGTTCAGCTGGAGGACAGATAACTCTGCACCCTCCAGGTAGAGGATGCTGGCTGAAGGTGAGACGGTGGAGAGGAGACACAGATGCAGATCAATGAGACAAACTGCTGGGTGTGTCACCTCCCTGTTGGTTATGCTTGCTCACTCTTAAAAAAACATCTGTCTGTCTTACCCAACCCTCCATTTCCTGTTCCTCCCAGCTTACTCTTGGAACTAAGTTAGCCTCCTACCCTGTAGACAGTTACGTCCCAGCTGGACAAGGACAAGTGACAACTTATACTGGGCTAGAAGCAAAGGCTATGCAAATTTGTGGCTAGAGCATGGGCAACAAAGCATGGCTGTCTAACTCTGCCATTCCCACCATCCTTGAAGAGGTTGCAATAGCAGTAGGAGTTGGGGACCTACAAAGAGAACCCTCCGATCCCCTCCCCCAGGCCCTGATCACAAACCGGGGCTGGTTCTTATTATCCCCGATCTTCTCAATTCTGTAGTATAACCCCCTATCTCTAAAAGATTTGGAAGATGTTGTTTTAAGAAACGACAGCCCTAAATGAAGGGAAAAAGCAAGCTGGCAAATGTGTTACCATCTTTCCAGTAAATAATCGATATTGCAGTCACAGAATTAACCATTTGACTTTTTTTCCCCTTGGGTGATAAAAGATTTTAGGCTGAAAGAAGGCTTTTCACGAAAGATGGTAGAATGAGAACATATCATGGGCTAACATCTAAAACACCGAAGAAGTATTCACTGCATGAAATGGTGGATCCTCTCAGCACTGAATTTGGGCCCTCATGTCTGAGCACAGCTCTGGGAACCCAGTTCTGAATCTGATGGGAGAGCCAGAGGCTCTAGTTTATGGGTTCACTTGGAGGTGGGTAGAATCCCACAGGGCCCAATGACATGCCCGCTCACCATCTGTCTGCAGTGTCCATTTGATTTGAACCACAGGGACGTGGTCTCCATGCTGGGTGTGGGCAAAGTGCAGCTGCACCTGGACATCTTTTGGGGATGAAGGAGTCAGGTTTCGAGGGTGGATCCAGCTGTCATCCAAGCAGTTACCTGGTAGCCAGGATAGAAGCAAAAATCAGAGATTTTCATGTTCTGTAAGAAACTGAAGAAACTGCAAGAAACTAAAGCATGCAAGCAAGATGCCCGGCAGTGAATCCAGAGAGCTGAATCTTAAACAGTCAGAGGCCTGTGATCTTAGGCAGAATTCTCCCCTTCCCTGTCCTACCCCATCTTTTCTCATGCTTGTCTGGGGTCACTGCAAAGCTCTGAAGTCTAAAAGCCATTTCAGGAGAGAAGACAAAGCACACAACTTGGTTTTGAGATGAAGCAATGGTTGGAAATGGGGGCAGAGGAAGGATGGGGTAGAATTGCTTTACTTTTATACGTCAGAGTCCCCAGTTAGCACAGAAACTTGAAATATGTGCCTCCTTCTTGAATTAAAACACAAAACGAAATCAACGCCACAGATATCTCTCACTTTACAGAGACAAGCTCTGGCAAATCAAGTTGGATTACAGACCCACTGGGGAAGCACCCAAGAGGATACTCTTAAAAATTCAAAGGACAGTTCTGCTTCGACTTCCTGACCTTTGCACAATGAACAGTCTTGATAGGAAGCACAGGTGTGCACACGCAAGGCTTTCAAGGACAACTCTGAAGGTTGCTGAAGGTTGTAGCCCTCGCTTTAAACCAGGAGAAGAATGGCAGCTCTTCTCTCAGGGATCAGCACGAGGTTGGCACTTTATTAACAAAGCGACAAGAACAAAAAAATGACTTACTATTCTTGACTATGCAGTTTAGTCCCTGTAGGAAAAAAGAAGGAAGTAATTACAGCTGTGAAAGAACTTTAATTCACAAGCCAGGTTCTGGACTTTCCTTTGGCTCGTTCTCAAGAATGAAACACACACAGCTATCCCTTCTCACTTTTGGGGGCCAGTCTCGGGGAGGGAAGCCATATCCTCCCCACACTTTTCTCATCCTGCCCAACTGAGGAGAAATAGGATAAAAAGTGGGTATAACGGATGGCAAAACGGAACTGGTGTTTTCTGAGTAACCATTATGAGTGGGGAACCTTCTGACTTTAAAAGACGCTGACAGGCTTCTGCTAGGGTGCGCTGGTGAAAAGTCCTCTAAATCTTTTGAGGCTTCCAATCTTCGTCTGAAAACAGTGCTGCCAGAGGTGGGAATAAAAGCTCCACTCCCTGTTACAGAAATGTCACTAAGTCCCTACAAACTCCTTGGGGTAGATGTGCCAGACGCTGTTCTGGGTGATTTACACATATTGTCTCAAGAATCCTCATAATACACTTAGGATTAAATGTCCTTACCTTCATTTCATAGATGAGGAAACTGAACCACAAATGTTATATTAAATTGCCTCCCACTTTAGCAATATGTGTTAACTCTAACCCAGAAGAGATCTGGAGGGCCGAATTTAGAAGACCCAGTTACAAACATTTTTAGGGAAATGTAATCACCGGGCTTAAGTCTGGCCAGCTGCTCCTACTTTGGAAAACATGCACACACTCCTGGAATCAAGTTGCCTCAAGACACCTAACACTGCCAAGCCTTGATTTCTTCAATTACAAAATCAGAATAAACACAATATCAACTTTACAGTGTTGTTTAGGATTAAATGATATAAACAGAAATAAAAATCTTGGGACAGGGTGTCGGCTCATAGTGATGGTGGTGTGTGTGTGTGTTACAGACTTCTAATAAGTCTATTACAAAAATTTCAAACAATGGGAATGTATTCATGTACTAGTTATACAATTAAGGGAAAGAAATAATAAATGCTCCCACTGTTAAACAGGAAGCTTACTAGAAGCCTACGAGAATTATTATGAGGAATTTTGTTGCCTGCTAAATGAGACAATATTTGTCCAGTGTCTGGCACATAATGGCTGCTTTTTAATTATTGGCTCCTTTTCTTTAGAGCCTGGCGTATAACAAGTGCTCAATAAATGGAAGCTATTATTATACAGGACGACCTCCACACAGACATGGCAGTGGAGCAAGGGTGAACTTAGGCTCAGGTGTTTCCAGTTATCTCAACCCATAAAGCAAACCAAACTCATATGTGGGCGGGCAGAAGTCTGATGTTGAAGCAGACCAGAAATGTGACTTTAAGGGCAACAGAGAGGTTTGGTATATGCGTGTAAGCAGGGCTCTGGGGAGGAGGGAGGCAGGGCTAAAGAATGGGAGGAAGACCATAGTTTGCTCAGAAAGCAGATGAAGGGATATCTTCCTCAAGCATGCTCCTGAAGTGATTCTAAGCTTGTCATTTCATCCATAGCCTACCCTTCTGGGGTCCAGACTTTCTGTATCCTGTTCAGGTCCTTAGGATTAATTCTCACCTACTGGTTCCAGGGCCATCACAGCCCTGAGAGACATTCCTCACATGTTCAGCAAGTTGCCTCTGCTCTCTAACAAGTGTCACTCTGTTTCTTGAATGGTGAGATTAACTTCCTTGAATGTTTTATTTCTCCTCCCACTTGAGACTCTTAGAACTGGGGCATAGAGGACAAGAATCTGGTTCTTTCACCTTGAGATGGTGAACTCTTCTAGAAAAGGCAAACAGATACCCACTTTGATGACTCCCTACCATCCACTGGTAGCTACTAAAACCCACTGCAAGATGGATGCACATAATGAAAGGCTCTAGTCTTCATGTAGACTGAGGAAGTGGAAGGGTTTGAAAACGCATTCGGTTAGTTGATTAACAACGATGCCAGTGGGTCTCCTCCTCCAATCCTGTGATTGATAGAAATAGCTTGGTATTTAGTATTGTTTTTTGTCTTAGTTTCTGATAGTCATTGTTGTACATAAATATTCTCCTTTTACTATTTTGCTTGTAGTTTTTATTATTAAAAACAGTTCCTGAACCTTACCAAATACCTCTCCAGCATTTATTAACATAACTTTGTAGATTTTCTCCTTTATTAATGTAATGAATTATGTTGATTTGCTGATAATGGGCCAACTTTGCACTCCTGAAATAAATCCTACTTGATTATAGCGCATTATTCTTTTGCTAATCTACTGAATTTGCTAATTTTTATGCAGACTTGTTTGCATTTATATTCATAACTGAGATTGGTGTGTAGTTTTCTTTTTTTGTACACGACTTATCTAGTTTTAGAATTAAGCTTTGCTAGCTTTGAAAAATAGCTTTCTCTTTTTCTGTGGTATTGAATGCCCATTAATAGGGCATGGCTGAATAAAGTGAGATCTAATTTAAATTTCAGTGTCCACCAAAACCAAAATGGTTGAAAAGACTGCTATCTACTATGGAATATTATGCAAATATTAAAGAGAATTAGTTACGTAGATATCTATTGACCTGGAGTAATGGCCGAAATGTGTTAATGAACAAGAGAAACAAGTTGCAAAGAACTTTTTATCATATGATTCAATTTTCTATGGAAATAAGTGATGAAAAAATCTTCCCTGTATATTTATATATGCTTGAATTACATATCTATATATGTAATTGTATGAGCATATAAAAACACATGGAAAGATATATATCAGAATGTTAACACACTGGTTACTGGGGGTGAAGGGATGGAAGAGATGGAGAGAGGGAAGATAAGGGGGAAAGGATATAAACGAAACAGAAAAATATGCATACAAGTGAAATAAAGAAAAAAAAATTCCATTAGAAGTCATGGAATGTTGACCACATATGCATATTATCTTCTCCCCCTTCCCTAACCACATGAAAGTTATAGGAAAGAGAAAATTTTTACATCTACTCAAAGATAAAGAAGAAACATCAGTAGACAATATGAACAAATATTTTAAAGATGAAGCGGAAGGAAGAGTGGGCAACTGGCTCAGCCTGAGGAGAGGAACTTCAATTTGAGCACTGAGAAAGGAGATGCTGACAAGAAAGGGGCTATAGGCTCATTAGCATCCTTTCATGAATCAGGTCTCAAAGACAGTAGGCCCTTGGGAAGTAGTAAAGCAAAGGGGTACGGGGTGGGGTCATGGGCAAGTCTACGGATGGGATTTGGGGAACCTTAGCCTCTGTGTCCCTGCTCTGATCTCAGAATGCTGGCAGCCAAGCCTAGAGAAAAGATCTGTCCAGATTTGGACATCTGAGAGTCAACTAATAGGCCATGTTCACCACAAGCCTGATCTCTATGTCAACACAATGATTGATAAGCTGTATCTACACGAAGCATTCAATCAGCTCTTTAGAGCTCATTCACAAAATATTCTCAGACAGCCAGATATTTGAGAGAGGTGTTCTGTATAAAAAATAGATCAAAAACAAATAAAAAAAATGTTCTTGGAGGAAATAAAACAATGCTGGGAAAAGAATAAAACTAAAACAAACAAAATTATAATAGTTTCAAAGAGATGAGAGGACACTCTGACAAGGACAGGATACTGAGGAAAAAATGAGCAAGCAGAGACTAAAAATGGACCTTGAAAATAAAAATTTCATTGAAGGGCTGGATTATAAAACTCAGGAAATTTCTCTGAATGTAGAACAAATACAAACAAAAATAGGAGAGAAAAAATGTGAGAATATTAGAGAATTCAGGAAGTACAAGGTATGATTAACTGAATTTCTGAAGAAGATTACAGAGAAAACAGAGGGGAAGAAATTATTTTAAAAGATTCTAGAACTAAAGGATACATATTTCCAAATTTAAAGTTCCACTGAATAGCCAACAAATGAAAAAAAGACCCATACCAAGGCCTAACATCATGAAACTTTTGGAATACCGGGAATAAAAAGAAGATCCTAAGTTTCCAGATAGAAAAAAAAAAAAATAGGTCCCATACAAATAGATAAGAATCAGAATAGTGATGGCACTCGTACTATTTGCTAGAAGGCAACAAAGCAAAGCCTTCAAAATTCTGAGAAATTACCTTTAACCTAAGATTTTTATACCTAGCCAAATCCAAATCCTTAAAAAAGTGTGAGGGTAAAATAAAGGCATTTTTTTCAGACATATAATGACTTGAAAAAGAGATCTAATACACACACACACACATTCCCTCATACTTTCATACCTTTTCCTAGGACACTGCAGGAGGATATGCTCCAGCAAAATGAGGGAGTTAACCTCTGAGAAGGAAGGCACAGGATCCAGGACATGGGAGTTGTAAACAAGACAGTATATCTAATATGACAGTTGTGCCACAGGCTAGAGAGTGATCAGTCCAGATTGGAGCTGAGAACAAAGGGCTCCAGGAGAGAGTTCTCTAGGGGAAGGGGGGATGAAATTGATGGAATATCCGATATTTGGGGGGGGGGCAGGAACAACGAATCTGACAGAAAAAACTAAAACTAGTTACATGGAAAATTATGGAAGTAAAGAATTAAAGCAATTATCATCTTCAAGGGGAAAAGAAATTATACCAAAAAAGAAATATAATCAAAAGTACGCATACTTGCCTCATCAGTTAAAATTATTTGCTTGTTATCATATAAACATTGACTATTGATTTAACTAAAAGTTGTTATAAACTGCATTGGGAAGACTGGGAGGAGAAGCAGTGGGAGAAGGGTAATATAAGACATTTAGACTTTCATCTATTATAAGTCAATAGATAATATCTAAAACTGACAAATCAAGAATAACAGTACATTTAGAAAGCCGGAGACAAATGCCAGAATAACTGAAAGAAATATAAGTGATTATCTTTGGGGAACAAGTTTAGAGAGTGGTGAGGGGTGGGACAGGGACCCACTCTTTTTTGTTTGTTTTAAATATCTTAGTACTATTTTTAAAGGATTACCATATATTACCTTGATATAAATTAATAAAAGGTAGAATTTTATCTATAATGTTACTCCAAACAAATGAAAGGACTGACAAGTGAGATAAACAAATGAAAATATTAATTTGTTTAGGGGAAGGAATAGTCGACTTTTTTCCTTTATAATTTAATTTTTATATAGAATTTATGTTAACGTAATGTTTTTAATAACGTAAAATATGCATTCAGGGTTTTTGGACACTACTAAGACAGATCTTGTTTTATTCCCCTCCAACCAATCATCCCTAATTTCTCTACTTCAAATGTTCATTTTTTAAAAATAGTAGGATCAGAATATTTGAGCTACCTACTTGTGAATGGCATTATGTTAGGCTCCCTACAGAAATCCAAGAGGGAGAATGTTTGCAATAATGAAGATGACAATGGCAGCAGCTAATATTTATCGAACTCTTCTTTTGTGCCAGGAATCATGCCAAGCATTTTATACACATATCCCACTTAATCTTTATAACAGTCCTCTGAGTATGATTATCTCATTTTACTTATGAGAAAACTGAGGCACAGGCAGGTCAGCTAAGTTGCCCAAGGTCCCATAGAGCCTACACTCAGGCCCATGCAGCTTTGTTTCAGAACCCATCCATGCTTCTACTCACTGCTGTACTGCCTCTCTAAATTAAAAAGAAAAAAAAGAGAATACTTACAACAGGTGGGCCAATATTCTTTATCCATAGTGGTGAAAATTAAAAGGAAGAAATAAAAGACTGTATTTACTCTGTGCATTCAATGGCCACTACCAAGTGCTAGGTAAAGAGAACTAAGTTCTGAAGTCCAAGGCAGAGCCCTGCTTTGATTCTCAGCTCAGCACTCACTTGTGGTATGACATTGGGCCAGTCACCTAGACTCTCTAACATAGGTGGATCATGGCAGCCTGGCAGGTTGCTGTGAGCACTGAATGAAATTATACATACTAACCCTTGGCACGATGCCTGCACAAAGCTGTCAGTAAATGTTAGTGCCCTTGCACTTTCCAATGTCAAAGCCCACGTGGTCTGGCACTTTCACACATCTAGAATTTTATTTGCTCTCCCCATAATCCTGTTAGGTGAGGATCATCTCTTTTTATAAACAAAGACACCGGCTCAAAGCAGTAGAGTGACTGACCAGGGCTGCAGAGTGGGTGCCAGGAGAACCCCGGTCTTCTTACTCAGCCAGGTGTCCTCTCTCCTGCACCGCATCACTCTGGTTTCTATTTGATGCTACAGTCTCTAGATGGAAGGCTAGCCTGCCAGGAGCAATAAGAAGTCAGGTATGATGGCTAAGGAACCTGTTAACTTTGCTGGTCCCATAGCCTCAATGACCTCAGCCCTGATTGCCCAAATGCCTGTATATACCATCCAAGACTGCACGGAATACAACTTTTTACACTCTGGAAGAATGGCATGGCTGAAAACAGCTTCTGGCAACCAAAAGATAAGGGTTAAAGGAAACACTTGTTTTACCACAAGTCAAAACCACGAGTGCTCAGGGCCAAAAAAAAAAAAGAATTTCTAATGTCATATACATCCTGTCTGAAAAATTGTGTTAACACTCACACTGACCAACTCTCGGTCACTGTCTTTCTTTGTGGGCCTTCCTCTGGGTTGGCAGTCAAGGGAAATCTTATTAAAGCCCAGGCAAGGGAGGCCAACATAAAGACTGTCCAGGGAACTGCAATTACTTATGGTTTCTCCAGTATTGATTCCTGTGGGGAACTCAAAGTCATCCAGGTTTTGAAGTATTAAACCCAGGCAGCCAGAAAGAGGGCTATGCCTGCTTTCAGTTTATTATTGCCTTTCAAGCAGAGCTAACCATTCATTCATCATTCACTTATTTCTGTGTTCTTTTATTCCACAAATATTTATCAAGCCTCTACATTTTGTGTTTGCAGCATTGGACTAGTAACAGAATAGGCACGCAGAAGGCTCTTCTCTGTCTTACGAGAGGTACTGAGAGCTAAATCTAACTGGACTTTGGACAGACAGTTATAGTCTGGAAAGTGGTATGGGACTTTGGACAGACAGTTATAGTCTGGAAAGTGGTATGGGCCCACTTTAAGATGGCTCACCAGCCCTCTGAGGAAACCCAGGCACAGGAAGCCTAAAATGCCCAAGATTGCAGAGACTGTAAGTGGTGAGATCAGGATACAAACCCAGGTCTTCTGAAGTCAAGTTTGTGGTTTTCCCTCTTCTCACTCACTATATGGGGTTGCATCCACTAAAACATCAGTGGAGGGAGAGAAATCTGAAGGGTGTGGTTTCTTTTTAAAGAGACTAGTTAATGAAGCAGGGAAGCTGTTTGTCATGGAGATGAGTTGTCTGTGAGTAAGGTTTTAAGCAGAAGCAGTGGGAAGAAGAGCAAGCTTGGAGATCGCAGATAAATCTGGCCAATAAGCATCTCTCCTCAGCCCTCTCTGGAATCATGCTGTGGCCCTGCTCCAGACTTCCAGAAGTTTCCCACTGAGCAATTAAAGTCAAATGCTTTTAGCCCAGCACTCACTCCTTTCCACAGGGGAGTCGCTACCTCCCCCTTTAGCTTCTTCTCTCACTTTCCAGCCACACACCTTATCCTGCCCACTCAAGGGTTGTGGCTCAGCGCCTCTTTTTGCCAGGTAGAATGCTCAACAACTCTGTCTTTGAAGCTTCTACCACCCATCAGGGCTGCCTAAATGTCTTCTCTGCCACAAAGAACGCCCCAGCTGGAAGTAATTTTTTCCCCGTGTAATTCTGCATATTCACTGGTTGTACAAAGTGCACTTCTTTCAGGTAAACCTTGCACCACGGTTACCACCTTCAAGCCTTTTCCTTCCTGGAGGATTTAAGTCCCTTAGACATTAGGGTTTCTTTATAATTTCAGTTCCCAGCAACAGTACCTTGTATTTTGCAAGCACCTGGCAAGTGGCAATCAAAATGTGAACTCGCAATCCTGCACAGTAGAACAGCTCAATACCAAGTCTGCGGGAAGGATCTGCTGAGCATATATCCCCTCCTTTGCCCAATAGTGGGAATCAGAAGGACATTTCTCAACTCATTAGCATTAATTTTTTTCCTCTGCTAAGTAGGCATTCCCCCTCCACCCTCTTTTGGTAAATTCTCTACAAAATTAGATAAGGAGAAATATCTCTAGGGTTGTTTCACATCCTCTGATTCAGAAACTGAACATTATTGCTCAGGATAAGTAGTGACGGTGGCAGGAAGGCGGCTGAGGAAACTAGAGATAAAGTGGAAGAGGGGAGTGCTTAGAGGAGAGAAGTTGTGGAGGCGGGCACAGTAATTTGCTGTTTCTTTTTTTCCCCTTTAAGATGGTCTTCCACAACAGGGCCACTACCCGGAGGGTGGGTGTGTCACTTCCTGTGCGCACAGCGCGGGTATTGACAGATGGCAAACCCGCCGAGTTGTGAAAGTAGTGGTGGTGGAGGGCGCTGGCGCCGAGTTGGCCCGAGTCCTCTAGCTGCCACCAGCCACCCTCCGCACAACTGCCCCTGGAAGGTTACAGGCCACGTCTCACCGGAGGCTCCGCCCCTGGGCCCCGCAGGCCACCCCGGCTCGTGCGCACCGTTCTACTGCCGCAGGGTTCTCCCTTCCCCTGGGGACTGGGCTGAGACCCGCTGGGGACACCACCCTTTAATTTCGCTGCTGCAGGCTTGTCGGGCTCCTCTAGAGGGGAAGCCTGGATGCCGGAAGAGCCTCCCGGGCTCCGGCCGGGGCCACCCGGGCACTGTAGGGGGTCTGCAGGGCGCACAGCAGGGGCAGGGGAGCCCGGCGACCCGGAAGGCCCCTTCCGCACCCTTTTTCTAACCAGCTCCGCCCCGCCTCTCGCACCAGGCTCCGCGCCTCCATCCCCGTTCCCAAACCCTGGGGCCCGGCGGAGGTGTCTTCCCGCGTCCCTCCCAGTACGCCGGACAGGCTGTGCAACACGCGCCGCGCGAACTCTTATCCCCGCAGAATCTCTCTCCTTCCGGGGCCGCACCGCAACTCCCACCGCTCCGCTTGTCCTCCCCGGTGCGCCCGGTGCGCTCGCTCCTTGTGCTCAAGCCGCGGACTCCCTCTGAACCCCAGCACTGACTTCCTGCCCGCCCTGCGCGGGCCCAGTGCTCCGGCCGCCTGGTCGCCCCTCCGCACCGGCCCCGCCGCATCCTGGCGGCTCCCGCGCCATCCTGGCGGACGCGGCGGAATCTCACCTGCTGGGAGCAGACGGGTGCCGGGTGGTCCAAGAGCCGCGGGGAAGCGCGACCCGGGGCCGGTCCGCTCAGGAGCAGGAGCAGCAGGAGGAGCAGCAGCAGCCCCAGCGGGAGCCGGGGGAGGACGGGCGGTGGGTGGCGCGGAGACCCCATGCCCCCCCAGCACTGTGGCGGAGCGCGCGGCCTGGGGCTGGGGGCGCAACGACCGAAATCCCGGGCCTTCCCTCGGCTCAGCAGTCCTGAGTCGGCCGGCTTCGCCCGCTTCCGGCCTCCACTCGGGCGGAGGGGCGGGCCGCGTCGAGGGGAGGGCTCCCGGCTGGGCGCACCCCTCCGCCCGCCCTCCCCGGGCCACGCGGCCCAGGTGCGCACCCTCCCCGCGCTCCTCCTCGCGGCCCGGCCCGCACCGCCCACTGCGCGCTGATGGTCAGCTCGGCCCTCTCCAGCCCACTCCACGTGTCGTCCCGCTCTTTCCCGCACTCCAGAAGAAGGTTTGGTTTTCGTCTTTTTCTCCTTTGCTGTTTCCCCGCGTCCGACTTCTCTGCGTTGACATTAGGCCCCAACTCGAGTCTCAAAGAAAGTCCGTCTTCTGAGTCCCTGTCCCTCTTTACTCCCACCCCGCTTTAAACTGTTTCTCTTTTTTGCTCTGCTTTCTTTGGCTTTCCTTTCTCATCTTCCAGAAGGCAAGGGCGGCTCGGATCGGCACGTTCCTCTGTCAGGCTGCGGGGAGGAGGTGGGAGCGGTCATTTCCCGCACATGTGATGCGCACTCGGGGAGATGGGATCCCTGGGGGCCAGGCACCTGGCCCGGGACCATTCTGTGTCCCACAGAGCCGAGAGTGCCGTGTTTCCCAAGAGACTTACTCCCAGTCTGCTGAAAGACTGTCCTCGGCTCCTTATATCTGTTAGTCTCCGGTTGTAATGATTGATCTCTCAGAACGTGGGCCGACAGCATCCTCTCCTCTCCGTCTGGAGTCCGACGCTGCCCTCTCTCCTGGGTTCCCGCCACTCCCTTCTGCCCGGATCGTGGCTTCCAGCCTCGCCCTCCCGTTTCATTCTACACGCTCCAGACATATTTGCGTTTCGAAAACTGCATTTTTATCCCCTTCCTTCCTCCATTCTAAACCCACCGCCGTATTTCCTTCCCTATCAAGTCTAAAAGCCTTTGCCTGACCTTTGACGCTTTTGGAATCTAGACTCAGCTTCTCCCTGTACTTTCCATCCACCTGGATCAGAGCGGTGAATTTTCTCACTGTTCAAAGCACCCAGTCCTGGCGACCGTCTCCGTTAGTCCCTCAATCCTACCTCGCAGGACTCTGCTGCATTAGGCCTGAAGCTCCGTGGTCTTCAAACATCTTTACTTGTTTATTTCCAAAAGAATCTTGGAAAACTCTGCATCCACTAATACATCTTTAAAACGACATCTAAATTTTTCATCTTCAGTTTAAATAGATGTAGAGGATTTAATTGTTATTAAAATCTGACCTTCGTAGCAGGCAGCTTCTAAGATGGCTCCCATGGTGCCACCTTTTGATAGTAGTCACATCTTTTTGTGTCTCCCTCACCTTGCTGTGGGCTGGGCCTGGTGACTGGTTTCCAACAATAGAATATGAATAGAATAAGACAAAATGATGGGATATCACTTACAAGACTAGGTTACAAAAAAGCCCAGACCTCTGGTTGCCCAGCCTCTTTCTGGGTTGCTGTGGCTTCCCTGAGGACAGGCCCAAGTGGCCAAGAGCTAAGAAAGCCCTCTGCCCAATAGCCAGTAAGAAATTGAGGTCCTCATTTCATAATTACAATTATTAGTGCATAGTTGATCAAAATAAAGACAAAAGTTTTGATAAGTAATTATTAAACATAAATTTATTTGAAATTCACTTCTTATTAGATGAGTTCATATAACTGGACTAATACTGCTTATTCATAGAATGATACTGCATTCATCATTTTAAATATTTTAGATGCAAGCCTTCAAAAACCTTGTTTCCTTAAATAATTCTGCCACTAGTTTTGTCATAACAGTGTTATTCATTTCTTTAAACCCCTTGTGAATTATATGTGAAAAATCACATAGCCATCTATCACCAAATATTTTAAATGATTTGGCAGTTGAAAACTTGATTGGGTCCTTCTGTTTTGGAAAGGAACTCATCTGACTTGGAAAGAAAAATTGTCATCAGAGTTCTCTTAGAACAGTGTTTGGGGTTGGTTTTGTTTTTGTTTTTATTGTTTGTTTTTTGTTGTTGTTTTTAGTGCCTAGGAGGTTTTTATGCCTCCAAGGCTGGTGGAAGGCCTGTCTTTCTTTTGAAAGTGGAAGAAGGGTAAATGTGAAGAAGATGTGGGAAAGGAGAAGACACTCTACCCACACCTAACCCTTTGACAGCTGGCACTTCCCAGGCAGGTAAGTTCTTGTTAGAGGACACAGAGATGTTGAGGTTCTGGAACTCTGTTACAAATCTTTTGCTTTGGGGTCAGCTAACTTTTTCTGTAAAGGGTCAGATAGTAAATATTTTAGGCTTTGCCATTCATGTGGCCTCTGTCTCAGCTATTTAACTTTGCCCTTGTAGTGCAAAATCAGCTATGCACAATGTATAAACAGAGGAGTGTGACTATGTTCCAATAGAACTTCATTGATGAATACATTTCTCCTCAGCCATTTAAAAATGTAAAAACCACCTTAGCTCCAGAGGAAGTAAAAAACAGGCAGCAGGCCAGATTTGGGCCATAGGCCCTAGTTTGCTGATCCCTGGCTTAAAGTATCCATGTAGGTGTGTCCCTGGGAAAGTCTTATAACCTCAGGAGAATGTGTGCCCTAGTTTAACATTGCCATCCTGGTTCTAAATCCTGCTTACATATTAGAATGACATAGAGTGGTTAAAAAAATGCCATGCCTAGCCCCACCCTCTCTGTACTGATTCTGGTTGGTGTGGGGTGGAATTTGAGCATAAGGGTTTTTTTTTTTTATGTTTTCCAGTTGATTCTAATGTGCAGCCTGACTTTGGACCACTGTTCTAATTGCCATATGCTCTACACACCTCTCGGGGCATGATACTGCTTTGTGCTACAGTTACTGTATTTCATCCAGTTGAAAACTGGATAGTATCACTATTGTAAGATAAAGTCCAATTAAAATTTTTAAAAAATGTAAACAAATAGGTGTCTTTGATGGAATGAACTATGGTCTTGCCTTGCTGCAGATTGGTCCTCCTTAATGGCAGGTATCCTGGCTTCCTCACCACTGTGTTCCTCTCATCCTTCAGTGCTTAGCTGGGTGTGATGTGTTGAGTAAATACTTGCTGAGTGTACATCACCAGTGGACTGCATGTTCTCTTGTTCTTACTTTTCTCTTCCCTTCTTCTCTGCCCTGACAGAAATAACAGATGCTCAATAAACATTTGTAGATTCATTGATTGATTGTGAGAGGAGCTGGGTTCAAAAACTGGAGTCAGGTAGGAAGAAATTGGAGAACTTAGTGTTGTCTTTGACAATGGAAAAAGGGAACTGGCCACTGCTTCTATTCCTGCACAGTGAGAGAGGAGACAGAGTGTCCTTTGCCATAGATTAGATGGGATTAGAATCAGGAAATAAGGAACTGGTCTCTGATTGACTGGCATTTGTCTCTCCATCATCTCCCTATATCCTCCACTAGTGTATAATCTCAATGAAGAAAGAGACTGGGAGTCATTTTCTACTATATTCCTCGTATCTAGACTAGCACCTGTCTCATAGCAGGCAATCGATAAATGTGTTTTGAATAGCAATTGAATAAATATGTCAACTGAAGTTTATTCAAGCTGGAGAGAGTTTCCGTTTGTGGAAAAATTATTTAGAATAATTGGTGTTTTAATTATTATTCACTTACATTGAGTTGCAAAATTTAAATCCTAGTTTTTCTCAAGCTTTTAAATTCAATTTATAAATCTTGCTAGTCCATTTATTAATCTAGTAATATTTATATACAATAAGAACAATCACTTGTTCTTTGAGTCATGTGCAATTAACTCATAAATTTAAGATTAAATTATCTTTAAACATTTAACATTACTTGCAACTTGATCAAATTTTGTTAGACATTTCAAACCCCAATCCAAATTTTATGTGTCTGCTTCTCTCAAACATTTCAAATGCTGATTGGGTAGACTTATAAATCTAACAAATAAAATATTTCTAGGCATTTGAGCAACACTTGCAAATCTAATAAGTTAACTACTACCAAATGGTAGTAGGATATTACAGTAATGGCAATAATGGTGCAGTAATGCTCTCTGAGTAATCTTCTCTCACAATGACTCTGAGCTTGGTCGTTGAATTGCTTTGGCCAGTGCCACAGTAGCAAACGTGACACATTGGGACTTATTCTCTCGTACTGTCTTTAGAATCTATAGACTTCCATGTGAGGAAGCCCGGGCTGACCTACTGGAGGGTGAAAGACCATGTGGAGCAGACGTAAGCCATCTCAGTTGAGGCCCCCTAGACCAATCAACCTTCTAAACACCTGACATTGACCATTCAGCACCAGCTGGAACCAGGCCAGAGCAGAAGAGCTGTTCAATAAACCCAAGAATGGAGAGAAAGCTTAAGCTACTAAGTTTGGTGTGTTTTTTAATGCAGCAAAAGCAAACTGATAAACAAACTGAAATCTTTCTTGTTGTAATGGGCCTTTTAAGCCAAAGTTTTTTCCTTGAAATTTGGACCATCCAACTGTTTTATAACAGACTCTCTTTTGCCCTCCTGATTTGTATTGATGAGGTAATGAACCTCTCCATCCAGATTTTAACTAATTACTTCACTGCTTGATTGGATTCCATACCCTTCTAATATTCACTTTTTCTCTTTTATCAACTTTCATTCTAAAGTCATTGGTCAATATCTGCCTCATGGTCAATGGGCCAATTACCCTTCTAAGTATAAATTTTGATAGTTTTAAATGAATACAGTCTTGTGTCGCTTAATGATAGGTATATTCTGAGAAATGTGTTGTTAGGCGATTTTGTAGTGCAAACATTGAACCTAGATGCGTTGGCCTATTACATACCTAGGCTATAAGGCTCCTAGACGGCAAATCTACATAGCATGTTACTGTACTGAATACTGTAGGCAACTGTAACACAATGGTATTTGTGTATCTAAACACAGAAAAGATACAGTAAGAATACTGTATAAAAGATAAAAACTGGTATACCTGTAGAGGACACTTACCATGAATGGAGCTTGCGGGACTGGAAGTTCTGGACGAGTTAATGAGCGAGTGGTGAGTGAATGTGAAGGTCTAGGACACTAGTGTACACTACTGTAGACTTTATAAACACTATACACTTAGGCTACACTAAATTTATTTAAAAATTTTCTTGAATAATAAGTTAGCTTACTGTAACTTTTTTACTTTATAGACTTTAAAATTTAAAAAATTGTTTGACTTTATGATAACAGCTTAAAACACACACATTGTACAGCTGTACAAAAATATTTCTTTATATCATTCTATGTTAACAACTAATGCACTGTGTTATGACATTATGATGGCTGTGACATCACTAGGACTTTTTCAGCTCCGTTATAATCTTATGGGACCACCATCGTATATGTGGTCTGTGGTTGACTGAGAAATTGTTATGGGGCACATGACTGCACACAAATGTATTTAAAAATTTCTTGGTATAATAAACAATTCCAATAAAAATTAACATAATATTAAGATGATAAAGAGAATAACATGATTATCATTAATATATTTTATATAATCATTCATTTCATGAGTTGAAATTTTATTTCTAGTACACTTTATGTTTTTTTCCTTTAGCTATCCTTATAGGCTCATAATTTTTTCTCAGAATTTTTTCAGTGAAATATAATAATTATTTCCTTTTTATTGTTGAAATTGTATCATCTCAGCCTGTGGAAGATCCTTTAAGGTTGCTCTTGTCTTCTTGTGCTGCCCCAGTTCGTATGAAAACAACCCATAAGATTTAATATGCTGTATTTCCATTTTCATTTGTTTTGACATAATCTTTATATTTCTCTTTTGATTTCTTCTCCAACTCATTGGTTGTTTAGAAGTGTGTTGTTTAGTTTCTACATATTTGTAGATCTTCTCACTTTTTTCTTCTTGTTGATTTCTAGTTTCATACCATTGTGGTCAGAAAAGATAGTTGATATGATTTTAATCTTCTTAAATTTATTAAGATTTGTTTTGTGACCTATCATATGATCTTTCCAGGAGAATGTTCCATGTGCACTTGGGAGGACCTTAAAATTTAAAAAATTTTTTGACTCTTCTGTAATAACACAGCTTAAAACATACTCAGACACACACACACACACACACACACACACACACACACACACACACATTGTAAAATGTGTATTCTACTGTTAGATGGAAATTTCTGTATATGTCCATTAAGTCCATTTGTTTAACATGCGGATCCATTCTGATGTTTCCTTGCTGATTTTCTGTCTGGACAGTCTATCCATTATCAACACCATTTTTTTCAGAGTTATGTTCTTAGTAGGGTTGGAAATTGCTACTTTCCTATTTCTATTTCTAAGAGAAATTAGTATTAGAGCCAGAGAGAGCTATTGGAAGAAAAAAGCATTTAGTCCAGGGATTGTTAAGCTGAAGTACATAGATAGGCTCTATGAAGTTTGTAAACACTCAGAAATGATTTGCAAAATGCTTTTTGTGAATTTGCTTTTCCTTGAAAAGAGAGCTCACAAATTTCTTCAGATTCTTAAAGGAGTTTTGGTATTAACAAAATAAAACATTTACCACCACCACCACAAACCACAACATAGATTTAGTCTAATCTTTTCACTTAATGATAGGTAAGCTGAATCCCTGATGGAGTAAATCACTTGTATAAGGTCACACAGTCAGTGGCAGAGCCCAGGGTAGAGAAAGAGAGCAAGCCAGGTGGTGAGCTCAGTAAAGAGGATAACTGTTCTGAACTATTAGACTGGGGTTCTTTCTCTCACGTGAAACCAGAGTAGGGAATCATTACACCTAGAAATAATGATTAAAGTTATATTTTAAAAAAGGGAACACTGATATTTGAAGGAAGAGAGGGAAGGATTGTAGATTGTGAAACAGAAATAACATTGAAATTAAACAAGATGAATCAAAAGAATCAGAGGTTTAGAAGTGATTCTAGTTTGAGAGAGAGATTTGGTGAGGGGTGTAGAACTATATGAAAATGCTTGTCAGCAGAATGGCTAGAGAATGGTGGTCACTGAGAAGAAAGCAAAGTGTGAAAACATTTGTAGTATGTTTCTCAATCAAAATCCCACCAGGTTTTTTCATAGGAATCGACAAGCTGATTCTAAAATTTATGTGGAAACTCAAAGGATTGAGACTATCCAAGCAATCCAGGAAAAAAATAAAAATTAGGGAACTTATACTACTGGATTTTAAGACTTCTAAAGCTACAGTAATCAAAACTATATTTGATGGTACTGACATAAGGACCAACAAATAAATCAGTGGAATAAATAGCCCAGAAATAGATGCATACTTATATAGGCACTTGGTTTTTGACAAGATGCCAAAGCAGCCCAATGGGAAAAGGAAGGTCTTTTTAACAAGTGGAACTGGAACAACTGGGTATCCCTACAGAAAAAAAGTGAAATTCTAGCCCTGTCTTTCATCATAACCGAAAATTAATTCAGGATGAATTACAGATCTAAACATAAAAGCGAAACTCTAAAGCTTCTAGAAGAAAACACAGGAGAATATCTTTGTGACTTGGGCATGGATAAAGGTTTATTAGGACACAGAATGTAATAACATAAAAGAATAATAAAGAATAAATAATAAATTAAGCTTCATAAAAATTCTGTTCATCAGATACTGAAGAAAGTAAAAAGAGATAGGGAAAGATATTTTGCAAGACATATATCTGACAAAGATGTGATATCCAGAATATATAAAGGACTTAATAGTAAAAGGACAACTCAAAATTTTAAAAATAGGCAAAACATTTCAATAACCACTTTACAAATTAATATGTATAGATAGGCAATAAGCCCATAAAAATGCTTATCATCATTATTCATTAGGGAAATGCAACTTAGAAAACTAAACATACATCTACCTTATAACTGAGCTATTTCATCTTAGATGTTTACCTAAGAGAAATAAAAAACCTATGTCCACGAACAGACTTGTATAAAAATGCTCATAGAAGCTCTACTTATAGTAGTGCCAAACTAGAAATAGTAGTTTGGTATAAGTGAATAGGAGAAGGCATAAAATGTAGTATATTTGTAAAGTGTTTCAAACTATTGTTAGAGACAATAGCATGAATAAATTTAAAAAATGCTATGTTGGTGAAAGAAGTCTTACACAAAAGAGCACATACTTTATGACTCTAATTTATAAACTTGGATGGTTAAATATCAGGTAAAACTAATTTATGGTGGCAAAAAAAAAAAAAATCAGACCAGTGGTTGCATCTAGGGGATAGGGATCCATGACTGACTGGGAAGGAGTATGAATAGAATTGCCAGACAAAATACAGGATGCCCAGTTAAATTTGAATTTCGGATAAAGAATGGATATATTTTTGGTATAAGTATTTCCCATGTAGTAGTTGGGGAATACTTATACCAAAAATGTATCCATTCTTTATCCGAAATTCATATTTAACTGGGCATTCCATTGTTTTTCTTTGTAAACCTGGCCACCTTAGGCATGAAGAAACTTTCTAGAGTAATGGTAGTGTTTTATATCTTCTAGGGGTTTAGGCTACACAGGTATATATGTTTGTCAAAATTTATCCAAAAGTACATTAAAATTTTGTATATTTAATTGTAAATTTTACCTAAAAATAATATGACATTGAATTCTAGTTAATACTATGTAGGCTGAAGTGCTAAGTATATTGATGTCTGCCACTTTAAAATGCACAGAAAATAAGGTGGATTGATGGATAGATAAAAGAATGCATAAAATGCCAGATATGTGACAAAGCAAATACCACAAAATGTTAATTGTAGAATCTAAATGGTAGAATCTAAATACAGGGCTGACTGTACAATTTTTCAACTTTTCTGTATGTTTGGAATTTTTCATAGCAAATGGGAAAAATTCAAATTAGGCAGTTATCTAAGAGGTTACCTTTAAAATGTGAGGCATTGATTTGCAAAGAAAAGGCATGGACTTAAAATGGTCCATTACTGTAAGACTCTAAGAAAATCCTCACCTTAATTTTATGCGGCTCAGGGAAGATTGCCCTGGAAGCAGACCCAGCTGTTCTGTCATAATTCAGAACCCCTGACTATCACTGGAATCTTTAACCCATTTCAGTGCCAAATTTTGGACTCAGTAACCCCAGCTGCTGAGATGATAATTCTCATCTACTTAGTATGGTGAGTATATACTACTCTGAAGGTATCGAAATAAGCATAGAGATAAGAAAAAAGTACAGGAAATCCATTATTTTATTACTACTTTCTGTTAGGTTTAGAAATAAAATTTGAAATCATCATGGTAATTTATATGTATTACTTCTAATGCATTTGAAATATTTAGGAGAATGTTATGTTAGAGACTGACATATTATACTTGTGATATTAACTTGAAACACTTAAGATGATTTGATATTAGTCTTATAATTTATTTTGGAATTTGTAAAAAGTTGAATGACAATAGATTTGTATTTTGAAATAGGTTTAAGAATCTGATTACTTTTGTAATCGGTGTTCAGACTTTTAAGGTAATTTGATTTATGGAATCTTTAAATTAAGATTTAAGGTCTGGAAAAGGAATTTAAGTGTTTAGGATGGTTTTGTTGGAAAGAAATGTCAGTCTGATTTATTAGAAGTTTGATGAGCTTGAGAAAAAATAAGTACATTACTTTCATGGCTATTGTTTGGAATGCCTAGGAAACCCAAGTAACCAAACTTATGAACATATTTTTCTAAAACATAAATGTTAAATACCTTTTAAAGAATTCTGTTGTTAGCAGCTAAGATAAAACTTAAAAATATATACCATTTTACAATCAAAGTGGTTTGGGGAGTGGGGGATGAGGGACTATTCTTTCTGTTTGTTGGAATCTGAAAGGTTTTTGGATGAAATGGCTTTTGGGAGGGGCCCTGAGAAACGAGAGAGAGGACAGGAGAGAAGGGTAAAGGAAACATTGAAAGAAAAAGCATAGAGTTTTTCCAAAGAACACAAGTAGTCAAATGTGACTGGGTCATATAGAAGTTACAGTGGGAAGGTAAGGCTGCTTAAATCATTGGGCTGTGAGAAGCTGTTGGGGTGTGCTGAGCAGAGAGATGTGCTATGAGACCTCTGCCTCAGCAGACTCTTCAGGCAGTGCAGTGTAAGGTAGATAGATGCAGTGGGGCCTGAATGCTAGCAGACCTGTTCAGTCCTTTGTCCGCTTTTTTGTTTATCTGTCCATTCACCCATTCATTCACTCATACAATCTTTCATGTATTTGAGGCTTATGGATCACTTACACTGTCAGGCTCTGTGCTGTGGGGACCCACAGGTGACGTGATATGGTCCCTGCCCTCTAGAAGCTCACTGACATGTAGGAAAGACTGATGGTGAATAGACAATAGCAATATGGCAAAGGCCTGGAGGACTTGCTGTTCAGTGAGACGAGGCAAAGTACTCTAGAGAAGGGTGAGTATGTGATTATATTACTCAAAGACAATGAGCTGTTTAGTGTGGTGGCAGTGAACATGGAAAGGAAAAAATGAAGGAACATGTTTTTTTCATCTTTCTATTATAATATTTCAAGCATGAAGAAAAGTTGAAAAGATAGTACAACTAAACCCACATACCCACCACTTCAGTTCATTAACTCTTGGTCATATTTGCTTTACCTATATCTGTATGTGTGTGTTTCAGAAACACTTGAGAGTTGTAGACATCATGACATTTGACCCCAAATATTTCAGCAAGCATCTCTAAGAATAAATTCAGCTTACTACGTTAAAATAATGCCTTTATTACACCTAGGAAAATTAATAATAACCCCCTAATATTCAGTTCATATTCAAATTTCCCTAATTGTGCCCTTAAATGTTTTTACAGTTGCTTTTCTTAAGCCGGAGTCCATTCAGGTTTCACATATTGTATGGGGTCATTATCTCTCTAACTCTAGAACAATTCTCTCACTTTCTTTTTAATGACATTAAATAGTCCACATTTTCTATTTGAAGATTTCTATTTGAAGTAGTGTATCTTAGCATTATTTTTTCTATTCCCTATACAGCCTGTAAACTGAAGTGAGGTCAAAAGGCTTGATTTGATTCAGGTTAACCATTTTTGGCAGGAATACCTCCCAGGCAATGATGTATATTTTACAAGACATCACATCAGGAAACCTCTAGGGTCAGGTTGTTCCCACTATTATTTATTTAATTAATTTATTTTTTTTTTACTTCTTATTAAGATATAATTCACACGCCATACAATTTGCCCATTTTAAGTGTACAGCTCTATGTTGCTTAGTAGTCCCAGAGTTGTGTAACTATGCCACTGCTACTATCCCACTATTACTCGTGCTAAGTTTGATCACCTAGTTGAAGTGGTGACCACCAGAGAAGAAAGAGAGTTTGATTTCACAAAGATTTATTGAGATTGATGAGCCAAGCCCTGCATAGGGCACTAGATTCAGGTAGCAGGACTGAGAGTTTAAGAGGTTCTTAAACGTGACCTTTGAGAGTGTAGCCCCAGTGGGGTGGTAGGGACAGAAGTCAAATCCCTAGGAAAAAGTGGGCGTTGGGAAAGCGGAGCACCCACAGGGCAGACCTAATTTGGGAGATCTTAAAAATCATAGGAAAGCAAGTGCTGGGGAAGTGGCTTGAAGGGAGTGCAGAGTAACCCTCTGGGCAACACTGGGTGAAGCTTAGGCAGCCAGCACACCTTGCTTCTCCTTTCCATGTTCATATAGCCTTATTACGTCTACCCCACTGCTCATCTCTTCTAGCCTTTCTCATTGTAGTTCTACATTTGTTCAGAACAGGTTTACAGACAAGCTCAATAAATCTGAGGCCCAGGTAAGAGAGGTTGGGAGGAAATCAGTATTTGCTGAGTGCCAACCCAGTGCCAGGCCCTGGCAAGGGCTTCACGCATCTTATCTGCTTTAATCCTCACAACCACCCTGTGAGGTGGATATTTTATGGAAGAGCAAACAAGTCTGGAGAGATTAAGTAACTTACCCAACGTCATATAGCTGGGGTTTTGTGTGCATAAGAATTAAGTCTGAATATCAGTTTTGAGGAAAATGACAAAGTTGTTCCTGCTCTCTTACACCCTCACCACCCCTATTCTTGGATGTCCTATGGATCTTCAGTCCCTGGAACCCTTCTTTCTTTCTCCAAACCTCACAGCCTCTTTCGACCTCTTTCCCTTCTATACTCAGCCTTAATTCAAGGTTGGTCACATGGACTCTCACCTACATTGAGCCAGGCAGGCCATCTCTATTGATGAGTTTATGGACTTCAGTCAGGACCTCTTTGGACTCACCTGAGGTCAGGGCCCAGGCAGTGCACAGTTCCAGGAAGTGCCATCAGTACTGGAATCTATGTGAATGGTGCCCCCCTTGCATTGTGCAGCACACAGTATAAGCACCTAAATGCCAGGTCCCAGATGAGGTTTCTTTCTCTCTCCTTCCCTTCCCCCGTCTTTCTTCCTTTCTTCTTCCCTTCTTTTGACTTTTTTCATTGTTTAATATGGAACCAGCAAACAAGATGTTCCCAGGACATAGGTTATGGTCAATGTGATTAGGCCTGGCTACCTGGTACATCCTTGTTCCTTATGGATGCAACCTGAAGTTCATTATTCTCAGTTGTGTACACAGAGTAAGAAAAGGCCAGGGGCATAGACCTGCTGCTTTTTATACTGTTTTTAGGCTAACATATTCCAGGAATCCTGAACCTTCTGTTTTGTACAAATCTCTAATGACTATACTTGTCAGTCAGGGCTGTGGTGGTCAAGCCATTCCCAAGCTGGTATTGTTCATCCTTAGCTCTCCAGAAGGTTGGAATGTGTAAATATATTTACCTTGAGAGCCTTGGTTTACCAGATGATGGCTATTTGGCCTGACTTTATGTTTGCCTCATAGTTTCCCTTAGTATGATTTTGTCTGTTCCCATGTAGTTCTTTTAGTATTCCCAGTCAACCCTCATGGAGTAGGGCTCACCAAGTCACAATATTATGGCTCCCCACTACCTGACACGGTTGCAGCAAGATGGTCACCAGGGGCAGCATGGGACCCGACGCCCAATGTGGCCCTTCTCCTTCCTCCCTGGCATTTGGTTCTTTGGGGCAATATTTGATAGTAGTGGCTAATTCCACTTGCAGCAGTTTTATCTTTAGATTGCAATTCATATTGTTCTTGTTCTCTCAATTCTCTGAAATTACCAGACATTGCATAATTGCCCATTTTGGGGTCACATATTAGTTGAATATTAGTCTGGCTGGGGGCAAAAGACATCCAGAAGAATATTGGATTAAATGTTGTATTTCTTGACTTTTGGTCAAGATGGTAGAGTAGGTAAATGCTGTGCTTGTTTCCTTTCATGACCACATCAAAATTACAACTAATGAACAGAACAACCATCAATGAGAATTGCCTTAAGTCTAGCTGAACAGTGACCCTATAACTAAGGATATAGAAAAGAAGCCACATCAAGACTGGTAGGAGGGGCAGGGATTCAGAAAGGGCTCATCCCATCCCCATGTGTGGTGGTTGAGAATCAGAAGGGATAGCTTGGTTGTGAAGGTCCCCCTGAGGAGCGAGGGGTCCCAGCTGCACACTGGGCTCCCCAGCCTGGAGCACCAGTGCCTGGAAGAGAATT
>NW_011888918.1:2042249-2045943 GCF_000151845.1 Pteropus vampyrus
CAGGACATAGGTTATGGTCAATGTGATTAGGCCTGGCTACCTGGTACATCCTTGTTCCTTATGGATGCAACCTGAAGTTCATTATTCTCAGTTGTGTACACAGAGTAAGAAAAGGCCAGGGGCATAGACCTGCTGCTTTTTATACTGTTTTTAGGCTAACATATTCCAGGAATCCTGAACCTTCTGTTTTGTACAAATCTCTAATGACTATACTTGTCAGTCAGGGCTGTGGTGGTCAAGCCATTCCCAAGCTGGTATTGTTCATCCTTAGCTCTCCAGAAGGTTGGAATGTGTAAATATATTTACCTTGAGAGCCTTGGTTTACCAGATGATGGCTATTTGGCCTGACTTTATGTTTGCCTCATAGTTTCCCTTAGTATGATTTTGTCTGTTCCCATGTAGTTCTTTTAGTATTCCCAGTCAACCCTCATGGAGTAGGGCTCACCAAGTCACAATATTATGGCTCCCCACTACCTGACACGGTTGCAGCAAGATGGTCACCAGGGGCAGCATGGGACCCGACGCCCAATGTGGCCCTTCTCCTTCCTCCCTGGCATTTGGTTCTTTGGGGCAATATTTGATAGTAGTGGCTAATTCCACTTGCAGCAGTTTTATCTTTAGATTGCAATTCATATTGTTCTTGTTCTCTCAATTCTCTGAAATTACCAGACATTGCATAATTGCCCATTTTGGGGTCACATATTAGTTGAATATTAGTCTGGCTGGGGGCAAAAGACATCCAGAAGAATATTGGATTAAATGTTGTATTTCTTGACTTTTGGTCAAGATGGTAGAGTAGGTAAATGCTGTGCTTGTTTCCTTTCATGACCACATCAAAATTACAACTAATGAACAGAACAACCATCAATGAGAATTGCCTTAAGTCTAGCTGAACAGTGACCCTATAACTAAGGATATAGAAAAGAAGCCACATCAAGACTGGTAGGAGGGGCAGGGATTCAGAAAGGGCTCATCCCATCCCCATGTGTGGTGGTTGAGAATCAGAAGGGATAGCTTGGTTGTGAAGGTCCCCCTGAGGAGCGAGGGGTCCCAGCTGCACACTGGGCTCCCCAGCCTGGAGCACCAGTGCCTGGAAGAGAATTCCCCACAACTTCTGGCTCTGAAAACCAGCCGAGATTGTGGCTGAGTGACATGGAAGGCTGCTGGAGTCCCAGGTGCTTCTCTTAAAAGGCCCACACATGGACTTACTCTCTGACGGTCTCATCCACTCTGAGCTCTAGTGCTGGGCAGCAGGTCGGAAAGTGCCAGGGACATACAGGGAGGAACTGAATTGTCTGCCTTCAGAGTGAGGGCTGGAGGGGCAGCTTTTTCTTAGACAAGTGCTGGCAGAATCCATTGTTCCTTTGTTGAACACTCTTCACTCTCAGTATGCAGCTGCAGGGGGCTACCATATCTGAGTCTCCATCAGCCTGGCTAACTGATCACCCTACTAGGTGATTCCATGAGATCCCATCCCATCCAATTTGCAGCCCATCCAAGCAACTGCCATCTGCTTTTTCATACAGATAGCTTTCTTGACTCATGATGTGGCCTTTCCTAATATTTATCGAAGGTTTACAACACTCAAAAAGCAGCATCTGGCCTTGGTGTACCCCGTACCTCTTGCTGAGCAGCCCCAAGGCTAGCACTACTGGCAGTTGTCCTCAGTTTGTGGCTTGGCCTCTTGAGGCACCTTCAAGACCAGTGTGGGTGATGGCCATTTGCAGATTGCTTGGTGACTCATGTCAGGTGGCCCTGGGCAGTGAATAGGCATGGCTGAACTAGGCCTGCATTGGGGTTCCTCCCAGAAGGCCCTGGGGCTGGCATACCTGGTGGCCAGCTTCCAGTTGAGTGGAGCACCATCAGGGGCCACATCTGAGGACAATAAACCCTAAAAGAAGATTGGGCAGGCACCAGAGCCCTGCTAAAGTGAATCCTGCACAGTAGGGTCAGCCCCTGCACAACAGCTTCTCCACTATAGTCACCAGCCAGTCCTCACAACCAATCAGCCCCAAAGATCAATCCCTCCCACTAATGTACAAACAGCAACCAAGGCTCAACTACAACAGGAGAACACACATAACTCACAGGACACACCTGGAGCACCCCGCTCGGATGACCAGGGAGATGGAGCCTCATAAAGCCACTCTACTACATACTACTACATAAAGCCACTCTACTAAGACCAGGAAACATAGCAGCCCTATCTAATACTTAAAAACAAATACAGGGAGGCAGCCAAAATAGGGAGACAAAGAAACATGCCCCAAATGAAAGAACAGAACAAAGCTCCAGAAAAAGAATTAGTTGAACACAGTGAGAACTTTAACAAAGAGATAGGAAACATAAAAATGGAGATAGAGAGCATAAAAAAGACCAGTCAGAAATGAAGATTACAATAACTAAAATGAAGAATACATTAGAGGAAATCAACAGCAGATTAGATAAAGTAGAACATTGAATCAGCCATTTAGAAAGTAAGGTAGCCAGAAACACCAAATTGGAATAGAAAAAAAAAAAAAAAAAAAAGAATTTTGATAAATGAGGATATACTGGGACAACATCAAACGTACCAACATTCACCTCATAGGAGCACCAGAAGGAGAAGAAACAGCAAGGAATTGAAAACCTATTTGAAGAAATGATGGTAAACTTCTCTAACTGGGCAAAGGAAATAGACATACAAGCCCAAGAAGTGCAGAGTCCCAAAAAAGATACACCCAAAAAAGCCCATACCAAGACACATCATAATTAAAATTCCAAAGGTTAAAGACAAACAGAGAGTCTTAAAAACAGCAAGAGAAAATCAGTTAGTTATCTACAAGGGAGCTCCCATAAGACTGTCAGCTAATTTCTCAACAGAAACTTTATAGGCCAAAAGGGATTGGTATGAAATATTGAAATTGTTGAAAAGTAAGGGCCTACAACCAAGATTACCAAACAAAGCTATCATTTAGAATCAAAGGACAGATATAGAGCTTCCCAGACAAGAAAAAACTAAAGGAGTTTATCAACATCAAACTAGTATTACAAGAAATGTTAAAGTTCTGTAACCCATTTTCCATTTGCCCCAAGAATATTTGCCGGTGGTGCTTATGGCTGCAGCCTTCACCCCGAGAGAACTCATGGATTACAGTCCTAACCTTACTCTCAAAGTTTGCCATGCAATATCTTGCTTTTTTAATTATTTTCACATTGCTCTAGTATATTGATAGTCTTTGGAAACAAATGACATCATTCTATTTATAGCATTCTGTTTTTAGTAGTGATATATCCAGTTATAAAATATAGTAATTCTGGATAGCTAAAGATGTCAAATCCTAGAAAATAGAGCATTCTTATGTGTGATATTAACAGTGGCTGTGAGATGCACTTTTTTTTTCTAAGTGGGAAAAGGGTTAAGAAGAAGAAGAAAAAAATATGAATAATAAAACGGCAGTATATATCTATCAACAATTACTTTAAATGTAAGTGGATTAAATGCTCCAATCAAAAGATAGGGTGGAAGAATGGATAAGAAAACAAGACCTTTATATATGTTGTCTACAAGATACCTACTTCAGATTGAAAGACTCACATATACTAAAAGTAAAGGGATAGAAAGAGATATTTTATGAAAATAGAAACAAAAGAGATGGAGTATGAATACTAATACTAGACAAAATAGACTATTTTAAAAAGTTTTAATTTATTA
>NW_011888918.1:2045993-2049971 GCF_000151845.1 Pteropus vampyrus
ATTAGTAGTAGTAGTAGTAATAGTAGTAGTAGTGATGTTGGTTAACAAAATTCGGTAAGCTTCAGGTGTACAATTGCAAGGCATATACATATTGCATTGTGTGTTTCCCTCCCATAGTTAGATCTCTTTCTGTCACCACATATTTGATCCCTTTTACCCCATCTACCTCCTTCCTTCACCCTTGCCCCCTACCCTCTGGTAACTACTAGTCTATTGTCCATGTCCATGAGTCTCTGTTTGTTTCTCTTGTTCGTTTATTGCTTTTAGGTTTATATCCCACATATAAGTGATATCTTGTGATTTTCAACTTTTCCTGTCTGGTTTATTTCGCTTAGCATGATTATCTCGAGGTCCCTCCATGTTAATGTAAATGGCAGTATTTCATCCCTTCTTATGCCTGAGTAATATTCCATTGTACATATGCACCACAGCTCAGCTTCTTTATTCAATCATCTATCGTAGAACACTTCAGTTGCTTCCATGTCCTGGCCACCATGAATAATGCTGCTATGAACATCGGTGTGCAAATATCTTTTTGGATATGAATTTTCAAGTCTTTGGGGTAAATGCCCAGTAGAAGGATTGCTGGATCATATGGTAGATCAATTTTTAGTTTTTTGAGGAACCTCCATAATGTTTTCCATAGTGGCTGTACCAATTTGCAGTCCTACCAGCAGCATATGAGGGTTCCTTTTCCTCTGCATCCCCCTCAACATGTGTTATTACTTGTCCTGTTGATTATAGCTATTCTAACAGGTGTGACATGGTATCTCATTGTGGTTTTGGTTTGCATTTCCCTCATAGCTAGTGATGATGAGTATGTTTACATATGTTTATTGGCCATTTGTATGTCTTCTTGAGAAGAAGTGTCTGTTCAGGTCCTCTGCCCATTTTTTGATTGGATCGTTTGTTTTTTTGTTGTTATTGAGTTGTATGAGTTCTTTGTATATTTTGGATATTAGGCCCTTATCAAAGGTGTTGCTTATAAATATATTTTCCCATTTGGATGGTTGTATCTTTACCTTGATGATGGTTTCTTTTACTGTGCAGAAGTTTTTTAATTTGATGTAGTCCCATTCATTTATTTTTGCTTTTACTTCCCTTGCCTTTGAAGTCAAATTCATAAAATCCTCTTTAAGTCCAAGGTCCATGAGTTTAGTTCCTGTGTTTTCTTCTACGCATTTTATTGTTTCAGGTCTTATATTCAGGTCCTTAATTCATTTTGAGTTAATTTTGGTGTGTGGTGATAGACAACAGTCTAGTTTCATTCTTTTGCAGGTGGCTTTCCAGTTTTCCCATCACCATTTATTGAAGAGGCTTTCCTTTCTCCATTGTATGTTTTCAGCTCTTTTGTCGAAAATTATTTGCCCATATAAATATGGGTTTATATCTGGACTCTTGATTTTGTTCCACTGGTCTGTGTGTCTGTTTTTATGCCAATACTGTGTTGTTTTGATTATTGTCGCTTAATAGTACAATTTGAAGTCGGGCAGAGTGATGCCTCCAACCTTGTTCTTTTTTTCTCAAGATGGCTTTGGCAATTCGGGGTCTTTTGTGCTTCCATAGGAACCTGATGATTTTTTGTTCTATTTCTTTAAAAAATACCGATGGGATTTTGATGAGGATTGCATTAAATCTGTATAATGCTTTAGGTAATAAGGCCATGTTAAGTATGTCAATTCTTCCAATCCAACAATATGGAATATCTTTTCATTTCTTTGTATCTTCTTCAATTTCTTATAGTTTTCATTATATAGATCCTTCATATGTTTTGTTAGCTTTATTCCTAGGTATTTTATTCTTTTTGTTGCAATTGCAAAAGGAATTCTTTTTCCACTTCTTTTTCTGACAATTCATTATTAGAGTGTAGGAACACTACAGATTTTTGAACATTGATTTTGTATCCAGAAATTTTACTGTATTTCCTTATTGTTTCTAGTAATGTTCTTGTGGAGTCTTTAGGGTTTCTATATAGAGAATCATGTCATCTGCCAATAGTGACAGTTCGACTTCTTTGTTTCCTATTGGATGCATTTTCTATCTTTTTCTTTTCTGATTGCTGGGACCTCCAATGTTATATTGAATAACAGTGGCAATAGTGGGCAGCCTTGCCTTTTTCCTGATCTTAGAGGAAAGGTTTTTAGTTTTTTACCATTAAGTATAATGTTGACTGAGGGCTTATCATATATGGCCTTTATTATGTTAAGGTACTTTCCTTCTATACCAATTTTGTTAAGTGTTTTGATCATAAATGGATGCTGTATCTTGTCGAAGGCTTTTTCTGCATCTATTGATATGATCATGATTCTTATTTTTTAATTTGTTTACGTTGTGTATCACATTAATCAATTTGTGTATGTTGAATGATCCCTGTGCCCCTGGGATGAAGCTCACTTGATCGTGGTGTATAATCTTTTTAATATGTTGCTGTATTCGGTTCACTAGTATCTTATTTAGGATTTTTACATTTGTGTTCATGAGAGATACAGGTCTGTATTTTTCTCTTTTTGTATCAGTATCTTTCTTTCCCTTTTTTTTTGAAATCGATTTTGTCCGATATTAGTACTGCTACTCTTGCTTTTCTCTGAAAGCAATTTTCTAGAAATATCATTTTCCACCCTTTCACTTTGAGTCTATATTTGTCTTTGGATCTGAGATGTGTCTCCTGGAGGCAGCATACGGTTGGGCTTTGTTTTTTGATCCAATCTGCAACTCTGTGCCTTTTTATTGGTGAGTTCAGTCCATTTACATTTAGGGTGATTATTGAAATATGAGGTTGTCCTATAACCACTTTATGTTTTGCTTTCTGGTAGGTTGGTATTTCCATTGCTTCCTTTTCCTTGTGTGTCTATATTTTTTTGAAATTTTGGTTGGGTTTTTGGATTTTCCCTCTGGTCCTTTTTGTTTTATAGTATATACTTCAATTCTGAATCTTTGGCGTGTTGTTACCATTACAGATATGTAGAGGATAGTTATACGTACATAGTAGTTCATTTTCTTCCACGTGCTCCTTATCTCCATTCCTCTTTATGAATTTGGATCTTTCAGTCCTCCCCTTTTCTATCATTGTTGTCTCAATTTGTCCCTATGTATGCTGAACATTTATTACTACTTTGCTATAGCAATTCTCTTCTTATTGTTTAAGCTTATAATGACCTGTTCTTAGTAAGAGTTGCACTCCGCTGCTTCTATCTGCCTGCTAGTCGCCTTATTCCTAGTTATGTATTTTTTGTTGTTATTTTGTTTTAGGTGAGCTGACCCCTTTCAGTATTTCATGTAATGCAGGCCTCATAGTGAAGAAGTCCCTCAATTTTTGTATGTCTGGAAAGATCTTTATTTCTCCTTCATATCTAAAGGAGAGCTTTGCTGGGTACATTATACTTGGCTGGTAGTTCCTTTCATTTAATAGTTTGAAAATTTGATTTCGCTCCTTTTCTGGCTTTTAAAGTTTGTGGTGAGAAGTCTGACAATAATCTAATGGATTTTCCTTTATAGGTTACCGTTGTCTTTTCCCTAGCTGCCCTGAAAATTCTTTCTTTGTCATTGATTTTTGATAATTTTAGTACAATGTGTCTTGGAGAAGGCCTTTTTGGGTTGAAATAATTGGGGTGTTCTGTTGACTTCTTGAATTCCAAGCTCCAGCTCATTCCTTAGATTTGGGAAATTCTCGTCCACTATTTGTCTGAAAAGTCCTTCTAGTCCTTGCTCCTTTTCCTTGCCTTTGATAATGCCCATTATTCTTATGTTTCCTCTCCTGATGCTATCAGCTAGTTCTTGTAATTCTCTTTCATTATTTTTCATTCTTTGGTTTCTTTCTTCTTCCAACTTATTTCTGTATTTCTGTCTTCGATATCACTGATCCTTTTCTCCATTTGGTCAACTCTATTTCCCAACCTTGCTATTTTATTTTCATCTCTTGCAGTGTGTTCTTCATCTCCAGAAGTTCTATTTGGTTCTTTTTCAGGGTTTCAATGTCCA
>NW_011888918.1:2050021-2075735 GCF_000151845.1 Pteropus vampyrus
TTATTTCTGTATTTCTGTCTTCGATATCACTGATCCTTTTCTCCATTTGGTCAACTCTATTTCCCAACCTTGCTATTTTATTTTCATCTCTTGCAGTGTGTTCTTCATCTCCAGAAGTTCTATTTGGTTCTTTTTCAGGGTTTCAATGTCCATTCTAAAAAACTCATTGTGCTCATCTAGTTGTTTTTTCAAGTCCTGAAATTGTTGGTATGAGTTTTTTTTTTTTTTTGGATATTATCGTGTCTTTTTTTTTAGAAGTACCATCCTGAATTCTCTGTCATTTAAGTCGCATATTTCTATATCTTTAAGGTTATTTTCTGGAGATTTTTATCTTTCTTTCTGAGCTGCCTTGTCACCTTGATGTTCATGGTGTTTAATGGACTATTTCTCCACCAGGGCATTAATGGAAGTGTATTCTGCTTTTTTTTTTTTTTTTTTCCCTCCAGAAAGATTTATTATATAAAGGTCTCTCTTTGGCCTGTTGCAAAGAAAATGCTTTTCTTTTGGTTTCCAGTAGGTGGCATCTGATCCTCTTGGATCCCCGCTTTATGTAAAGTCTTAATAATGGCTTTTTTTTTTTTAATTATTATATTCAGTCACACTCGCTACCCTCAGTCTCAGTCCCTGGCAATGTTAGTGACAGTTTTGGTAGTTTTTGTTCAAATTCCCCCGGGGCCCCGCAGTGTTCCATCTTAAAGGACATGGGGAGTGCCCTCTGGTTTAGGGGATGAGGGCTGTGGCTCAGCCTCGCGTTTTGCAACCACTGCTGGTAATAATCAACTGTTATTTCTCTGCCGTTCCACTTTTCTGCTTTCTGCCTTGATGCCTGGGCGCTGCCACTAGCTGCATGGAACTCACAGCTCTCCCAGGCAGGGCTGTTCAGGGAACTCACCGCACCTTTTTTCCTCCCCCTCCTCCTGCAGGGAGCTCCGGCTGGGAGAGGCGGCTTCTTTGTTTCTTCCAGTCTACCGCCCGACTCCTGGTGTTCTGACCTGTGTTAGCTCTTATGTGTAGATCCCACACTTAGACATGCTGGTGTGCAGTTTGTGTGTTTTTTGTTGAGTTTTCGATGTTCACCTTATTGTTGTTTCACAGGGAGAGATCTGAAGACGTCTCTCACTCCGCCATGTTTCTGACGTCACCAAAATAAACTTTAAAACAAAGGCAAAGAAGGACCTAGTAATCCCATTTCTGGACATTTATCTGAAGAAACCCAAAATAATTCTTTGAAGGGACGTACCAATCCATATGTTCATTGTAGCATTATTTACAATCTTGCCATCTTACAAAATGAAATCTTGTCATCTGTAACAACATGGATGGACCTAAAGGGTATTGTACTGAGTGGAGGAAGTCAGACAGAGAAAGACAAATGCCATATGATTTCACTTACATGTGGAATCTAAAGAATAAAATAAACAAAACAAACAAACTCATTTACAGAGCATTTTCATGTTTGGCAGGTGGGAAGGGGGTTGGGAGAGTGGGTGAAAAAAGGGAGGAATTAAGAGGTACAAATTGATAGTTGCAAAATAGTCATGGAGATGTAAAGTATAGCATAAGGAATATAGTAAATAATATTGTAATACCTTCATATGGTGTCAGATGGGTACCAGATTTATCAGGATGATCAACTCATAAGTTATATATATGTCTAATTACTATGTTGTACAGCTGAAATTAACATAATATTGTATATCAGCTGTAATTGAAAATATTAAAAATTGTTTAAAACAAAAGAGAAAACATTGTATTTTTTTTACAAGTAAAAATTCAGGCTCCCTCTATTTTTTTATTCCACTATCCATCGGGGAACGTCTTTGTCTCCGTCTGGAGATGGCATTTCAGACGGGGAAAGAAAGAGGGGAGGGAGAGCCCTTTCCATTTGAAGGTACGACCTGGAAGGTGCACACCTCACTCCTACTCACGTCCCCTTGACTAGAATGTTTTGGGCTACAAGAGAGGCTTATTCAGAGCTCCTATGAGCCCAGGTAATAATTCTAGTACTATGGGAAAAGGGTAGGATGGCAGCATCTGCCAGAGGCTGTGCTTTCAAAACTTCTGTTTCCATAGGCCATGGCTTTAGAGCTGGTCATGAAAAAATGCTCCCACTTCTTCCTGATGGTCTGCATATATCTTCTCCCACCATCCTTCCTTTGTGGGGCTGGAGTTCAAGAAGATTTGCCCAAACCATTTTAGAGGGAAGGCAATTTTGAGATAATGGGATGCTATGGTCTGTCCAGAGTCTACCATTCCCTCAGACAGGGCATTGGGCCCTACCCTCATGGTTCCCATAGTCACTGCTGCTGAAAGAAAAAAAAAATACTTAATGGAGTAATGTCCACATCCAGTCCCATGTCCACTCCTCCATGTGGAGTTGCACTATGGAAAGGTTGAAGTGAAGATATTCACCTTTTCCAGTTGATAACTCCTGTATGCAGTTCCGTTTTTTGGTAGACAGTATGTCCTCTGGCTTAGATTGGGGGTGGTGCTGTGTATTTGCTTATCCGGAAGTCTTTTCCATCTTATATTTCTTTCCGCTACCTCCTATAGATGGTATAATGGGCAGAAAGTCCAGGTTGTGTCTGAAGGAGGGCCAGTCCTGCACGTCAAGGATAGTTACATGAGTTCTTCATTAGAGCACTAGCTCTGTTTTTCTCATATGCTAATCCTTGGTCATTGGTAAGGATCCCTACAGTTAGAGCTGCAGTATCCTCTTACACACGACAGCGATCATATGAAAATAGTCTCTCTCAGTTATGGTATATTGTATGCATATGTACCACACAGTTCTCATACATTGTTGCTCACTCGTACTACATAGATATGAGGCCTGTACATACCATTGGTCAGGCGAAGGCCCATTTGGGTCCTGGCCTCGAGGATGCATTATAAGGGTAGAACAACATCCAAGATGTGTCTTGGCACTGTCACTGCTTTATCTTAGGATGCTGGATCATGATCTCATGCACAAGCTACATGGTAACGTGCTTTCAATGTCGTGATTCTTTATAAACCAGAAATCCTCCAGGTGAGATGATCCACCTGAACATTTCAGTAGGCGACAACTGACTGGCTCTTAAGTTCAGGGTATTGGTTAAGTCTTTAGTTTCACCACAACTCCTATCCCACAGGGAATTCTCCTTGATGATCCACCTCTGGGTCTTCTAGGCCCCAAGCACTCTGTCATCTTCACTGTGATGGCCCTGGAATTTCCATAGATATTTGGGTTATGATTTCCTCTTGGCTGCTGTTTCAGAGAACACCAATTTACTGTCCTGGCCCTTTATTTGTTAGAGTATACCCTCTGGTCATAGTCCTGAGTCTTGGTGACCTGGTCTATTTCTGGGCAAGATGTTATTTAATTCAAGCCAAGGCACTGTGAAATACATAATTTTCAAAATCTTTCTTGGCCCAAGTAAGTTGTTACTTATTTACTTACTTATTCAGCTCCTCTAGGCCCTGGAGATACCATAGAGCAGAGGTCCCCAGCCCCCAGCTTGCGGACTGGTACCAGTCCATGGCCTGTTAGGAACGGGGCCACACAGCAAATAGTGAGTGGCGAGTGAGCCAGCAAAGCTTCATCTGTATTTGCAGCCACTCCCCAACACTAGCATCACCGCCTCAGCTCCACCTCAGATCATCAGGCATTAGATTCACAGGAGCACTGGTCTCTGGTGCAAAAGAGGTTGGGGACTGCTGCCATAGAGAACTCTACTTCTTTGTGTTTTCAACAAGGTGGTATTGATGAGTGTTAACCACCTCTGATGGGTGGGGCAACTTATGGGTTTTCAGAGTGCCTTCCTCACCACACACAGTGTGGGCCTCCACTCTGACACTGAAAACTGGTACCACCTCACTCAGCTTCACTGCTGCTTTTTGACTGGTCTGCTTCTGTGGCAGTCACCCTTCTTGGCTCATGTGTGGACCTTGGGAGTGAGGGAGTGAGGCGATGTCTTCTGAAACACCTTTTATCAAAACTGGTCTTGAGATGATGGATGTTGCCTGGGACACCTGGGTTCTCATGCCCAGAGCCCATGGGACATTGCTTTCCTCCTCTTAGCCTACTTTATTAATATCTCAAGTGAGCTTCCATCTCTTGGTGGTGGTGAGGCAAGGGCCTTACCCCGGCAGTGTATGTACTTGTGCATTTATAGTCTTGGCTGGAGGCCCTAGGAATACAGATGGCCCTCTTCCTTCTTTCTCTTTTTCACAAACATGTTGTTGCCTCAGCCACAGGTGCTGGGTTTTACCCACTGCCTCTGTTTCCTCCTACTCATTACCAGTATCACTTTTTCCTGAAGCTGGGCTGGAGACTATTCATTCCTAGCATTTCCCTTCTCAAACTTCCCCTGAGCTCACCCATCCTGCCTTCTGTAATTGTCACCAGATCAGCGAGTTAGGGAGGTAGAGTCCAACTAAAGACTGGATTGAAGGAGAGCTGGAAAATTCTAAGAGAATGTCTCTTTTAAATGGGGAGGTCATAGCACTATAAACTGCCCTAAACTCCCAGCGCTAGGCTCATGGGTTGTCCCGATTCCTTGAAAGTGCTATTGGCATTTAGTTCTCCCAGGCTGGGTATGCTAATCAATGGACCAATTCATAGAAAGCTCCATCCCGAATGTGGAGAGCACCCCTGCTGATATCCTTGTAGCTAGCAGCCTGTTACAATTAGCAAGGAGTACCCTAGGGAAGGCCAGCCTGAACCACAGCCCCTCCCTGCCCCTTAAACTTCATCTCATCTAACCCTTTGGGTCTAGTCCAGCCCACGGTGGGACATGTTGAGGGCCTTATCAGGCCAACTCTGTGACAAGGCATGGCAGGCTTTTGCTCATCTTGAACTTTCCTTGTTTTTGTCTTGAACCACAAGATTTTTCTGACAAAATCCTGCCAACATCTGCCAAATGGGACCTGCCAGCCACAAAATCTGAGCTGGTTTTAATGAGAACTGTGACATGGTTGTTTTCCCTTCATTATGTTATCAAACCAGTACCCAGGCTGTACAAAGGCTGTTCATGAGGCCAGGATAGCAGTGGTGAGGGTATTTGGACTCCCAGTGCCTTCCTTGTCCCTTCTGGAGGCACTCTAAAGTTCCATGGTTGTGGTAGGAGAGCGGGGAACCCACTAAGTTAGATCCTTTTAAATCCTCTGCCACCTGGTTCCTGCAGCCTCCTTCTACCTCTATGGCCATAGTCTCTCCTTTGTGCATTGTTCTCTAAGGCTCCATCTCTGTGCAGAACTGGGATACTGCTGTGCTGAGTGGTAGGAAGCAGTTAGCGACCCAGGGCCATCAGAGATCGGCATGAGTCGTGGGCACCCAGAAGTTACCAAATGAGAGAGAAGGGAAAGGAATGAGGGCCAACTGTGTTTATGAAATTGCTGATACTCAATCATTTTTGATCTGCAAAATAAGCAATTTAATCTGGTTCACATTAAAACATCAGAAGTTACTTCAGGAGGGCCCTTGTCCACCTATACTTAAAACAAGGCTATTAGAAGCTTAGGTAGCTTAGGTGAAGATAACGAGAAACAATTAAATCAGAAAAGACTCCTCTTTAAAATTAGCAACATTGTGGTTCCAAAAGGTAATGAGGTGCTGGAGTGTCCTATGAAATCACATACAGCCAGCAAGTAGCTCTTTTCCCACAGAGAAGTTTATAGATGACTTATATGACCCCCTTTGCTATTGCAGGAGGACAGAGTGGTGTAGCAGATCTCTGTACCTCTGAGACTGGGAAGCCTGTCTGGATAATTTTTCAGAGCAGGTCTTAAAGTTCCATCATTCTATGGGTCTGCACAGTAAGCTGACACAGAGACTGGCAGCTAGGGTCTTGGAAATAGGGTTGGTAAAGACTTGGTACTTCCTGGATTAGCCCAGACAATTCTCTGCAAAAACAAAAGGCTGATGTAAGGAAACCTCCACTGGAGTGCAGAGGGTGAGCTGCTACGGCCCATGGAATCTTAGTCAAATTCTGAGCCTTATCCTCATCTATAAATGGGAATGACAATATCTACCTGTTAAGACTATGTTGGTCTGTTGGGGCTGCCCTAACGAAATAACACAGATGCCTTATCAAATGCCACTTGGTGGTCTAAAAAACAAAATTCATTTTCTAACAGTTCTAGAAGCCAGAGGTCTAAGATCAAGGTGTTGGCAGGCTTGGTTTCTGGTGAGGCTTCTCTTCCTGGCTTGTAGATGGCTACCTTCTTGCTGTGTCCTCACATGGCCTCATCTCTGTGGGTGCATGGAAAGAGAGCAAGCTCTTGGGTTTCTTCCTCTTCATATAAGGACTCCAGTCCTATCAGATTAAGGCTCACCCTTATGATCTCATTGAACCTTTATTACCTTCTTATGGGCCCCATCTCCAAATATGGTCATGCAGCGGGGTTAGGACTTCATCATATAAATTGGTGGTGGTGGGGGGTGCACAATTCAGCCCATAACAGACTGTTTTGAGAGTTGCAAGACATAGATTATGCTCTGAATATGGTAATATTTTTGATGTGGTTCATAGAAGAGTTCAAGTAGGTTACAGAGAATCCAGCTGATGAAAAAAGATATGAACAAACCAAGACAAAGATACCCCCTAGATCCTTGGTGAAGAACTAAAAGTTAATAGCACACCCCTACTCTATATTACCAATATTTTGCTACACTCCTCTTTATGCTTAAATTAGCTGTTTAATAACAACCTAGGGTTCTCATTTCTTGATGCCACATTCTCCCTAACTGCTTACATTCAATCAGACACCATATGTCCCCACTTCCTGTTGGTTCAGGCCTCCGCCCTTTATGGCTTAGATATTAACTGTAGCTTCCTCTCTGGTCTGTTGTCTCCATTCAATCTAATACACTCATACCACAGACAGGCTGGTTATATAAAATATAAAATAGGTCATGTTGCTTCCCTACTTGAAATGTTTCAGTGACTTCCTATCATTTTTAGGGGATTGTGGTCAAAGTTCAGGAGCCCATATTGAGAAGATTAGGTTAGCAGCCCCTCGTAAAGAGTCCCATTGTAGCCAGGCTCAGTGCCTCTGGATGTGCCTCCGATTACCCTCACATCTGCTCAAGACTGCTGCTGCTAATTTCTTTGTTCATATCAATTGAGATGATTAAAAAGAACACTCAGGGTTTTATGCACCACTATTCTTAGAGTCTATTACACCAGGCTGCCTGCTCAGTAGGAGTGGCTTAATGAAGCTTTCTTTGTAAATTTGGGAATGAAACATCATTTAAACACCCAGTGGCATAAGTTTCCAAAGGCAACCACAACTGTATCTCCCATCTCGTATAATTTTTTATGCGAGACCTTGCCTCTTACCTCATCAGGGTTGGATCTATTTCTTTCTCTGTGGGTTCAAGATGGCAGAAGTGACATCGTGTAGCTTCTGAGGCTAGCGCCTAAGAGGCAAGAATAGTTTCTGCTTTTATGCTCACTGGGAAGCCAGCTGCCATGCAGTAAAAAAAGTTGAGATAAAATACTAAGAGATGAGGCAGCACATGCAGTGAGAGAGGCCATGCCTGGAAGCTGGACATGTGACATGTGAGTGAAGCCTTCTTAAACCTTCCGGCTCAGCCCAGCTGCCATCTGACTGAAACTTCATGAGATACCCCAGATCCGAAGAGAAGAACTGGCCACCTAGGCCCTGCTCAAACTTCCGACCCACAGTCATTAGAAATAAATAAGTCATTGCTGTTTTAGGTTACTAGGTTTTGAAATGGTTTGATTCACAGCAATAGCTAACCCAAACTACATTTTCTACCAGATTAAGCAATGAAATGTATAATTGTATTACAGAGAGCTCTAGCACATCCCCACTCCAGTTTTTATTCATTGTAATAATAGTAAAACAAATGAAAAGTAGATTCACATACAACTCCACTATTTCAATGTTTTATCTATTTTTACTTTTCTATATACTTTCTAGTAGCTGATAGTAAGCATACAGAATGAAGCAATGTTGTGTTTACCAAGCACATAGATTTTTGCAGTTTTCCCTTCTCTTGGTTTTGTATCTTTCATTCACACATTATACAAGAATTTGTTGAGATCTACTTAATGCCAAGCACTGAAGATTTAGAGTTAAATGACTGCATACTGGTTTTTTTTTTCATATGTTTGACCAAATTTAGATAACCGTTCTTTTGAAATCGTTCTTGAATTGAACACAAATTGATCCAGGTGTTTCTTTTTTTTTTTTTGTCTATCTACAAATTTTAGCTCCAAAGAATATATGGTAGCTTACAGTATGTCTTTTGGTATCAAACTGTAAAATTACAATAAAAAATATCAGGAAAGAAAAATAAATATACTGTGAACTTAGCCTAATAGAATTACTGTAATTGAAAATGTAGTTCTGAGATGTCAGGCAAGGCAAAGGAAAACAGCGAATTAGTCATTCTTATCTAATGAAGATGGAGATGCTGACTTCCCTACATGGGAGGGGATGAAAGTGTACCCAGAGGTAAGGAGATGGAGACAGCCCATGTAGATGAGCTCGTCTGTCAAGGAGCTTGGCTGTGAGGAAGACTAGAGAAGCTAGACAGTGGCAACAGGACGGTGGTGGGAAAAATTCTATAAAGAGGCAGAAATTGAGGATTCAGGGAGAGAGGGGCTGACTAATGGGGCAGGGTCCCCAGAAAGGACTAAGGATGGGATCTGGGACTCACTCGGAAAATGAGGGAGTTCCCTGGTTGGTGATTTCTGTTTATTCAGTTTAAATGAGATGGGAGTGTAGGAGAGAGGGGTTGGAGATTTGAAAAGAATTGGAAAAGTACCAGACACTCCTTGTTGAATCTGCTGGTACTCTGTTCCAAGTTCAGACTATTATAGCATCTGAATCCAGGAACAGACAGAAGGAAAAAGACAGAGTTTGACAGGAATATCACCAGGGCCCTGGCTCAACCTTCAGAGCAGTCTCCTGATACCATAAAAACCCTTCTTTCTAAACTATAGGAGACCTGATCTGGAAGTTCTCTTATACCGCTTTTCTGAGAGTGATAACGAGCAGGTGGCTTAGCCAATGGGGCAGCTAGCTGGGAGATTCTAAAGAGAGGAGCAGTTGGTGAGAAGGGGAGGTTTCCTGATGAGCAGAGGCCTTCAGTAGGAAAGGAAAGAAAAAGTGGGGGCTTCAGAGCTGTGACAACAAAGCAGGACATAAGTAGTCTAGACAGAATACATTCCTGTAGAAACTCAGCTGCTGCAGTGAAAACCTGGGGTTTTAGTCACTGTTCAACACCTATTACTGGAGATTTGGCTCTTCAATTTGAGCTAACTGGGATTCAGCCACGAAGCTGTCATTGAAGGAAAAAAAGCAAAGAGCCGTGGGCCTAGACACCAACTGTTTCATTTATCACGAGAGTTGGCAGGTGAGTGTGGGGGGCCCCACTGTGGCTTTCCCCCTTTCTTCCCTGTCATCTCAGGCCCATGAGCTTGGAAGCGGGCGAAGTAATTGTGGGGGAGTTTCTTAACCATTCTAAATCTCAGTTTTCTTATCTGGAAATTGAGAATATTTATCTTATAAGGTTATTCTAAGGAATAAATGAGGTAATGAATGCAGTCAGTTGATAGCAGAGTGCTCAGTATATGTATCAGTTCTAGTGTCCCCACATGCCCTTTTAGCTTTTGTTCTTGATCATCCACCTTCTTTGGTGGGATGGCTGGGCAGTCCTGCATCTGCTAGCTTACTTTGGAGGCTGGCTCTCATGGTTCTTATGTACGGGCTGTCCAACTGTGACCTGATACTTAAGATAATTTAGAAGTATTGCCGAGTCTCAGGTACCCTTTAAAGAGACTTTTCAGCACTAGCTGTGACAACTAGTGTGTGACAATTCATAACTAGTTGTGACAATTTTTTCAATAAAAATCCAAAGCATTTTTTAAAAAATCCAGAGAATAACAAGTGTTGACAAGGATGTGGAAAAATTAGAAACTTTGTGCATTGCTGATGGGAATGTAAAATGAAACAGCCACTATGGAAAACAGTGTGGCGAGTCCTCAAAAATTAAACATAGATTTACCATATTATCCAGAAATTTTACTTCTGGCTATATACTCACAAGAAGCGACTCAAACATACATATGTTCATAGCCCCATTATTCACAATAGCCAAAAGGTGGGAACAACCCAAATGTCCATCAACGAATGGATGCTTCACCAAATGTGGTATATCCATACATTGGAATATTATTCAGCCATAAAAAGGGGAAATTTTGACACATCTACAAATTGTATAAAACTTGAAGACATTATGGTGAGTGACATAAGCCACATACAAAAGGACAAAGATGATATGGTTCCTCTTAGAGGAGCTTATCAGAGTAGTCGAATTCATGGAGATAGAGAGCATAGTGGAGGTTGCCAGGGACTGGAGAGAGGGGGGAGATGGGAGTTAGTGTTTAATGGACACAGAGTTTCATTTTGGGAAGCGAAAAAAGCTCTGAGATGGATAGTGGGGATAGTTGCACAGCAGTGTGAATATACTTAATGCCACAAAACTGTACACTTAAAAATAGTCAAAATGGTAAATTTTGTGTTATATATAATTTACCACAATAAAAAACCCAAAGCATTTATTAAGTACTCTAAATCTCAAGTTAAGTGATTGGTCATTATCATTTACAAGAGAGGACAAACTCTCACAATTAACCAAATTGGGCTAATAAAAAGATTTTGAATGTTTTACTCTTCTGTAAAGCTAATATATCCAAACTACCAGCACAGAGCTTGTTGTATATAGGCAGTCAGTAAGTGATCAGTATTTTTATTATTATTATAAATAAAGTATGGTAATAGGAACCCTCTGAAGAGCTGTGGATGGAACAGAAGTCATGTGCAAGAAAGAAAAGAAAATGTTTTACTCCTTTTCTCTATAGTCTTAGGAAATTTCCTGGCAAAGATACAAAGTATAGAAATTGCCATAGAGCTTCTAGAACAGCCAGACCCTTCCAGAATTATTAAATTCATTTATTTGTTCCTTCCCTTCTGTATTCATTTATCAAGTCTATCAGTTCCTTAATATATGTAATGGTCTATGTTGGATGATATGGGCATTGTAAATATGAGTAAAGTTTGATTCCTGACCTCCAGAAGCTTATAATCTAGTAGGAGGGATGAGATATACACACGTCATTGTAATGCAGTTGGCATGGTAAGAGGTGGACAACCTTTATCATAAGCTGAAATGTAGAGAGAGGAATAACCCCACTATGGGTATGCAAATACTGCTTGTGTGTAAAGATATGAAACTGAGAGCTGGTGGTGCATCTAAAACTTGAGCAGGCTTTTCGGATGTGTTGAGGATTCTTGGTACCTGCTCTCACGTTCTAACCCTGTGTTCTCTCTGCTTCCCTTTCTGAGGTGTGGTCGGAGTTCTCCGGGTCTTGGAGTCCGCTGTCCTTTGAGAGGCTGAGCAGATGGCTGCAGCAGCGGTGGCGGGACTGATCCCTGTGTTACACTCTGTGGCTGGTGACAAATCTGGCTACTACATCGGGCGGCAGCTGTGGTTTGGCTTCATCGCTGTGTACGGAGTGGTGGTGTACGTAGTCCGCATGCCCTGGTCCCTCATCCACGAAGATTTCTGGTGCCATGGCAATGTCACCAATCCTTGTTTGATAGAGTGTTTTGAAAAAAGTTTTAGCAGTCCTGTAGTGGGAATTTGGTATTTCTTTTTCTTCATCTTCCTGGCCCTCTTCTTCCTCATGGAATTCTTCATGGCTCAGATTCGGCATAAGCAGATCAAGGTCAAGTCAGTGGAGTCAGTGGCAGGTGAAGTGGAGGAAGGTTCCATGGTGGGAATCCAGGAGCATGTACCCTCTCCAAAGAAGTCAATCCTGAACTTTCACCAGGAGAAGATGCTTTTGCTTTTGTACCTCCTTTACTTCCTCCTGCAGGTTGGCTCACAGTGTGTGTTTTTGTTCCTTCTCATGTTCCAACACCTGCCCCTGGTGAGCCAAGCCATTATTCACTGCAGAACCGATAGTTGCCCTGGACCCTACCTATGCCTGATCAGGGGGACCATGGAGAAGCGGATGTCCATCTATACCCTCATCACCTTGTCCTTCATAGTCATCCTCTTCTGCTCAGGTTTCTTTATGTACAGTATCCATCATTACCTGTTAAAGGGGCTATCAAGTGCTAAGTTTTGGTTTGACTGATGTTTGGAAATTCTTAATACAAGTCTTTCCTCCCTTGCACTAGGAAGTTTATGTTCCTCTAAATATCATGTCTGGAGCAGAGCTTTCTCTTGCTAACCTTCTTTGCTTTCTTCCTTTATAAAATAAACATTTGTTGTTCTTGTTTTCTCCCTCTACAGCCAGGCTCAGATTGTCTAACTGTGGGGTGGGTGGCATACACTTGAAAACATTTCAGTGTTATTTCACAATGTGTTATCTAATTTGGTCCTCATCAGAAGCCTGTGACATTGAGCTTGCTATATCATTCTTCCAGTATCTTCAAATAAGGAAGAGTTTCCATTATCTTAGAACTATGAACCGTAAAGAGTCGAAGGGATTGACTGACTTCTGCCATGCCTCTCCAGTATTGGTTGTAAATACACAGGAGGTAATTCTTCTCCATAGGAAAACCCTCGGTGGGACTTGCAGGGGAGGTTCCCCAAGTTTCTAGGTATGGTTCTAGTCTTGCCATCTCACCTGAATCTCCAGGGAAGACTGAATAAATCTAGATGAGTCTCTCTGGGGAAAGAATGTGTGTGGCCAAGGTGGGGATGAGGTTCTGTGGAAGCAATGAACTGGGTCTACTGTGCCCAGAACTGGGTCTCACTCCCAGACATGACCTGTCTATCTTGAGATATATTGGAGCCCAGCTCAGGTACGCTGACCTTGCTTTGGGGCTCCCTGCTGAATCCTGCGGTCTGTAAGCCCAAGGCAGTTGGACCAGATATGGCTAAAGTTCTTCACATTTGGGGAGGGGCAAAGATAGGGATCAGAATGAGGATGTTACAGAGAAGGGGTAGCTAATTACCTCATCCTATGTAGGTGGGTCATCCCCAGGAGAAATTTGAGTGACTATCCTGTGCCCAAGGCTTGGATTCCCTCTAGGAGCTTGGCATGAGATGTGGAGCAGAGGGCAGTGCCTAGAGCCCCTCCTTGCTGGGTACAGTCTGTGCTGTTCAAGCCATCACTTAGAGGAATGCAGCTGGGATTTTCCTCACGTATCGTCTTGGTCTTTAGGCTGATTCTGGCAGATAGACTCCAAGGTGGCCTGCATGATTTTCTGCCTCCTTGTGTCCATGCCTTTGTGTAATCCCTCCCTTCAGAGTGCAGGCTGGAACTGTAACTTGCTTCTAACCAATAGGTTGTCACTTCTATGATTGTGACATATTATGTAAAATTCCGTTTAGCAGGCTGGAGAGAAAAATTCCCTTCATGGCTTTGAAGGAGTAAGTTTTCATGTTGTGAGAGGGCCTATGGAGAGAGATGCATAGCAAGGAACTGCAGGCAGCCTCTTAGAGCTGAGAGTGGCCCCTGGCTAGCAGCCAGCAGAAAAATGGGACTCTCAGTCATACACCTGCAAAGAAATTAAATTCTGCTAATAACTTGAATAAACTTTGAAGTGGATTCTCCCCAATCAAGCCTGAAGATGAGGAGAACACAGCCCAGGTTTTCCATAGACTTCACTTACGTGAGACCATGAGCAGAGGACCCATGCCTAGGCTCCTGACCCACAGAAACTGTGAGATAATATATTAAATTGTTTTAACTACCAAAGTTGTTGGAATTTGTGACATAGCAATAGAAAATTAACAAAATGACTCCAGGGTGCCCAAAAGGGCACAAGAGTCAATCTGAGCTGGATGGTCTCAGCATCCAGTCTGTGGATACATGCTTTTCTTCCATCCCCCAAACAATTCTCATTTGCTTTCTTCTAGCAGCTGACACAGCCACATTTAAGGGGCTTGTACAAGTCTTAGCAGAGAGTGCCAGAGACTGAGGCCACTGCTGCTTCTGCCCCTTCTCCCTAGATAAGAAAGCCTTGGAAAGAAGCTTACTGTCCTGAAAAACTCATCTAGTTCTGAACTGGTCTCAGCAAGGTGGGACCTGAGGTCTCAGCACCTTCAGCTGTACCTCCTATCATAAATATGTGACCATGCTGGGCTCACACAAACCCTACCAGGCACAGAGCCTCACAGTTGGAGCTGCTGGGTGCCATCTTTGACTCTCATCCCGGGCTGGACATCTTTGCACACAATGCGTGCAGGGCCTAGTGAGGCCCTCTTTGAGCCTCAGCTGGGCTTGTGGGTAGACCACACCCTGTGGGCGAGGCTTTACCCTGTGCACGCTTGGACTTGTGTAGCAGAGCATTTTGGGGGTGAATCAGAGCCAAGTGTTGCTATGTACCCAGGGCCTAGAACAGTGTTTGGTACACAGAGACTCAATAAATATTTTTTGGACAAATGAAGTACAACCACATGATCTCAGAGACTCTCAATGCTGTTTCTAGGGTTTGTGGGTAGTGGTAATAGTCTTCTTAAGCAGGTTCACTGAGAGTCAAAACACAAGGTCTGATTTATATCACAGTAAACTTTCTTTTTTATTTTTCAATTACAGTTGACATTCGATATTGTATTATTTTCAGGTGTACAGCATAGTGGTTAGACACTTATATAACTTATGAAGTCCCCCTGATAAGCCTAGTACCCACCTGCACCATACATAGTAATTACAATATTATCGACTATAATATTGTACTTTACATCCCCATGACTGTTTTATAACTAACAATTGGTATGTACATCTTAATTCCTTCACCTTTTCTCCCAGTCCCCCAAACCCCTTTCCATCTGGCAACTATCACTTTGTTCTCTGTATCTATGAGTTTGTTCTGTTTTGTTTATTTTGTTTTCTTTTTTAGATTCCACATATAAGTAAAATCATATGGTATTTGTCTTTCTCTGTCAGACTTATTTCACTTAGCATAATACCCTCTGGGTTCATCCATGTTGTTGTAAATGGTAAGATTACATTCTTTTTTATGGCTGAGTAATATTCCATTGTATTTTTGTACCACATCTTTATCTGGTCATCTATTAATGGGTACTTAGATTGCTTCCAATATTGTAAACAATGCTGCAGTGAACGTAGGGGTGCATATACCTTTACAAATTAGTGTTTTGGATTTCTTTGAATAAATACCCAGAAGTGGAATTGCTGGGTCATAGATAGTTCTATTTTTAATTTTTTACGGAACCTCATTCTGTTTTCCAGGTGTGAGGTGATAATTTGCATTTCTCTAATGGTTAATGACATTGAGCATCTTTTCATTATGTCTATTGGCCATCTGTATGTCCTCCTTGGAGAAATGTCTCTTCAGGTCCTCTGCCTATTTTTTAATTGGATTATTTATTATTTTGGTGTTAAGTTATTTGAGTTTTTATATATTTTGTATATTAACCTCATCGAATGTACCATTGGCAAATATTTTCTCCCACTCAGCAGGTTGTCTTTTTGTTTTGTTGATGGTTTCCTTTGTTGTGCAGAAACATTTTAGTTTGATGCAGTCCCATTTGTTTATTTTCTCTTTTGTTTCCCCTGCCCAAGAATACATAGCAGAAAAAATATTACTAAGAGCAACGTCAGAGAGTTTATTGCCTAGGTATTCTTCTAGGAGTTTTATGAGTTCAGGTCTTACATTTAAGTCTTTAATACATTTTGAGTTTATTCTTGTATATAGTGTAAGAACTGGTCTAGTTTCATTTTTTTTTTTTTGCACAAATCTGTCCAGTTTTCCCAACACCATTCATTGAAGAGACTATATTTATCATTGTATATTCTTGCCTCCCTTGTCATAGATTAATTGACCATATAGGTATGGGTTTATTTTGGGGCTCTATGTTCTGTTCCATTGATCTATGTGTCTGTTTTTATGCCAGTACCATGCTGTTTTGATTATTATAGCCTTGGAGTGTAGTTTGATATCAGGTGGCCTGATACCTCCAATTTTCTCCTTCTTTCTCAAAATTGCTGTGGCTATTCAGGGTATTTTGTGGTTCTGTATAAATTTTAGAATTATTTGTTCTAGTTCTGTGACAAATGCCACTGGTATTTTGTTAGGAATTATTGAATCTGTAGATTGCTTTGGGTAGTATGGACATTTTAATGATGTTAATTCTTCCTGTTCATGAGCACGGTATAGCCTTTCATTTATTTGTATCTTGTTCAGTTCCCTTCTTTAAAGTCTTATAATTTTCTGAGTACAGGAAATTTTTGCCTCCTTGGTTAAATATATTCCTAGGTACTTATTAGATGAAATTATAAGTGGGATTTTAAAAAAATTTCTTTTTCTGATAGTTTGTTATTGGTGTATAGCAATGCAATCGATTTCTGAATATTAATTTTGTATCCTGCTACTTTACTTAATTAATTTGTCAGTTCTTATAGTTTTTGGTGGAATCTTTAGGGTTCTCTCTATATAGTTTCATGCCATCTGCAAACAATGACTATTTTACTTCTTTCTCTTCAATTTGGATGCCTTTTATTTCTTTTTCTTGTCTGATTATTGTGGCTAAGCCTTCCAAAATTATGATGAATAAAAGTGGTAGAAATGGACATCCTTGTCTTATTCCTGATCTGAAGGAAACACTTTTAGCTTTTTACCATTATGATATTAGCTGTGGTTTTGTCATAAATGGCCTTTATTATGTTGAGGTATGTTCCTTTCATTGCCACTTTACTGCGTTTTTATCATAAATAGATGCTAGATTTTGTCAAATGCTTTTCTACATCTATTGATATAATCATGTTATTTTCATCCTTTATTTTGTTTATGTAGTGTATCATATTAATTGATATTGAACCAACCTTGCATCCCAGGAATGAATCCCACTTGATCACGGTGTATAATCTTTTCAATGTGTTGCTGAATTTGGTTTGCTAATGTTTTGTTGAGGATTTTTGCACCTATGTTCATCAGTAATGTTATAGGCCTATAATTTTCTTTTTTTGGTAACATCTTTGTCTGGTTTTGGAATCAGGGTAATGTTGGCCTCATAAAATTAGCTTGCTTGCCTTCTCCCCTCCACATTTTGAAATAGTTTGAGGATAGGTGTTAATTCTTTGAATGTTTGGTAAATTTACCCGTGAAGTCTGGTCCAGGACTTTCGTTTTTTGGAAGTTTTTGGATTACTGCATTGATTTCCTTAGTTATTGGTCTGTTCAGATTTTCTGTTTCTTCTTGACTCAGGAGATTGTATAATTCTAGGAATTTTTCCATCTTCCAGATTGTCCAGTTCATTGGCATATAGTTGCTTGTAGTGATTTTTTTATAACCCTTTGTATTTCTGTGGCCTCAGTTGTCACTCTCCACTTTCATTTCTGGTTTTATTTATTTGGGTCCTCTCTCTTTTTTTCTTGATTAGTCTTGTTAAATAAGTCTGGTTTATCATTTTCTTGATGAGTCTGGTTTATCAATTTTGTTTATCTTTTCAAAGGACCGGTTCTCAGTTTCATCAATATTTTATACTTTTTTTTTTTTAAGGCTCTAGTTGTTTATTTCGGCTCTGATTTTTATTGTTGTTTTTCCTTCTACTCATTTTGGGCTTTGTTTGTTCTTCTTTTTATAGTTCCTCCTAGCGTATGATTAGGCTGTTCGTTTGAGATATTTGTTTCCTGTTTCTCTTCTCTTCTCTTCTCTCTCCTCCCCTCCCCTCCCCTCCCCTCCCTTCCCCTCCTCTTCTCTTTACAGCAGAAAAGAAGAGCTTTATTAGAAGTGAAACTACATTTCCAGACATGGAAGCGGGCCTGAGCAAGAGAAGTCGATATTTTTCTTGTTTCTTAAGATAGACTTATATTTCTATGAACTTCCCTCTTAGAACTGCTTTCACTGTGTCCCACAGATTTCAGGAGGTTTTTGTGTTTTTATTTTCATTTGTCTCAAGGTATATTTTGATTTCTTTTTTGACCTCATTGTTACCACATTCACTGTAGAGTAACATGTTATTTAGCCTCCATGTGACTGTTTTTCAGTTTTCTTCTTGTCGTTTATTTCTAGTTTCATAGCATTTTGATTAGAGAAGATGCTCAATGTAATTTTAATTCCATGTGCTCTCAAATGTACATTCTACTGCTTTGGAGTGAAACATTCTAAAAATATTAAAAAAATTTATCTGATATAATGTGTCATTTAAGCTGCTGTTTTCTTGTTGATTTTCTGTCTAGATCATCCATCCACTGATGTCAACAGAGTGTTAAAGTCTCCTACAGTTACTGTATTGCTATCAATTTCTCCCTTTATGTTCATCAGTATTTGCTTTATATATTTGGGTGCTCCTATGTTGGACGCATAAATGTTTACAAGGTTATATCCTCTTGTTGGATTGATCCCTTTTTCATTATGAAATGTCTTTCTTTGTCTCTTGTTACAGCCTTTGTTTTAAAGTCAATTTTGTCTGATCTAAGTATTGCTAACCCAGTTTTTTTGCATTTTCATTTTTATGAAACATTTTTTTCCATCCTTTTACTTTTAGTCTGTGTGTATCTTTTGACCTGAAGACATGTTCCCATGTCTTGGCCAATGTGGATAATGCTGCAATGAACATTGGGGTGAATATATCTTTACAAGTAAATGTTTTTGAGTTTCTTAGGTAAACACCCAGAAGAGGGATTGCTGGGACATATGGTAATTCTATTCTTAATTTTTTGAGGAAACTTTATACTGTTTTTCATAATGGTTGTACCAATTTACATTTCCACCAGCAGTGTATGAGGGTTTCTTTTCCCCCACATTCTCTCCAAAACTTGTTATTACGTGTCTTATTGATAACAGCCATTCTAACAGATGTGAGGTGGTATCTCGTTGTGGTTTCGATTTGTGTTTCCCTAATAGCTAGTGAAGCTGTGCTTCTTTTCCTATATCTGTTGACCATTTGTATATCTTCTTGAGTGAAATGTCTGTTCAGGTCCTCTGCTCATTTTTTAATTGGTTTGTTTATTTTTGTTGTTGAGTTGTATGAATCCTTTATATATTTTGAATATTAGCCCCTAATTGCAGGTGTTGTTTGCAAATATCTTCTCCCATTTGGTTGATTGCCTCTTTGCTTTGTTGATAGCTCCTTTTGCTATGCAGAAGCTTTTTAGTTTGATATAGTCTGATTCATTTATTTTTGCTTTTACTTCCCTTGCCTTTGAGGTCAAATTAATAAAATCCTCTCTAAAACCAAGGTCCATGAATTTAGTATCTATGTTTTCTCTTATGTGATTTATTGCTTCAGATTTTATATTCAGATCTTTGATCCATTTTGAGTTAATTTCGGTTTATGGTGATAAATAGCAGTCTAATTTCATTCTTTTGCACGTGGCTTTCTATTTTCCCATCACCATTTATTGACTAGGCTTTCTTTTCTCCATTGTATGTATTTGGCTCTTTTGTTGAAAATTATTTGCCCATATATACAGAGGTTTATTTCTGGGCTCTGAATTCTGTTCCATTGGTCTGTGTGTTTGTTTTTCTGCCAATACTATGCAGTTCTGATTATTGTTGCTTTGTAGTATAATTTGAAGTAAGGGTGATACCTCTGAACTTATTCATTTTTCTCAGTATTGCTTTGGCTATTCAAGGTCCTTTGCGATTCCATAGATATCTGATTGTTTTTTGATCTATTTGTTTAAAAAATGCGATTGGGGTTTTGATGGGGATTGCATTAAATCTGTGTAATGCTTTAGGTAATAAGGCCATTTTAACTATGTTGATTCTTCCAATCCATGAATACAAAATATGTTTTTATTTCTTTTTGTCTTCTTTAATTTCTTTTAATAATGTCTTGTAATTTTCAGTGTATAGGTCTTTCACATTCTTAGTTAAATTTATTCCTAGGTATTTTATTTTTTTTTTGTTGCAATTGCAAAAGGAATTATTTTTTCTTTTTTTCATTTTTTGGAACGTTCATTGTTAGTATATAGGAACACAATGGATTTTTGTACATTAATTTTGTATCCTGCAGCTTTACTGGATTTTTTCGTTGTTTTTAATAGTTTTTTTTTTTTCTGGTAGAGTCTTTAGGGTTTTCTATATGAAGAATCATGCCATCTGCTAAAAGTGACAGCTTGACTTCTTCATTCCCAATTTGGATGTCTTTGATTTCTTTCCCTTGTCCGATTGCTTTAGCTAGGACTTCCAATACTATGTTGAATAGGAGTGGTGAGAATGGGCATCCTTGCCTTGTTTCTAACCTTAGAGGAAAAGTTTTCAGGTTTTCACTGTTGTGTTAAGTATGATATTAGCTGAGGGTTTGTCATATATGCCCTTTATTATGTTGAGGTACTTTCCTTTTATACCCATTTTATTAAGTGATTTAATCATAAATGAATGCTGTATCTTGTCAAATAATTTTTCTGCATCTACTAATATGATTGTATAATTTTTATCTTTTGTTTATGTGGTATATCACATGATCAATTTGCATATGTTGAACCATCCTCGTGCCCCTGGAGTAAACCCCACTTAATCATGATGTATAATCTTTTAAGCATTGTCATATTTGATTTTGTTTAGGATTTTTGCATCTGTATTCATCAGAGATACTGGTCTGAAATTTTCTTTTTTTGTGTTATCCTTACCACGTTTTGGTATCAGGATAATGTTAGCCACATAAAATGAGTTTGGAAGTATTGCCTCTTCAATTTTTTGAAAGTATTTGAGAAGAGGTATTAAATCATCTTTGAATGTTTGGTAGAATTCACTAGGAAAGCCATCTGGTACTGAACTTTTGGGGAGGTTTTTGATGATTATTTCAATTTCCTTACTGTAGATTGGTCCATTTAGATTTTCCAGTTCTTCATGATTCGGTTTGGGAAGTTTATATATTTCTAAGAACTTGTCAATTTCTTCTAAGTTATTGAATTTGGTGGCATATAGTCTTTTATAATATTTTTGTATGATCCTTTGTATTTCTGCAGTATTCATCATAACTTCTCTTTTATTTCTGATTTTATTTTTTTGATTATTTTCTTTTTTCCTTAGTAAGGTTAGCCAGGGCTTTGTCAATTTTATTGACCCTTTTAAAAAAATCAGCTCTTTGTTGCATTCATTTTTTCTAATGTCTTTTTGTTCTTTATTTCATTTAACTTTGCTCTAATTTTTATTATTTCCTTCCTTCTGCTGACTTTGGGCTTCATTTGTTCTTCTTTTTCTAGTTCTTTAAGATGTAATGTTAGGTTATTTGTTTGGGATTTTTCTTACTTCTTGAGATAGGCCTGTAATGATATAAACTTTCCTCTTATTACAGCTCTTGCTGTATCCCAAAAGTTTTGATATGTTGTATTGTCATTCTCATTTGTTTCTATGTATCTTTTGATCCTTCCTTTTATTTCCTCTTTGGCTCAGTCATTTTTTAGTAGCATGTTGTTTAATCTTCACATATTTGTGGTCTTCCCCACTGTTTTTGCAGTTGACCTCCAATTTTAAAGCACTGTGGTTGGAGAATATACTTTGTATGAGTTCAGTCTTCTTGAGTTTGTCGAGGCTAGTTTTGTGTTCCAACGTATGGTCTATCCTTGAGAATGTTCGGTTTGGGCACTAGAGAAGAATGTGTAATATGATGTTTTGAGATGAAAGGCTCTGTAAATGTTGATTGTGTCCTTTTGATTTAATGTATTATTAAAGCCTATATTTCCTTATTGATTTTCTGTTAAGATGAGCTATAGCTGTCAATAGGGTATTTAGGTACCCTGTTATAATTGTGTTTTTGTCAGTTTCTTGCTTTAGTTCTGTTAGTATTTGCTTTACATATTTTGGTGCTCCCTGATTGAAAGCATATATATTGATAAGTGTTATGTCTTCTTGAAGTATTGTCTCCTTTATCATTATGAAATGCTTATCTTTGTCTCTTGTTACCTATTTTTATCTTGAAGTCTATTTCATCAGATATAAGTATGGGTAGCTACACTGCTTTTCTCTGGATGCCATTTGCTTGGACTATCGTTTTCTGCCCTTTGAGTTTATGTTTGTTCTTAGAGCTAAGATGTGAGATCTCTTTAAAATAATTTTTAATTTTTTTCAATTACAGTTGACATACAATATTATATTAGTTTCAGGTGTACAACGTAGTGATTAGACATTTATATAACTTAAGAGTTGATCACCCTGATAAATCTAGTACCCATTTGACATCATACATAGTTTTTACAATATTATTGACTATATATCCCTATCTTGCATTTTATATCCCCATGATTATTTGTAACTACCAATTTGTACTGCTTAATGACTTCCCCCTTTTCACCCATCCTTCCAACCCTCTTCCCATCTGGCAACCCTCAAAATGTTCTCTGTATCTATGAGTTTGTTTCCGTTTTGTTTGTTTATTTTATTCTTTAGATTCCATATGTTAGTGAAATCATATGGCATTTGTCTTTCTCTTTCTGACTTACTCCAATCAGCACAATACCCTTTAGGTCCATCTATATTGTTGCAATTGGCAAGATTTCATTCTTAAAAAAAATTTTTTATGGCCAAGTAATACTCCTTTGTATATATGTATCACCTCTTCTTTATCCATTCATCCATTGATGTTACTCCAATCAGCACAATACCCTTTAGGTCCATCTATATTGTTGCAATTGGCAAGATTTCATTCTTAAAAAAAATTTTTTATGGCCAAGTAATACTCCTTTGTATATATGTATCACCTCTTCTTTATCCATTCATCCATTGATGAACACCCAGGTTGCCTCCATATTTTGGCCATTGTAAATAATGCTGCAATGAACGTATGGATGCACATGTCCCTTCAAAGTAGTATTTTGGGTTTCTTTGGATAAATACCCAGAAGTGGAATTACTGGGTCCTTATTTGTCTCTTGTTGCAGCCTTTGTTTTAAAGTACATTTTGTCTGGTATAAGTAATGCTACTCCAGATTTTTTTTTTTTCATTTTTGTGGAATATCTTTTTTCACTCTACTTTTAGTCTCTATTATTTTCGATCTAAAGTGAATCTATTGTAGGCAGCATATGTAAGGATCTTGTTTACTTATTCATTCAGCCACCCTATCTTTTGATTGGATCATTTAATCTTTTTACTTTTAAAGTAATTGTTGATATATATGTAGTTATTGCCATTACATTATTCATATTTGTAACCTTTTTTTTTTCCTTCTTCTTCTTAAAGAAGTCTCCTTAACATTTCTTGGAATACTGGTTTGATGGTGAACTCTTTTAGCTTTTTCTTGTCTGAGAAGCTTTTAATATGTCCTTCAGTTCCAAATGATAGCTTTGCTGAGTAGAGTAATCTTGGTTGTAGGTCTTTACTTTTCAACATTTTGAATATTACATACCAATCCCTTCTGTTCTGCAAAGTTTCCGTTAAGAAATTAGCTGACAATCTTATGGGAGCTTCCTTGCAGGTAACCTTGCAGGTAACCTTGCAGGTTTTTCTCTTGCTGTTTTTAAGACTCTCTGTTTGTCTTAAACCTTCTGAATTTTGATGATGATGTGTCTTGGTATGGGCCTCTTTGGGTTCATCTTGTTTGGGACTCCCTGCACTTTCTGGACTTGTATGTCTACTTCCTTTGCTAAATTAGGGAAATTTTCCACCATTACTTCTCCATATAGGTTTTCAATTCCTTGCTAGGTCCTATTTTCTGATACCTCTATGATAAGAACGTTGGTATGTTTGTTGTTGTCCCAGAGGCCCCTTAAACTATCCTAATTTTTTTTTGATTTTTTTTTTGTTGTTGTTGCAGTTGAGATGTATCCCCTGAAGGTTGGTTTTTGTTTTTTGGTTTCATCTGTTTATCTGTGCCTTTTTATTGGTGAGTTCCATTCATTTACATTTAAGGTGATTATTGATGTATGGGAATTTCTTATAGCCATTTAATCTTTTTTTCCTCCCTAGTACCTCAATTTCTGCATTGTTTCTTTGCTCTCATGTCTCTGTCTGTTATTTTATGTTATTTGATGGCATTCTATGATTTTTTCCCCTCTGTTTTGTCTACTTTTATGGTATGTGTCTTAGTTCTCATTTTTTTGTTTGTAGTTACCATTATGTTTTTGTAGAAGAAAGTTTCATATAGTTTCATATAGTCCTTTTTCTTCTGCATGCATCTTATCTCCATTCTCCTTTGCAAATCCAGACCTTTACTCCCTCCACTTTTATGTTTTGGTTGTCACAAATTATCTCTATTTATGTTGTGAGTTTATTTTTTGAGTTACAGTAGCCAGTCTTCTTCTTTCTTTTTTAAATGTTTTTTACCTCCTTTAACTTTTATGTTATATTTAAGTACATGGTGCCCTAATCTGAATAAGCATTGCAATTTCTTGCTTTGGTCTGTTAATCATTTTACTCATAGTTTTGTATCCTTTTGCATTTTTGTTTCAGGTACAATAACTCCCTTCAGTATTTCTTGTAATGCAGGCCTTGTGGTAGAAATTTCCTTCAGCTTCTGTATGTATGGAGAGGTCTTTATTTCTCCTTTTTATCTAAAGGATAACTTTGCTGGATATAGTATTCATGGCTGGTAATTCCTCTCTTTCAATAATTTGAATATTTGATTCAACTCTTTCCTAGCTTGTAGGAAAAGAGTTTCTGGTTAAAAACCTGATGATAGGAATGTAGGGCAAGATGATGTAGAGTGTAGAAGCGTTCTACATTTCCTCTTGTGACCATACCAGAAATGTGATGAAACACAGAGCAATCAAGCAGAGCCTGGGGTCTGGATGAACAGAGTCACTATAACTGGGAGAAAAATAAAAAATCATCCTGCAATGGTAGGATGGGACAGAGTTTAAAGGCTGCCTGGTTCCACTCGGCTGAGTGAGACAGGCTGTGTTGGAGCAGCTGTAGCCAGCAGGTGCAGACTCCTCTTAAAGGAGCCGTGACCACGACTGACCTTTCACAGGGACACATTCACTCACTCTGAGCTCCAGTGCTGGGTTGGCTGCTTGGGGCGTGCCAGGAACATATGGGGGGGTTGCTGAGTTGTCGGGCTTCACAGCAAGGGCCGGGCAAGGCTTTCTCCTGGGCTGAAGTGCTGGAGGCATCTATCATTCCTCTGTTGAGCCCTCTCCACTCCCAACATGTGGACACAGGTACTGCCTTAGCTAAGATGTCATCAAACTGGATAACAGAGGTCACTCTGCCCAGAGGACTCCCTGAAACTCTGCCCATTTCAACTTGTGGCCCAACCCAAGTCACATCCAGTGGAATTCTCAGTGTTCCCTGTGCCTCTTGCTGAGCAGCTCCAAGCCCTGCACTTGTGGTACTTGACCTCAGTTTCTGGCATGGGTATCAGTCATCTGGGGATTGCTTGCTGAATCTGACAAGGTAGCCCTTGAGAGGCATGAGTTATGGCTAAACTTGGCCTGCAGCTGAACCCCTCTCAGGACTATACCACTGGACAAAGCCACACTAATAAGAGCAGGAGAATTAAGAGCTTTGCTTAGTATATAGAAACAGGCACAGAGAGGCAGCCAAAATAGGGAGTCAAAGAAGCATGTCCTACATGAAAGAATAGAACAGCAATCTAGTAAAAATGGAGTCAAGCAATCTACCAGATGCAGAGTTCAAAACACTGGTTATAAGGATGCTCAGAGAACTTAGGGGAAGGATAGATGAACTCAGTGAGAACTTTAACAAGAGATAAAAACCATAAAAATGGAGATGGAATTACAAAAAGGAACTAGTCAGAAATGAAGAATACAATATCTGAGATGAAGAGTGTATTAGAGGGAATCAACAGAGTGGAGGAAGTGGAAGGTCA
>NW_011888918.1:2075785-2110826 GCF_000151845.1 Pteropus vampyrus
GGGGGGTTGCTGAGTTGTCGGGCTTCACAGCAAGGGCCGGGCAAGGCTTTCTCCTGGGCTGAAGTGCTGGAGGCATCTATCATTCCTCTGTTGAGCCCTCTCCACTCCCAACATGTGGACACAGGTACTGCCTTAGCTAAGATGTCATCAAACTGGATAACAGAGGTCACTCTGCCCAGAGGACTCCCTGAAACTCTGCCCATTTCAACTTGTGGCCCAACCCAAGTCACATCCAGTGGAATTCTCAGTGTTCCCTGTGCCTCTTGCTGAGCAGCTCCAAGCCCTGCACTTGTGGTACTTGACCTCAGTTTCTGGCATGGGTATCAGTCATCTGGGGATTGCTTGCTGAATCTGACAAGGTAGCCCTTGAGAGGCATGAGTTATGGCTAAACTTGGCCTGCAGCTGAACCCCTCTCAGGACTATACCACTGGACAAAGCCACACTAATAAGAGCAGGAGAATTAAGAGCTTTGCTTAGTATATAGAAACAGGCACAGAGAGGCAGCCAAAATAGGGAGTCAAAGAAGCATGTCCTACATGAAAGAATAGAACAGCAATCTAGTAAAAATGGAGTCAAGCAATCTACCAGATGCAGAGTTCAAAACACTGGTTATAAGGATGCTCAGAGAACTTAGGGGAAGGATAGATGAACTCAGTGAGAACTTTAACAAGAGATAAAAACCATAAAAATGGAGATGGAATTACAAAAAGGAACTAGTCAGAAATGAAGAATACAATATCTGAGATGAAGAGTGTATTAGAGGGAATCAACAGAGTGGAGGAAGTGGAAGGTCAAATCACCAATATAGAGAATGGGGTAGTGAAGGACACCCAGTCAGAATGGCAACAAGAAGAAAGAATCCAAAATATTGAAGATAATATAAGGAGCCTATGAGACAACACCAAACAACAACATTCGCATTATAGGAGTACCAGAAGATGAAGAGCAAGAAGTTGAAAAGAAATAATGGTGGAAAACTTTTCTAACCTGATGAGGGAAATAGACATACAACCCCAGGAAGCTCAGAGAGTCCCAGAAAAGATGAATCAAAGAGGCCCACACCAAGATACATCATAATCAAAATTCCAAAGGTTAAATACAAAGAGAAAATCTTAAAAACAGCAAGAGAAAATCAGTTAGTTACCTACAAGGGAGCTCCCATAAGATTGTCAGCTGATTTCTCAAAAGAACCTTTAAGGACAGAAGGTTTGGCACAAAATAGTCAAAGTGATGAAAGCTCAGGGTCTACAACCAAGATTACTTTATCCAGCAAAGCTATCATTTATAGTCAAAGGACAGATAAAGAGCTTTCCAGACAAGAAAAAGCTAAAAGAGTTCATCATCACCAAGCCAGCACTACAGAAAATGTTGGAGGGACTTCTTTAAGAAGAAAAAAATGTTTCAAAAATATGAATAAATAATGGCAATAACTATATATCTATTAAAAAGTACTTCAAATAAAAAAGAATTAAATGCTCCAGTCAATAGAGAGTGTGGCTGACTGGATAAGAAAACAAGACCTTTACATATACTTGCCTACAAGAGACTCACTTCAGATTTAAAGACACACGCAGAGTAAAGGTAAGGGGATAGGAAAAGATACTGCAGGATGGACCAAGATATGGTGCTGAATGGAGTAAGTCAGATAGAGAAAGACAAATATATGATTTCATGTAAATGTGGAATCTAAAGAACAAAATAAACAACCACCACCACAACAAAAAGGAAACAAATTCATATATACAGAGACTATTTTGAGGGTTCCTAGATGGGAGGCGGTTGCAGGGAGGGTCAGTGTAAAAAGGCAAAGAGATTATAAAGTACAAATGGATAGTTACAAAATAATCATGGAGATATAAAGTATAGCATAAGGAATATAGTCAGTAATATTATAATAAATATGAAAGGGGCAGTGGGGTACAAGATTTATCAGGGTGATCACTTTGTGAGTTATACAGATCTCTAATCATTATGCTGTACAATCGAAAACAATATATTATTATATACCAACTATAATTTTAAAAACTCATTGAATTGTACAATATAAATATGAACAACTAATTGTTTATTATATTTCAATGAAAAAACTCTGATTAGGATGTCAGAAGCATGGTGGAGTGAGATATGTCCCCAGATCTCTTCCCTTGAAACAACAATAAGCTGAACATCTAAAACTCAACAAAAAACACCTAACCTGCACACAAGCATGTCTGAGTGAGGGATCTGAGAATGAGAGCTACCATAGGAATTGAAAAATATTAGATCAGCAGAATGAGTTTTTTAGCAAGGAAATTGAAACCCTAAAAAAGAATCAAATAGAACTTCTGGAGATGAAGAATGCACTGAAATAGATGAAAAATAAAATAGCGAACTTGGGAAATACAGTCGACCAAATGGAGGAAAAGATCAGTGATATCGAAGACAAAAATCTAGAAATAAATCAGAAGGAAGAAGAGAGAACCGAAGAATGAAAAATAATGAAAGAGAAATACAAGAACTAGCTGATACCATCAGGAGAAGAAACATAAGAATAATGGGCGTCCTTGAAGGAGAGGAAAAGAGGCAGGGATTAGAAAGTATTTTCAGACAAATGGTTGATGAGAATTTCTCAAGTCTAAGAAATAAGCTGGAGCTTAGAATTCAAGAAGTCAATAGAACACCCAATTATCTCAACCCAAAAAGGCCTTCTCCGAGACACATTAAATTAAAATGATCAAAAACCAATGACAAAGAAAGAATTCTCTGGGAAGCCAAGGAAAAAAAGACAGTAACCTATAAAGGAAAACCCATTAGATTATCGACGAACTTCACAGCACAAACCTTACAAGCCAGAAAGGAGTGAAATCAAATATTCAAACTATTAAATGAAAGGAACTACTAGCTAAGAATAATGTACCCAGCAAAGTTCTCCTTTAGATATGAAAGAGAAATAAAGACCTTTCCAGACATACAAAAATTGAGGGAATTCTCCACTACAAGGTCTACATTACAGGAAATACTGAAAGGGCTCAGCTCACCTAAAACAAAATGACAAAAAAATACATAACTAGGAACAAGGCGACTAGCAGGCAGATAGAAGCAGAGGAGTGCAACCCTTACTAAGAACAGGGCATTATAAGCTTATACAATAAGACAGATTTGCTATAGCAAGATAGTAATGAACATTCAGCATACATAGGGACAAACTGAAACAATAATAACAGAAAAAGGGAGGATTCAAAGATCCAAAATCACAAAGGGGAATGAAGATAAGGCATGCACAGAAGAAAATGGATGACTGTACATATATAACTATCATTTTCGTATTCATAATGGTGACCACACACCAAAGATTTAGAACCAAAGTATATAACATAAAACAAGAAGAACCAGAGGTAAAACCCACAAAAGCCAACCAAAATAAAGAAAACAGAAACACAAGGACAAGGAAGCAATGGAAACACCGAGCTACCAGAAAGCAAAACATAAAATGGCTATAAGAAGACCTCATATTTCAATAATCACCCTAAATGTAATGGACCGAACTCACCAATAAAAAGGCACAAAATGGGCAGAGAACCTGAACAGACACTTCTCCCAAGAAGACATACAAATGGCCAATAAACATATGTAAACATACTCATCATTGCTAGCTACGAGGGTAATGCAAATCAAAACCACAATGAGATACCATCTCTCACCCGTTAGAATAGCTGTTAATAACAGGAAGTAATATCAAATGTTGGAAGGGATGCAGAGAAAAAGGAACCCTCATACGCTGCTGGTGGGACTGCAGATTGGTACACTCGCTATGGAAAACAGTATGGAGTTTCCTCAAAAAACTAAAAATCGATCTACCATATGATCCAGTAATCTCTCTACTGGGTATTTACCCCAAAGACTTGAAAACTCATATCCGAAAAGATATTTACACACCAACGTTCATAGCAGCATTATTCATGGTGGCCAGGACATGAAAGCAACTGAAGTGTCCTATGATAGATGATTGGCTAAAGAAGCTGTGGTACATTATATACAATGGAATATTACTCAGCCATAAGAAGGGGTGAAATACTACTATTTGCGATAACATGGATGGGCCTTGAGATAATCATGCTAAGTGAAATAAGCCAGACAGAAAAAGTTGAAAATCACATGATATCATTTATATATGGGCTATAAACCTAAAAGCAACAAACAAACAGGACAAACAAAATCATAGACATGGACAATAGACTAGTGGTTACCAGATGGTAAGCGGGGAGAAGGGAGGTAGATGGGGTAAAAAGGGTCAAGTATGTGATGACAGAAAGTAATCTAACTGTAGGTGGTGACCACACAATGCAATATATTTATGCCTTGCTGTTGAATTATATACCTGAAACTTACTGGATTTCATTAACCAATGTCACCATAATAAAAAACAACAAACAAACAAACAAACAAACAAACAAACAAGAAATGAGACAAAAAAAAGTCATGATTTTTAAATGGGATTTCCTTGAAAGGTTGTCATCTTTTCCCTGGCTTTGTTGAGAATTCTTTCTTTGTCATTAATTTTTTAGTTTAATATAATGCATCTTGGAAAAGATCTTTTTGGATAGAGATAATTAGGGCTTCTGTCTGTTTGGACTCAAGCATCCAGTTCTTTCCATAGGTTTGGGAAGTTCTTATCGACTGAATAGGCTCTCTGTTCCCTTCTCCCTCTCTTTTTCTGGCATATCCATTATGTTACTCTTTCCGATGGAATGCGATAGTTCTTACAGAGTTTTTTCTTTTTTCTTTTTAACTTTCAAGTCTCTTTCTTCTTCAATCTGCATCATTTCTAGATTTCTGTCTTAGATAGCACTGATTCTTTTCTGCATCTTGTTAGCCTTGTTTCCTAAGTTCACTGTTTCATTCTTCTCTTTTATTATGTTCTTCAGCTCAAAAATTTCTACTTGGTTCTTTTTTTAAAGTTTTAATCTCTTTGGTAAAGTATTTCTTTTGTTCTTTGATTTTGTTTCTGAGTTTATTAAACTGCCTGTTTTCTTGCATCTTGAGTTTTTTTTTTTTTCCAGAAGTGCAGTTTCGAATTCTGTTATTTAAATCAGATATTTCCATGTCTTTAAGTTTATTTTCTGGTGGTTTTCATTTTCTTTCTGAGCTACCTTTGTTACCTTGGTCATTCATGATATCTGATGGATTTTTTCTCTGCCTAGGCATTTATGGGAATGTTATCTGCTTTTTTTTTTTTAATTAAGTGATATCTCTTCAGCAGATTGATAAGAAGAGGTTTTTCTGTTGTTTTCCAGTAATGGCACTGAAGCACAAGTGTTTTATTTTCTCTTGCACTACCTCTGCTTCTTGGATCTCTGCTGGGTGGTGGAAAAAAATGCCTGTATTCCCTAGGGAGGTGGGCGTCACCTTTGTGATCAAGTCACCTTTGTTGGTCTCAGGGCACTAACCCCCTGGGAGAATGTGGTAGGTGAGCTTGTGTGGCCCCAAGTAGCCAGATTCTGTACTGCACAGCCTGAGGTATCCTAGGTGCTCCTTCTGGGATCAGCCTCAAGGCTGTGTGGGGGGTGGGCTCGGAAAGGCAGCTTAGTTGTTTGTGGTTTGTTTTCCTCCCCATAATGGCAACTGCCAAACCTCAGGTGCCTCACCTCTGTATTTCCACCCATGTCACTGGGATTAGCTGCAGTGTGCTTCTGCTGATCAGGAGCTGTCCCTCCAGTTATCAGGGCTATTGATATTCTATTTTGTAACCCAACACACTGCTACAGTTTCTGCTGGGGCCCATTGCTCGGTCTGGGAGTGAGGCAGTCAGGCTCTCTGGCTTTACTGTCTGCCTAGCAATGGTGGCTGCCAAAACACAGCTGTCTCACTTCTGTATTCAGTCTCTGCCCCAATTTGGTTTGGCCTCAATATGTGGTGGTCACTTAGGCAGGAATGCCTGATTCCTCCCCTCTCCTGTGATCTGCAGTGAGCTCTGGGCTGCACCTGAGGCACCTGTTTCTGCTCCTCTCCCCGCCTCCTCCCCCGTTCACCTCAATTCACCCACCTACAGATGTTTTCATGTGTAGATCTCTTAGAAGTGTTTGTGCATCCAGCAGGGAATCCTTTGTTGAATTATAGGCGTTCAACTTCAAGGGGAGAGATCCAGGGGACCTCACAAGCCACCATGCTTCTGATGTCACTCTCCAAAATTCTTTTTTCTTTTTGCTGTTTTGATCGGGTGTTTTCCATTACCTTTTCTTTTAAGTTGCTGATTCAATCCTCTGCTTCACTCTAATCTGCTATTGATTTCTTCTAGTGTATATTTTTTTAAATTTCAGTTATTGTATTCTTCATATCTGACTGACTCTTTTTTATGATTTCTATGTGCATTTTTATGTTTACTGTCTCTTTGTGTAAGTTCTCATTGACTTCATCTATTCTTTCCCTAAGTTCATTGAACATCCTTATAACCAGTGTTTTGAACTCTGTATCTGGTAGATAGCTTGTCTCCCTTTGTTTAGTTCTTTTTCTGGAGTTTTGTTCTGTTCTTTCATTTGAGTCATGTTTCTTTGTCTCCTCATTTGGGCTGCCTCCCTGTGTTTGGTTCTATGTATTAGGTAGATCTGCTACATCTCCCAGTCTTGGCAGGATGGCCTTATGTAGTAAATATCCTATAGAGGCCCAGTGGCACAGTGTCCCTTGTCACTTGAGCCAGGTGCTCCAGGAGTGTCTTGTGTGTATGTGAGTGAGTGCCTCCCCTGTTGTAGTTGAGCTTTGATTGCTGTTGGCAAGTGACTAGCTGGGGTTGACATTCAAGATCACTGGCTGTGAAGACTGGCCATGACCACAGGAGACAAGCTGTTATTTGTGTGGGCTGACCCCAGAGAGTGGGATTTACCCTAGTGTGATTCTGGAACCCTCCAAGACCACCCTTTGGGTATGCCATTTGTGGAACAGGTTTGGTGGTGCTCTGGTGTGGTCTATAGCTAGCTACTGAGTGTATTGGTTCTGGGGCCTCTTGGGAGGGCTATGGTGCAGATCAAAGTCAGCTGCTGTCTGTGTCTGGCCTGGGGCCACCTGATAGAAGCTACAAAATGATCTATGGTAGTAGGTACCTATGCTAGGCCTAGAGGCACCAAAGAGAGGCCATGCTATGAACTGAGGAGGCTGGCTGCCACTTGTGCTGCACCTGAGATGGTTCAGCAAGAAGTGCAGGGCATGCTGAGGCTATTTGCCACTTGCCCAGGGCCTGTGGACTTTTAAGAGTTTTTAGGAAAGTCTGCAGCATAGGCAGAGGCCAGCTGCCCATGAAGAACAGCCACTGAAAGAGGCCCGGGTAGTTTGTGAGTTGGGTGGAGCAGGGCCTCAGGGAGTCACTAGGCTAGGGCAAGCTATGTTCACCAGATTAATGCACATTTAGATTTGGCACCTGCTTGTGCCTTCAGGCTGTGTGGAAGGAGGGCTCAACACAGGAACAATGGCAGCTGCAGCACTTTAATTCTCTCCAGCCCTCTCCCTGTAGCCACACAATTCCATTTCTCTCCATGTGTTTCTGGTGCCTTTTGAGCACTAGCCTTCCACTGGAGCTTAGGGTGAGTGCTTGTGAGCCAGTAAGTCTGTGTGTGGGCCTTTTAAGAGGATGCCTGGGTCTGTTGCAGTACCTTGTCTCACCTGGACTGAATCCTATTGATTTTTATAGCCAGATGTTGTGGGGACTTCTCTTCCCAGCACTGATGCTCTAGGCTGAGGAGCCCTGTGTTGGGCTGGGATCCCTTGCTCCTCAGGGGGTACCTCTGTTGCTGAGATATCTCTCCATCTCTCCTGATTCTCAATTGCCACATGTGAATGTGGGACCAGTCTGTTTAATGTCTCTGCCTCTCCTACCAATCTTGATGTGGCTTCTTCTTTATATCCTTAGTTATAGGAGTTCCATTCAGCTTGTCTTCAGATGGTTATCCAGTGGGTACAACCTCTATCAGATGGTTATAGAACAGTGACTGTTCTATAATTTAGTTGTACTTTTAATGTGATCATGGAAGGAGGTAAGCACAGTATTTACCCAGTCTGCCATCTTGACCAGAAGTCTTAGTAAACTTTTTGTATCTACTTTCTCTGGCTTTTTTATTGTTGCAGGCAATGGTTCCCAATGATTGGTTCTGTGCCATCTTTTTTTAAAAGAATAGGTAGATGCTGCATCAGAGGCTTCAGTTTAAACACAAGGAAAGACAATTTGGACAGTGTTTGAGCATTTACTTATCCAGATGAAGACTGTGTACTGGTCAGGTATTAATCAGGAACAGAAACCACACCAGTGATTTGAACAGGGAGCTTTTAATACAAAGACTCATTAACTAGTCAAAGGTGGTTAACTACTTAAAAGGGTAAAAAAAGATCTCTAAGGGATCTGGAAGTAGCAATTTCAGAAAGCAGCTTCTACCTCCAGGGCTGAGGGAGAGTTGACAGGGAAGAAATTGTATGGCTGCCACAGGAACTGTAGCCTGTTGGAGATAAATAGGGTGGCGAGCTTGGGTCAGAGCCAAACTGTAGAAGCAGAGTAATTTACCAGAGAATGCAGGTGGAACCAGTCCGTGGGGCTACTTAAGTGAATGCTACCAAGCCTCTCACATACCAAAGCACTGGCTGCTGCTCCAAGAAATAGCACGTCGGAAGGAATTCCTTTCTTTCTACTATGCCTACCAGTGTCCTTTAAGTATTACCTGTTTTATCTGTTGAGAAATTCTGGCATCAAACCATCCTGAAAAGGAGAAACATTTATAGGGTCCAGCCCTAGTATCATAAAGCAAGGCAAAAATGGGTGGCTTTGGAGACGAGAGGCAATAATTGGCACATTCTACCCTTTTGGCTGTTCAGTTTCCATATATATTTTCCAACACACATTTGAACTTCCAAACAACCATGAAACAACTCCACCTGACAAGTTATAGCTATTTTTTGTACAAGGGAGAATTGCTCACATGTTACCCTAAATGGAGATGGTCTCAACAATTATTACACCCCTTGCTGCCTACATTAAGTACTTCCAAATTTAGTCACAGTTCCATTAACAATTTTGTTACCTAATGACTTAATTATAAAGTTAACCTTCAACAACTTCTATATAAAATAATAAGGGAAAGAAGAAGAGAGAAGAAAATAGTTACTATATACACAAAAAGAAAATATGCAAAGCTAATACAATCTTTTCAATTGGTCTAAAATCATAGTTGATATCTGTCTTCCTTCTCTACACCCCATTCAATTTTTCCTTTGTCCTCAGCCAGAAACTTAAGTAGTTAGGGTTCTTATCCCGTTGGGATGACCCAAACCAGGTCTGAAAGGTCTGGTTTGGGTCATCCCAACGGGATAAGAAAGGTCTGAATCCTCAAGAATCTTGTTTTTTCTCCCATTTGTTTCATAGTTTTCATTAACCTTTACTACTGAGTATGGAAGTGTGCTGGGTTCCATATATAATCTTCCTTGTTCCCATTGTGTATCAGCAACCCAATTTCTCATTGATAATTGTGATCAATCACTCCAGCCTGTAGAATAACTCTTTCTTCTGCCTGTTCAGTGGCATAAGGGTCCCCAAATGGCCAAGTGGCAGTCTTATCTTCCATATCAATAGAACAATTGTTAAGTCCTTTGATGGAAGCATTTGCCCATGGGGAAGCAAGAGCTCCAAACCAGAAAATTTCTGGTTGGATGGGAAGCCAAAAACCTGCTAATTTTTTAAAGGTATAATGAGAGGAGCCTCTCTCATTTCCACCCTTTGATTTCCAGATACATATATTTTGGCTGTGTGGGAGACAGCACCATATAGTGGTCTCTGATTCAAAGCATATATTGTAACCTGTAAGACAGACCCCATCTTTTCAGGGTGCTGTGTCACAATTGATACTGTAACTGAGTTCTCAGTAAACTATTCCACTTTTCAGTTCAGCCATCTGCTTTAGGGTGATGGAGTATTGTGGTAAGATCCCATGGACACGAGCCTATTGCTATACTGCCTTTGCTGTAAAATTAGTTCCTTGATTAGACAATTCTGTGAGGTATCTATCTTACCTGAGCACCATAAATCCTACTTTGCCTGGTGAGGCACAGTGGTGTTTAGGGTCCTTAGGGATTAGCATCAGTTCAGAGCCCATATCTAGCAATACCTTGGTAGTCTGGGTATTTCCTTTTCTTTAGTGCCCAGTCACTCCAGCAGATAGTTACAGATCTCTTCAGGGTAGTCTTAGAGGAATATTTACTGTATATACTTGGGGGAATGCTGCAGAGTCCCTCCCCTTCAATCAAGGGACTCTAGATCTGTAAATTGGCTTAGGACTGGAAACTGGGTGAGAGACCATGACACTTCATTGCAGTGACCCGAACTGGATCTATAACTAATAGACACACATGTTTTGCAGTTACATAAGTCAAGACTGGCAAACTTTTTCTGTTAAGGGCCAGATAATAAATAATTTAGGCTTTGCAGGCCAAATAGTCTCTGTCACAACTACTCAACTTTCCTGTTGTTGTAGGAACACAGCCATAGACAGTATATAAATGAGTGGGTGTAGCTGTTTTCCAATAAAATGTTATTTACGAAAATAAGTAGAAGGCTGGCTTTGGCTCATGGGTCATAGTTTGTTGACTCCTGCTTAGAATATTTTAGTAGGCTATTTCCTTTATTACTGTGTAATCAATTAACCACCACTTGAGATCCCAGTAGGCCGAAGCATTCTGATTACCTTTGTTCCTGCTGCCTTTTATGGTAAATGTGTCTTAGGCAGTTACATGCTGCCTTTTGGCTTCTGTTACTCTAGAATTCCATTAACCCCATTGATATCAAAGTAGCATCCCCCATATCTCTTCTATAAATGAGAGCAACTACAGAACTTTTAAAGGATACTCCTTCACTTATTTATTTTTCAAAATCTTAATGAAGGGAGGTTTCTTCTGAGCCTTCTCAGAAGATGCAGTTCGGGGAGATGGGTATGCCTGTTACACATGATAAATCTACACCAACATTCTTATCTTCCTAAGCCTTTGGATTCCTTCCTCCATATCAGACCTTGGAAACTGGCATTTTACTCTCATTAAGCAGAAGACAACATTGACTACAAATGTCAATCAGCTAAGTATGATTTAAGAACCACTTTCCTCTACATAATTTAAAATATGAAATCTGGACTCTCTAGTAAGTGCATACATACAAATTAATTTGGCCTGATATTGTGTTATATTTCACCTTCCTTGATCTAACTCCCTTAGAATCTACTCCCACGTACATTTTCAAGGTTTCTGACAAGATATGTATTAGAAAAAGTCTTTCAATTCTTTTAGTGTATAAGCCATTTCCTCCTGGGTCATATTGTGGAAGAAAAAGTGCTCTGTAATAAATCTAACCAAAAGTAATCTCACAGGGTGATCTGATCATAAATTCCTAACTGGGAAGGTAATGGGGAGTAGTCACACCTCAGGCCTATAACTTCTCTAGTAAAAGGTTATCTTTACCTTAAGCAAACCCTGCCCATTGCTTTTGTGCATCTAGATTAACATACCTTTGAAATGCCTCTTTTTCAGACCCTCAGAAGTGTAACCACCCTCAAGAGAGCACATAATCTTGTTAGTTATCCTATAATCCAATCACAGGCAGATTTCCCTGCTTTGCTTTCTCCCAAGTTTGTGTAATGTTCCTTAGGTTCCCTCCTTAATTCCAAATGTATAAAAGGAACTGCAAACGGTCATTCTGGGAAGCATTTTCTCAGTCTGTTGGAATCTTACTTCTAGGTATGTCCTCTGGCTCAAATAAGTCTAATAAACTCTTATAAAAATTTTCTATATGTTTGGACATTCTTACATTAATACTTACATTAATTAATATATGGGTCCATGAAACATGCTGAGATTTGATCCAAATTGTGGGTCTAGTGGCAACAGGAGATGATAATATTGGGTCTTGAGGAGGATGGGCATCCCTTTCAAGGCATCTGCCTCAGGTGAAGTTACCATAGGGTTTTGCAGCCAGAGAAGGTCAGTCATGGTAGTACTGACTTACATACATTGTGAAAGGATGCTCAGAGTGACTTGTAGATTTGAGATTCTCGATTTTATTTGAATCCTACTAGATTTCTTCAAGTTTCAGAGTCTCGTTGTTTCTCAACCAGTGTCATAACTTTCACATAAGAAACTTGTAAAGACTTAATTCAACTGCTGTAATTCTGTCACTTGCCCAGTTAAATTTTGTGTTTGATATTCAGCAATATTGGTCTTGTGGTTATAAGAAATAAGAGATTATGATAGGACTGTCATGGAAGCTCTCTAACATTCAGACTATAATCTCGAGCTTGTCCTTTTCTTTCTGTAAGTGCTGCAATGTACTCAGGAAAGGCAATTCCACACCACAGTTCTTGTCATTGCTACTGCCATGACAATCAAGTGCAGCAGCCACTTGGGTTCCCAAGGCATTTGCTTTAATTAGCACTTCATCATAGTCAACCACATGTGATTAATTAATTGGAATGTCACTGTATTTCATGGATAATTAGCATCCAATTTCCTATTGGAAAAGAACTCTGCACTGCCCTCATACCTGAACACATCGCCAAACTCATTCTCAAATCTTATCTTTGAGTGTCTGTCTCAGAGCACTCCCTGTATCAGTCCTATATAAGGGTCCAATCAGGAGACAGACACCACACCAGTAATTTAAACAGAAAACATTTAATATAAAGGATAGTAACTTATAAGATGTGGTTAACTAACAAACTAGAAGTAGTAAGTACAAAAAACAGCTACTACCTCTATGGCTGAGGAAAAGTAAATTAGGAAGAAACTAAGAACTTGGAAGAGTTCTTGGAAGAGCCCACTACTCACCTCAAGGCTGATTCAGACCTCTTTGGAGAGATATGGCTGCCACAGGAGCACACAACCTGCTACTGCTAAGGAACCTTACCAGAGGGCATGGGACAGAGCTGGTGGTGGAGAAATTTGCTGGAGGGCATCAGCTGTCTGGAGCTGGTCTAATAGGGCTACTGAGATGAGCACTACCTGGCCTCTCACAAACCACTCCACTGGCTATTGTGCCTAAAAATAACACACCAAAATTTGAAAGAAAATCCCTTTATTCAGCAATGACCTTGCAGTGCCCCTTCAGTGCCTTCCATTGACAAAGCCTCTACTGATATTGAGCCAGCTGGCAAAGGAGAAATGTTTATAGGGTCAAGGTCCAGTATCACAGAGCAGGGTAAAGAAATGTGGATTTAGTGATGAGAGGCAATAAATTGATAACTGGCAAAGGAGTGAATAAATTTTGGGTATTTAATGGACAACAAGAAAGTCAGTATAGCTGGAGGCGAGTGAATGGGACAGGGACAATGATGGGAAATGAGGTCTGAGTAGCAGAGAGGTAGATGAGGTCAGATCATATAAGGCTTTATAGATCATGGTAAAAATTTTGGATTTTAATCTGAGCATTATGGAAAAGCACTGGAAATCGTGATGTACTATGATTTATTTTAAAAGGTCAGTCTGTGGATACTCGACTGTAGTGCCAAGGGTGAGATTAGGGAGGCTTTGTCTACCAAGTGCCAGCCAACCTCTGCTCTTTCTTCTCTAGGCTACTCTCTCTCTGTCTCCATTTGGTCATCTAACCAGAATGACCAAGTGTCTTAGTTGGACTGGGACAACTAAAAGGTCAGGCCCTCTTTACTCTCAAAAGTGCTACTTTTAAACAAAAAGTGAGGGTGACCATGTGATATAGTCACCCCAATTCTAGTATATTTCAAATCTTCCCCTTTCCTGAAAACAAGCTTGTCATTTCAAGATTAGGTAGAATTTTTATAGGTGACTGCCACCTCAGTGATATGTTTGAAGAATGCCTGAAGTACAGGTCATTAATTCCTCAGGGCCCTCTCCCCTAACACTTTAGAACCTTCTCTTCCTTGCCCTTCCTTTATACTATCAAGCCCCAGCCCATTACTCTAATTCCTGCTATAGACTGTTGCCATTCCTCTAGCTTAAAAAGCTCTAGAGAGGAATGCTGGAGAGTCTCACGGATAGTAGCCTGAGTCTGAGGATCACCATCCCCTCAAAGGAGTTTGCAGAAGTCTTTCCAGTTTCCTAATAAAATGTTTAAGATGGCAGCCATGTGCAGAAGGTCAAGCTATCTTTCATTTCTCACTGGACCTCAGAACAGAGGCCAGATCACCTACCTTAGAGGACTTCATTGCTTCCCCAGACAAATCAAAATTTCTAGGTAGGTGGAATAGGAGAAGTTTGTCTCATGAGGCCTCTGGCCCTTTTAACCAACCCCCCTTGCATCTTTTGTCATGTTTCCTCCCCTCTCCATTCTCTCCTCAGCGATGACAATCATTGCCTCCATTTCTATCAAAACTTGTTGGATCTTTTACTTATACTCTCAGACTTTTGGTTTCCATTGGAATGTAATGGAAGAAAGAAGCTTAAAGAGTTTTTTCTCCCAGGGACCTTGAATTTTAACAGAAATCAAAGTCTGATTCCAGTGTTCCCTAACATTGATCTCAGTAAGAATAACTTGGAGAGCTTGCTAAAATGCATATTGATGGACTCCAACCTCCAAGAATCTGATTTAATAATTTTGGGGGAGGGCCAAAGAATCTGTTTTGATTGAACATCCCAAATAATTCTGATGTGTGGTTCAGAAACCATACTTTGTGAATAACTCTTTAAGTTAAAGAGAGAAGACACTAATGCTAGAATTGCATGTGTTAGCTGTAAGAGGAGAAGGCTTTATTGGGTATGAGGAATCATGCCACATAGATAATTGCATACAAATATATTAACTATGTTTTCTGATTCTAAAATTGTGTCACATAGAATGTCAATGGGGTATCATTGAAACACCTGGGCTAAATGGTCAGCGTATCTGATGGGGTTTTGTGGGATTTTAATGTTATTTAAGCTCAAGAGTGCCAAGTCCTGCCCTGCCTCTCTTCCTTGTGGGATTCCCCAGGAAATCATATACATGGAATTGTAGCCAATTAGAAATGTAAGTGCTATTTTATTATTAGCCGGAATAGTGTTTAATAATACACAGTGTAGAGTAGAGCTCTCTGAAGCCTGGTTTGGAGTCCATCACTTTGCCTCATGGTTAGTTTAGGGTCCCCCGCTTCCCACAGCTGAAATTCTTAGGTTGATACATCCAAATGTGCCTGTGAAGAGCAAGAGATTGAGGGACTGCTGAACCCACTTATCTGACAAACAGGGAGAGAGAAATAAGAAAAGAGATGACGGTAAGGAAAGAATGCTTAATTTTGCTTACTATATGGAGGCAAGAAAAATAAAAATACAAGAGAGTGTCATGTATGTATACTGACTTTTACCATGCAGTAACCCAGGCCATTAGTAACTGTGACCCAATTAATATCTAATACTCGGACCAATCAGATTAATAACCAGGTCTCCTTTGTGGGGAGGAAGGAAGGAATGGGCAGAAGCAGACCTAATGCAGGAAGAGGGGTTGAAGGCCAGACCAGACCTAAACAGCTGACACGAAATCATAATGTGGAAATGAGGCCCTACACACACCAGGTGACATACTCCCAATATTATGTTTAATACCTGCCATTGGCTATACCTCCACTCCTTTTACTCCCATTCAAGAAAGCCTAGCAAAATGCAAGGTAGAATAATTTCATTATAGGGTAAATATTGAATCTGATTTAGCTGATTAAAAGTAGCATTTGCAAACTTTGGCACTTTAATAATTACTAGTAACAAATGACACCTCACAATTGGTGGTGATCTGCCAATGTGTTAAACCCTTGTGGGCAAGTCCTGGTGGAGCCCCTTGAACCTGCTCTGGAGCTGGGATAAGTAGCAATTTCAGAGGTTGGTCCTCTGGTACTTTCTCCAGCCCTTCTAATCCTCTTTTCTTCTCATACAACCTTACATTTCAGAGCTCAGAGTCTTAGTGGTGGGGCAGGGCAGAGGGAGGCTCTAGCAGAGAGAAGCAGAGAAGTTGGCTGATGTCCTGCATTTCCCAGAATGGACTTAATCAACCATCGGGAGAGGATGAGAGGGTTTCTATTCTTATAATTGTATACATTTAGACACATGTGTTTCTGGAACAAATTATTTTTACATAGATAATTATTCTGGAAACCTTGTCTTGAGTCAGTTTAATAACCAAAAAAAAAAAAAAACAAAAAACCCCAAAAAACCCAAAAACCCTTGCATTTTTATAGTCTTCAAAGTACTTTAATATACATTATATTATCACCCCGCTCCCTCCTTCTCTCTTCCCTTCCCTCCATCCTCCTCCCTTTCCTTCATTCATTCAAAACCAATTTTGTGCCTTTTCAAATATTTTGTGGATTATCTATTTAATTCCTCCTATTCTGTCTTGTCAACTTTTGAACATTTTTCTGTTAACCTTTTCATTAGAAGGAAGAGATGGATAATGAGCTTCATTACTGAAATAAGGTTAGAGATTACCATTGTTTTCAGGTTTCACATGTTTTCCCCAGCCTTTCTCCCCTTTGGAGAACCAGATGATAATTTCAGTTTTAAGTGTATTTCTGTGACCTCTAGAAAACAGGAGAAGAGAAGGGATATGGAAGAGAGAAGATACAATTAAACCAATGTAGACATTGTTAAGAAATTTATTTGCAATTCTTGTTTTTTTTTTGGTTTTGTTTGTTTTTTAAATAACATCATTCCTTAGATAAAAATGCAATCTTACAGGAATATACATAGCGTCTCACACAGAGATCACCCTGAAGCTCTTCTGGAAAGGTCGCCCCTTATAGATTCCTTGGCCTTTCTCAAGGGTGAGAAGGCGCAGCAGGCGAGGCCTTTGACAACGGGATTATTTGATGATTACAAACTGTACAACAATATTTACAATAGTAAGACTGCAAAGTCGTGGAGCCTGGAGGGGAAGTTACGGGGTGTGCAGGTGTGTGGGGATGGTAACAGGCATTGGGGTGACAATGGAGGCACTGTCCAATTTCCAAGTCTCTGTGAGAACAAGCATGATACAGCTTGGTCTGAGGGCATGAAGGTAGGCCTGAGCAAGAGGACGTGAGGAGAGGAGGGATGGATGGGCTGGGCTGCATCTGGAGCCTCTTACACAGAGGGGTTAAAATGAAACAGGAAAATTATGAGAGAAATAGACATTCCGGTATTTCACCAACTGGGGACCTGTCACCCTATTTCTTAATGAACTTGTGTGCTTTTCCACAAGTTGTTCTCAACTACTCCCATCAGAGATTGTGCAGTCCTGTTTATGTCTTTGATATCCATAACCTATTTCTGTGCCAGACCTTGTTCCCACAAGGCGCTGGGAGAACAGCATATGTTCTGGGCAGGGCAGGAAACAGCTATGGGTGGTACATAACCTGGGTGGGGATCCTAAGTGTGGGGAATGGGATGCGGCTGATGTGTGATGATGTGATGTGAGCAAGCAGAAAGGTGCCCATAGCATTTGAGCTGCCTTCTGAGGGAGCACTTTGCACAGGATTGTTGGCTTATACCATGTCTATCCTTGACGCTCACGTTTTAATTTTTTTCAAGCCTCAGTGTAGTTTCTCTATGGAACATCTTAGGGGGAGGGACTGGGGACAGGACCCAGTGACCCATCTTCTTTCGTTTCTCCTGTGACTCTATAGCAAGGAGTCTTCTCTTCTCTCTCTCCTGGCTGCAGGCTCCGGAGGGACTTCCTGCATGGGCTCTGAAATATGCAATCCTCAGGATCCTGTGGCAAGGCTGGTGCCTGCTCACCCTCTTTTTTCTTATTCCCCTGTTTCTAAGCTTGAGGTCTCTAAGAATGTCAGAGCAGGAGTTCTTCAGGCCCAAACTGTGAATAAGAACCATTCTGTCCATTTCTATATTTCCTTGTGTAGAAATTACCCTCCCTTTGTACTTACCACTTCTCCCACTGAGAACTTTCTCTGATAATGACCATGGTGAAACTTTGTCTTATGTATGAGGTGCGTAAGTGATTTTCAGATGGCAAATTTGTAGCAAATGTATGATTCATGATAGATTAAGTGTCATATACCCTTTCTAGGAGCCTGATACAAATCCAATGATTTAGATTCTTAAAATTAGGATGCCCCACAACAGGAGTACATCTGTGAAAAGGTCAGCATCTGCTCTGAAGGGAAGCTATTTGATTCTGGTGACGCAACATTTCAAGCTTTTATTTGATTACCTAGTCTTGGTCTTGTCTTCCTTAATTTAGTAGAGACTTAGGGAATTTTCACAAACAATCCCAACGCTGACTCTGCTCTCAGTGGTGAACTGATTTATTTAATTTAGCTTAAGATATGCCACTGTAATCTCTACTTCCATTTCCAGAGATGGATTAAATGGCTTTTCTAATACACCAGAAAGCCTGAGGGTCTTTACTACTGCATCCGCTATGGACAAAACCTCTTAAAATTATGTGAGGAAAAAGCCTCGATTTTAAGAGAAATAGTATTTTCTCAATGTAGATAAATTATACTTAATTCCTAGTAATAATAGGTTCAGATGGCACTATTTCCACCCAAAGAAGCTACACGGATCCTCTCCCCATTTCTGTGTAGTGCTCTGCCTCCTGGGAGAGGATAAAATCATTTGTCTAGAGCTCAACTCCAGCACCAATTGCTTGTCTGTTAAGGATATGTGTGTGTGTGTGTGTGTGTGTGTGTGTGTGTGTGTGTGTGAGAGAGAGAGTGTGTGTGAATATATGTGTGACTGTGACTATACGTGCGTGAATGTGTGTATGCGTGTGTGGTGTTCAAGTGTCTCCCCAACAATGTGGAAATCTGGCAGAAACCCATTCACCTGTTATATTGGTATCTGGCTCTACAAAGCAATGTTTCGTTGCTTTGAAAAATAAATAAATAAATACATACATACATAAATAAAGTTAAAAGCAGAAATGGCTTCACGAAGAAACTATGTAAGAATCTGCACATGGAATTCCTTTCATCTCTGTGTCTCTCTCACTAGACTGGGGGTTGGGGAGGAGGAAAAACGGGGGACTCAGGGCAGGAAGCTGGAATAGAGAGCTACTTAGGGAAGAGGACAGACGCTCCACCCCTGACAGCTGTAGGACACTTCCTTCCCGCATGTTTCCTCAGGTGTACTGCTGGAGAACGCGGGCATTGGTGACTGAGAGCTTCATCATGAATGAGTTTAGGGCTTCACCTCCTGCCTTTTGACTGGGGCCTGTTTCAGGTGGCACGCTGGCTGATACAGGGGCAGGGACATCAGCAGAGAGGAAAGACAGAGCATCAGACACCCCACATCCCACCAGAAATGTTGATTTGGTTGGGAAGACAATATCAGTCAATATTTTATTTTTCTTTTCTTCCAAGTAGATCCCCAAGGCCTCTCCACCGTACTGGCCATGTGGGTGGTTGAACTGGACATTTCTTTCCACAAAATGGGAACACATAGGGAGTCAAAACACGCCCCCTTTTGCCCCCATTTTCCTTCCAGCTCTCTTTGTGTTTACACTTTTCCCAGATCTGAGTCATGTCTTCAAAAACGGTCTGGACTCTATCAGCAAGCTTTTTATTAACCTGGGGCTTTAAGAGGTCCACTAGAAACTGAATTGCCCTTCTCTTGGTCTCTGCTAAACTGTTTCTATCTCTCAGATGATGATATATCTACTTTTCTAGGTCTCTAGGGATGGAGAGGCCACAATTTTCCTTAGCAATACGTATAATTCTGGTTTGATGAGACTAAAACACTGAGTGCCGGGGTTGTCCGTTATGCCTAATCCAAATTCTTGTTATATCTCTTGGCCATTAGGAGTGTTGAGCATGTATCAACTGGCCTCTGCAAAACAACCATCATCCTTTTGATGACTTCCAAACTCCTCATTTTCAGGGTGCTCTTATGCCTCGGAAAGATATTACTTTAGCATTGGAAGGCATACTTCTCCTGTGGTTACCTTACTATCTTCAGCTGCACGATAAGGAGAAGTTCTGGAAGGAGATGGCTGTGAGGAAGTGATAGGCAGCTTCACTCCAAAAAAGCCCCTGAAATTTGAAAGCAGGGTCCCAGAGGAGGATAAAAAACAGAGTAAGGAAGCCTTGTTTCTTTGCCCTTGAATTTCCCACCCAGAGAGATGCCTATCAGACTTGAAAGCCAAGGAAGGGACTATAATAACTAACAGCCTCTGAAGCAGGTAAAAATTCATGAATCAAAACAAATCTAGGAAAAAAGTCTCTTCTTTTTACCTAAAGACAAAAAAGAACCGTCTAGAAACAGGCAGAAAGGAGACAGCTGAAAACCTTTCTGCTTAATGTAGCCATGCTCATGAATAATTATTAAAAGATCAAGTCGTGGAAATAAAAGAGACTGGGCTAGTCAGAAGATAACAAAATCAAGTTTACCAACCTCCAGAACTAAAGCTGCACTTCGTCAAGTCCTTCTGGTCCTCCGCACTGACTGCTTTTCTCCTGCCACCTGCCATCAAAGGGTCTTCAGATTTGACCATCATGTTTTACAAGGTCATGGGTGAAAGTTCTACTTTACGTGGAGAGTAAACATCATTTAGTTCATTGATTTCACGACTGATTTTACCAGTCTGTGATCATGACAGGTATCACATGTCAATCCTACACTAGCGAGCATGAGGTCAGGCTGAGAAAGACCCTAGAAAGGGAACTCCCAGCCGAAGCTCCTTTCCTTCATAGCAGCATAGGGCAGAGCGCCCTTGTCGCTGCTGACACTGTTCTTATGGGGGCAGGGAGGAAGATTAGCTGGCCTTGACAGTGTTGACTATAAAGGAGAAGGGAGCCTGTGGGTGTGAGTATTGAAGATGACGTGGCCATCCTTAGGCAGGGCTCTAGGAGTAGCCATTGGCCTATGAGATTTGGTGATGCGGATGAAAAGTCCAAAACGAAAATAGAATGCAGCATGGAAAGGTTGAGTGTGTGCGGGTGTGTATGTTCATGTGTGTGGTCAATTCAGTTTCCAGATTTTATCTGGGGATCAAATGTATGGCAAGAACCAGATATCGATTCAAATGGGCTCCACTCTCTATCATAACTAAAATCTTCGCAGCACGATGTCTGGCATTTTGGGAAACTGGACAAAGAGGGACACCTACATTTAATTTTTAGAAGAGCTTGATAGCACTGTAAAAGAATGAAGAAAGTCTGGATGGGTTGGGCTTGGAGAAACAGGAAGAAGCTCTTCTGTTTCTAGACTATTCCATGATTTAAATTTCTAGGTTGCTTATATAAGTGCTAAGGGCCATGAGAACACTGGACTGGAAGATTCAATGGGTAAATTCTGGATGGATGGTTGGTTGGGTCCTGTGTTCCCCAAATCAGTCCCTTTTCAGCCATCATTGTTGACATGTATTCGAAAGAAACAGCATCAATAGCATGATGTTCTAGGCAGATGCAAACTGGCATAAGAGAGGCTCCCACAAAGTCTCTGGTTCTACCATGCCCGTGAACTCCTGATGCTCCCTCTCTTGTCCTGGTCCTCTCCTTGGCTGACACATACACTAGGGGAGGTGGAGGAAATCCTGGTCCAGAGTGAAGAGAAGATGGAGAGGTGAACAAGACAGAGTTGACTTTTGGATGGACACAGATTTTACCTGGTTGCCTTTTTCTAGCCCCGGCTGTCTGAGTTTGGGTAGAGCACTTGCCAGAATAAGGATTCCCTTTCCCTCCCATTGGCCCAACTCTAATCCCGTCTTCTTAATCAGCGTACACTTTCCTGAGAAACCACTGAGCAAAGTTTGTGCTATGGAAATGAAGAGGAAAGTCAGCCCCCTCTCCTCTCCCTTGGGGTATGCTCATGCCGGCCCAGTGAGGAGAGAGGCTGGTCAGAATGTCTCATGACCCCTCACAGTGAAGGGCTGTTCCTAGAGAAATTCCCAATCAGAGTACTGGTGCAGAGTAGACAGAGGGAAGACTGGAATGAGATATATCCTGGTCTCTCAAAGCAAGATGTAGTACAAACATACCTATCATATAGTTTTGGAAAAATTGAGAGAAACGGAAGCAAACACAAGATATGCAAAACAGTAATGTCCAAACCTGTTGGTGAATAGCAGGATAATGATTTACATTGGTGATAACTTGCTCACTGAACAAATTAAAAGAAAAATCGTTCCCTTTCCCCCAACCACATATAGAAAAGCACTTAAGAGTTCAAAGGTAAAGCTTGTCACACTCCAAATACAAAATGATTTACTCACATGCAGCAAAATATACAAGAAGTGAATTCAAAAACAAACTTAATTCAATTCATTATATTCGCTTGGCACAATTGCAATTCAGTTTTAAAAAAATATTTGTAAAATACTGAAACTGACCTGAATTCAAGTATAACGGTTTCTTCAACAGAAACATCATCAATGCAATAAAACATTACACGGAATATATCGAAGCAAAATGCCTTCTTGAGTTTTTCCCTTAAATTTCTGTGTTTTTTAAAATACAGTTTTAATGCCAACAAGACTCACAATTGTATTTTTAAAATGAATATTATTGCATTGTTTTTGCATATCTTGTGGGACAGAAAATGCAAAGAGTTACTGATTCCCATTTCAGAAGCAGAGATGGCGCTTTGTTTTTGCTTTCAAATAGCCCCAGATTCAGATCTCCCCCAGTTAATCCAGAAACAGGGAGCTGCATACTCATTCGGTGCCTGGGCACACACTGAGTGGGTGCACACACACATGTATGACATATGCACACAGACAGCCCAGTACACCCATGACACACACACTCGCAGAGTCTCTCCCACATGCTTACTCTCTTTGGCACCCACCCATATGCCCAGCATTCAAAGAGCCCAACTCAGTCACCCAGTTGTGCAAGACCATTTTAAGTGCATTGCTGATTACCTTTAAATTATAAAACTAAACCAAAAAAGTTTTTTCTTATACCTATAGAAATTAGAACAAATGATTGGGCATACACAATGGCTGGTAAAGCTCTCCTACAGTGGCTCTATGGAACCCTTGGAGAAAAAGGAAACCACACCCGTTTAAATAACCGTTCAAACCAAACCTAATTTACATTTGCAAAAGTGAAAACAAGATGGGTGGCTACAGAACTTTGTAAACACTTTCTTCCTCCCCTCCCCCTGGGAAAACAAAATTTAAAAGAAACGAAAAACCGAAAAAAAAAAAAAAGAAAGAAAACTGCAACATGCTGTCAAGAAAAATGTCAAACCACAGAACAAAAGCGCGCCCAACAGAAGCTCAGCACCACCTGGTTTTGTCAAGAACTGGCTGACCCTTTCTGGCGGGCAGTGCCACTCTCCACGCTGGAGGCTAGCCGCCACTGGGCTGGAAGGCTGGGCTCTGTGGCCCTCGCAGATGGGTGGTGGGCCGGGCCTCTGGGCGAAGCTGCAGGGCAACCGCCCGCCCTCCCTCCTGGCTCCCCGGCTGCTGCCGCCTCTTCCTGATTCCTCCTTCCCCTCTGGGGTGAGGCTGGGACCTCGCGAAGTCATGCCCGCATCCTTTTGCAAATCCACAGGGCCCTGGCTCTATGGGGACAGTGAGGCTCATACAGAATATGTGCAAAATGATTTTTTTTACAAGCAAAGTTGAAAGACACCCGTTTGACAAAGGTCCTTTCGGTGAAGGCTACCGCGGGAAGCTGAGGGTCTCTTTTGTGCCCAAGGCGGCTGCTGGTTCCTGGCGCAGGGCCTGAAATACAACGGAGAGGGAGGGCCGCGGCCTTCTCTTGCACTCCCTCCCTGGGCCTTCCACCTCCTCCTCACCACTCTACCTCCGTGTACACAAACTGGGGTTGCTGCTTTTCTTGCCCCGCTCCCAAAAAGCTGACTCTCCACACCACCCAACTCTGCGTCTTGTCCCAACGAAATGAATGAAGACGCTGTTCCGGTTAACTCCAGGTCACGAGAACAGTGAGGCACTTCTGAAACGAACCCTTTAGGAACAGTGAAACAAATAAAAAACCCAGCATCTCCCAGCCCCAGCTGCTACAGGCCGCTGACGTAGGCTCGGCTGTCCTGCAGCTCCTCCTCGCCCCTTCGACACTCCTGCGGGGGCCCACAGGGCTCGTCCTCTTCTACCCCTGCTCTGTCCTGCCCCGGGTCCCTGCAGTTAACAAAAGGTAATAGGGTGCCGTTGGGGCTCTGCTGGGTGCCCCCACTGAGGATGTTGTCAGCAGCATTCTCCATCTCCTCTATGGTCATGTCGCAGGCATCAGCTAGCTCCTGGGTTGTGACTTCGATGAATTTGGGATCTTGAGCAAACTGCCCCAGTCCTTCTGAAATCAAGACCTGAAGTGGGGGAGGGTCATGAAGAAGAACCAAAGAGGAACATTATTCCTGCACTCGACTCTTCCCTTCAGGGCTAGCGCAAGGAACTTCTGACTGGTAACTTCAGGAGCGCGCACGTGTGTGCATGTGTGCGCGCATGCGTGCGTGGGCGCTCGGGGGAAAGGTGTGGAGATGGAGCATTGCCCCGAAGAATTCGGCATGTGTAGGCCAGAGGAGAGACCTTTTGGTTAGGGTACTCGAAAACTGTTATCAAATACGTGAAAACTTGGCTCACACAGGGGCCTCAGGTAGAACTTCGCCTGCCCTTGCCTTTTCTCCTCCATGGCACCCCTAGATGCCTCCCATATTATTCTTTCCAAGAAACCTTCATTCTCCTTTGGTGAAACCGTTAGCCTGTGCCCACTGCCCATTGCCAGCTGGCTGCCTGTCTGAGAGTGAGGATCCTGGAGTATGATGTGTGCAAACACCACACATGCACCTGCCTCTGCTTCCGCTTCTGCTCAGAAGGGCCAGCAGGTGATCCTAAAGATTCACCCTCCGTGGGGGCCGCTTTAGTGACTGGTTTCAGGGAGAGCAGCCACTGAGCTGGGGGTCAGGGGAAGCAGTAGAGTGAAACCTGGAACACTTTTCTCCCAGTTCTGTTTGTCCTACTAACACCTTTTTATCTTGCATAATTTTTCTTCATAGCTCCCACCCGTTCCTAATATGTCGCACACATATTTATTTATTATCTGTCTTTCCTCACCACAATGTGAGCTCATGAAAGCAGAAATGCTGCTCCTCAGCAGTGACTCTCTCCTAGGACTGAGCCTGCACATGGCAGGCTCTCAGTGGAGATACATTGATAACCAAGGCCACGTGAAGTACAGAGTTTTAGAGTTAGAAGAGACCTCAGAAGTCATCCGGTTTACCTCTGTACCTCCTGCATGACAGCCTGATGTCTGGACAGGCATCGTCTCATTTGCTTGTCTGGACAGGCAAGCCCCTCATTTTGGAAGAGCGCTTTCAGAAGGGGTCTCTTCATGTGAGCTGAAATCTGCCTGCTTGTCAGGCTGCTATAGTTGCTCCAACCCTGCATTCAAGACCTGCTCAGGACAAGAGGGCCCTACAGGTTTGAGATGCACATCACTGCCTCTGAAGTCACCTCCTCTTGGGGTTACTTTCCGAATGCCCTCGACCGGTTCTCACGTGAAATGGCTTCTAGGGACCTTGCCAACCTGGTCGTCCTCCTTTGAGATTGTTCCAATTGTCAAATGTCCCCTAAGGTGTGGTGCCAGGATTGCAGGAGGTGCTTTGACCAGGGCAGAATGCGGAGGCACTGAAAGCGCTCTTGTTCTAGACCAGAGGTTCTCAACCCTGGCTGTGCATTAGGATCGTCAAAGGGTTTTAAAAAATACCCATAATTGGTCATAGATTTCCAAAGCTCCCCAGGTTATTCTAACGAGCAACCAGGCTCAAGAACCGGATTCTGACTTTCTATGTGTACAAAGGCAGCCCAAGCTCACATTTGGAGCAGTCACAGCAGGCCTCTGGCTTGTACAGTGGAGCCCTGAGGCCTTCCTTGGGGTTCAATGGCCTGTGGCAAGGATATGCTGCTCAGTTTCTCTTTCTGCACCAGCCCAGCCCCAATGGATGCCAAGAGTGTCTTGCGTGGTCATTATTTTCTGCACGCCGTGCCCTTCTGCTGCAGGCCCTGACAGTGAGGGTCTTTCTGGCAAGGAGACTTGATACCCAATCTACCTGGGAGAGAACCAGGTATTCCTTTCTCTACTCTCCATGCAAAGTTCCCTTGCCGCCTCCAGCCTTTCCTCCTGCTATCTGCTGTGCAGCATGGGGTCACTTACCGCTTCTACCAGACTGCTGGCACTGCCATGGAACTGCCTGCCCCAGGCTCTGGCCTGGCTGGGCACAGTGAGGGACACAGGCCGGGCTTTCCGGGTGGCACTGCTGGCCCCCCCACAGGGCGTGGGCTCCCCAGACCAGGAGCTGCAGTGGATGGATGGGAAGCTGCTGTTGAGATTCTCGCTGGAGTCGGCTCCTTCCAGCCGCAGGGTGGGGATGGGCTTTGGGGGCCAGCCTCGGCTGCCGGGCGTGTCTGGAGGGGTGGCACATGGTCTGCGGAACGTGGTGGGGGAATGGCTTCTCTGGAGGAGTGGGCTCAGGCCTGCCACGGCCAACGCCTGTGGACATACAAGGAGCATGATTTACTGAGTATGGTCAGGCCCCAGAGAGGCAGCCATCTGCCTTCTTAGCAGCTATTGTTTCCAGCTAGTTCCACCTGCCTGGAACTCATTCCACCACCATTTTCACCCATCTGAATCTTACCTCATCAAGACCCAATGTAAGTTTTGGCCATCCTAAAATGTATTTTGTGATCATCTTAGTCTGAAGTGATCTCTTTCTCCCCTAAATTCAGAAAGCTGTGACCGAGTAGGATCAAGATCATCTGCTCTTCAGCACTGCCCCTATCACCTACCAGATGCGACTTCTCTCGCTTTGGGTTTCTCAGCAGTAGACTAGAGAGGATGATACCTGTATCATCTGGAAAACCAGAACACAATTGACTTGCTTGCTATCCACCTGCCTTGTGGGGTTGATGTGAGGTTCAAGTGAAGTAAGGTCTATGAAGAAGTAGACTGTGCATCACAGAGCTAGACAAAACCAGTACTTACTGTTTGAATTTTTACAATTAATTGAGCCACTAACAATGTCTTGCCAATCTCTAGCTCTCCTTGTTTTTGAACTATTGTTCAAATCTTACACTGTATTGTGATTAAACTATTTACACAGTTGTGTCCTCTGCCCCCACGGCGCTTCAGTGTCCTGAGCGTAGGTCATGGTCCCCACACAGGTTGCCACAACAGCCTGCTCTGATGTGATGTGTCACAGGACAGTGACGCAGCATAGTGGGAAAGCCCAGCCCCGGAGGCAGAGAGAAGGGGAACAGTGCTGTGTGGACTGGAGGGCAGGAGAAAGGCATCCACACATGAATTTCTTTCCTTCCAGAATAATAAGAATAGATAAGTGAAATTAACTTCCAGAATTTTTTAAAAAATAGCACACACGGTGGGCCCCCAGCCTGCCAGCCTCTCCTGGCCACTGCTCTTGATGATCCCCAGCCTCAGGTCCCTGGGTCCCTGGAGATCATACGTATGTAGGTAGTGCCACACAGGCTAAGCAAAACAGTGCATTTCTTTAAGCTGAAATAATATCAACTTAGCCAAGTCACACTGGCCATCTTATGCTGATTATAAACTTTGATTGGCATTTGAATGCCTTTGATTAAAAAAAAAAATCATTGAAAGCATAGACCCTAATTCGCCTGGAGGTAAGAGACTGGTCTTAGATAATTCTTTGATGTTTCCATTAGTTCTGAGATACTAAGAGTGTATTTGGTGCTGTATCTTGGATTTCACTATCTCAGAGTCAGCAGTGCCAAGAGAAATGTCAATGGTCGAATCTCCCTGGACCCATTTTCCTTGGATATCACTCCCTGCTCCCGACCATGTGGCTGGTGGGTTCTTTGATCATTTCTGTATTTCAGTAGATGGATTATTGTACAGCTAAGTTTCCAGATGTCTTGCAACTCTAGGTATGAGCACATCTGCCTGAGCGCCCTGTGGTGTAGGCCAGTCTGGGGAAGGACATCTGTGCCACTGTAAGAAGAAAGTTCAGGAGTCCCAAAGAGGCTGGTCCTCCAGGACCTCGGGAGGAGCTCCTGCTCACCAACATTTCCTAGGTCTCTGCCTTGGGAAAGGACAGATCTTGTCAAGCTCTCACTTGCATAGGAAAAGCTCCCTGCGCCGGGACTGTTAGAGCCAGGCGTGGGGACACAGCAGTGGTCTGAGACAGGGAAGGCTGGTATCTGGGGGTTTCTAGTTTACTAGGTGGTGGCCAGTGGCCTGTCCAAAATGTGGCTACCTGATGATGGACCAGATGCAAGGGCAGAACTGTCTTCTGAGAGATGTCTCCCCCTTGATTCTTCTGTCGCTTCAGACATTCCAGATGGAAGGAGGCCCTTCGACCTGCAAAGCCAGCCAAAGAACTGGGATCAGCGCAGGAAGACAGGACAGGGGTCCGTGACAGCTCATACCCAGGGAGAGGGAGAGGGGTAGTGTGAGCAGCCCCAATAAATCTCCTCTTTACCCTTTGACTTTCTTTGACATATCCCATGTAGCCCATGTCCAGGTACTATCCCAGCAAGCCCGGCCCGTGGATTTCCCTCTCCTCGCTTTGGAAGTCTGCCCGGCCCACTGTGTGGGGACTGTCTGAGCTAGGGACTACTGAGTGCCTGACCAGTTATCTCAGGGTGCCCCCCGGCCGGCCACATCTAAGAAGGGGTGTGAGAACTTACCTAGGGAGGACGAGCGGAGGAAACCCCTCTTTGGAGATTGCCGGATGTCCCTCTTGTCCTCCTCAGGGGGTGTCAACTGTCGGTTTTCATCATCCTGATAGGAGAGCCTGGAACAAAGAACTCTTGGGGCTTGTTCCTGGAGGCCGAGAGGTGCACCCCACAGGGGCAACTGCCATCCCAGAAGGAAGCTGGCTTTTTTCCTCAGTGAAGGGAACCCCCATGTTGTGCTCTCATGAAGGTTTGGGAAGGGGCAGCAGGAACTTGCCACCCTAGGAAATGCAGCCCTGTTCTCACAGATGATTTCGGGCCCCTCACACACACACAGCCTGACTACACGAGCCTGGCATCTCTGACTGGAGGCAGTGAAGGCACTCTTGGTCAAATTGTTGAGAAAGTTGGGAAAAAATTTTAGGCCTTTTCAGGAATGGCCTCAGCTCTTCTGTTATATGTGCTGATGCTATTTATCATGACTACTCCCAACTTTACCCAAACTTGTCCCCCACCCTCCCATTTATCCCTGGCCTACCCAACCCTTCATCATCAAGGACACATAGCGGCTGCCTACAATGCCATACAGTCACCCAGTCAGTGAACATAGCTGTCAGGGACCTAAGTGACATCAAGTCAATGGCTTCTACACCTTTTTGATGTGGATTCAGTAAGAGCCATATTTTACACAGTTCCAGTGTGTGTAGACACACCCCACTGAACTAAACGTCTTGAACAATACTTACCTTTATTGCATATGTTGCACTCTGATAGTTTCTATCCTACTTTAGTTTGTTCTATTTCTTTAAAAAATGTCTGTTGCAATCCACTAAGTTGATTTCACTATCCATGGTGGGCACAGCTGTCCCTCTGAAGTTGCATTCTAACCCCTTCCTTTTACAGATGAGGCCGCTGACTCTGTTCCTCATGTGACTCCACATACTTGGAGGGCAGAGGCTGTGCTGCCTTTCCGCTCCGAGCACACTGACTTCTAGCATTTGTAGATGTTTGGGAAAGTTTCTGGATGAAAACCTCCAAGCCCTTCCTCTCATTTCAGCTTGGTAAGCTCTCCATATTGTATTTTCTTCTTAAGTAAATCATACCCATGCTTGAAGACCCAGCTTCTGTTTGACCTCATGCCTCACATTTGTCATGGTCACCTTAACCTTGTCCTTCTCTGAATGCCTGCACCGCTCTCAGAGTTGTACCACTCTGAGAGCAGTAGTTAGAAAATCTACATATTATCTTCCTCTTCTAAGATTGTCTTAGTTTTCTAACTATTTGCAAAATCTTCTTGAGTGCTGAGGCCAGTTTATTCATGATCTAGCCGAGTGCCAAGATGCACCAACCACTCAGTAAGAGCCACAGTGGACTGAAGCATATGCTTTTCCTGACTTCTAGGATACAGGGCCATGTATTAATTTGCATTCTCTAAAAATCAAAAGCCTAGAGGGCTGGCTTTTTCATATTATAAAGTGCTTTCAAGAAAGCTTCTAAAACAGTGCACCTTAAACTTTTTGAATGCAACCCACAGTTATAAATACATTTTATAATACTCACTACATACACACATATATTGGCAAACATTTCACAAAATGATACTTCTGTGACATTGTATACGCTATTTTATATCGTCTTGTTCTGTCCTAGCCTATGCCATTCTGTACTATGCTATGCTATACTTTATTTAAAAAGTGCTGATCATAACTAAGTAAATGTTACAACCTTCTAATGGGTCTAGATCTGCAGTTAAAAAACACTTCTCAAAAAATTACAGCACTGACAAAAATCTCAGCCACCGTTTGCTACGTGCGCCCTCTGCTGGGTAGCTCTATTATAAATAGTTTCATGAGCGTTTATTTACATGTCAATATATGTATATGTACAACTGAGTCTCACTATAAAATATATTTTATATGTATATGTGGAACTGAGTCTCACTATAAAATATATTTATTGGTTGGCTGCGGTTGAAACAATTAAGAAACAATGTTTATAAGTTTTCATGAAAGCACTGTATCGGGAGGAAGGGCCAAGCTAACCAGGGGATTGTGTGTGTCTGTGTGGGTCAGGGGCTTGCGTCTCCCTGATGAGGTGACAGATACTTGGCAGGTGATCTTCCCATAAGTGATCTCCCCCTTCTCCCAGATCATTCCCAGAGGAGAGATCCCAGGACCTGCCCTCCACCCAAACCCTTCCCTACATGCAGGCGGGCCCTAGGCGGCAGGCAGCAGGGCTCACATCTCTGTGGCGATCAGGCTGGGCTCGCTGCAGTACTCGGCATCGTCACTCATCTTCACATCGTACGTCTCTTCCTGGGAGACCTCCTGACACACCATGGCTATCTGGCTCTCCCGGGAGTGGCACCTAAAGATGGAGGAAAAAATCAGACCCTGCCAGCCCTCCTTGCCTTACCTCAGCAAGTACAGCATCACGCATGCATGCACACACGCTCGCACACACAGCCGCCGTGGCCTCCACCTCCTCCTGCAATCACAGAGGAAGCTGCAGAGCCATAGAAACATTAGGATTGGGGTTAGGATGCTATGTTAGAAAAGGACCTCTGAGTTAGGATCCGGGGAGACTTGAGTTCTGGCTCCACCCAGTAACTTTCTGGCATAAGCCACTTAACCCATCCCATGCCTCAGGAGCCCCATCAATGAAATTGGATAACATATGTCCTGCCTGACGCAGAGGCTTGTGAGTAACAAATGAAGCAACACATGAGATGGTGCTTTGAAAGGTGGAAAGGATCAGCTTTTAAAGAAGGGTCCTGGGCTGCACTATATAGGGTAGGGTGGGCCAGTGAGAGGGCTGGGCCTTTGGGCATTTGTTGGGCAGAGCTGAGAAGGTCCTGGTGTCATATTTTGACATGCCTTTGAGTCTGACATTGGTTCCCCGGACTGAAGGCAACAAGAAGTAACCTCACATAGAGGGGTTTGTTCTTCTGAACAGAGGAGAGTGAGCCTGAGTCCCTGCTCGGCCTGATTCCCTCTTGAGCCAGGGCCCCTGCTGAGCCTGAGTCCCCCCTGAACATGAATTCCTGCTAAGTTCAAGACCTTCCCACATTAGGATGTCCCTTGAATTACACTGCTCTCTTTCCGGGACACAGTCTTCTGCTCATTTGGTCATGTCTGCTTTAGCTCTGGTCTAGATGTTCTTGCTTTTCCTGTCTGTGTCTAGCTTGGCATCTCTCTCTAGCATTCTTCCTCTAGGTCCTGAATGCTGGGGGCCACTTTATCTTCAGATCCATGAGGGCATCAGGGAAATATCCCAGTTCATCTTTTCAAAGCCAAGTGCCGGATCAGTGCCCCCACTTAAACTTTTACACTAGTACGAGAGCCACTAGGAAGGGTAAGGGCAGTTCTCTTGGGGAGGCCCTAACAGATGGCTGTCCACGCCACAGTCTGAAGGACAGATGAGATGCCAAAGGCTTTTGATGGGGTGGGAAGAGAAGAATGTGGAAGGAGCTTTGGCGAGGCACAATCGGATGTGCTGGACACAGAATGGCCGCAGGCAGGCAACACCACTTCTTGGGGGCCATGGTGTGCTAGATGTGCTGGCCTGTCCCCAGCAAAAGCAAGGCCAGTGCTGGAGCTACTGCACTTAGCCCTGAGCCGTGACATGAACGACAAGGTCTCAGAGCAGGAACTTTGGTTAAGTTGTTCCTCTTCACCTCGAGTGTTGTTTTACCAACTGGGAAGTGGGTGAGTCGACATTTCGAGCGTTTACTATGTGCTAGGCATGGTGCTAGGTGCTTTGTCTGTATCCAGTTTCACTGACAGATGAATCTGTGGGAGAGGAAGAAATCCCCTGATGTCTCTCCTGACCTCCTCTCTAGAATGATTACCTCCCTTTATTTAATACAGAACAAAGTTTAATATGAAAATTCCCTTTGAGGGAGGTATTAGTTTATATTGAGGAGCTAAGGATGAACATAATGAGCCTTCCTTAAGAAGAGTTTTGATACGGGGAGCAGGGAGAAAGTAATACTAGGCCTGAGTCCCTGAAGGCTGTAGAAAGAGAAGAGGGTTGCAGAAAAGGGAGGGGGACACCAAGACGGGCACGAGCCAGCCACTTAAACTTTTATACTCCTCTATGCAAAGCCAGTCTTTCTGATCAGCATACAAAATCCAGGGCTGAGCACATTGTTCTGCACATATAAGGCATCAATATACGTCTTTTGAGTCTCAGGACTCACCCAACACTGCTTTTGGGTGGTTTAACCAGCCAATCTTCCAGAGAATAAGCTAGGCAGATGGCCAGTTTGACTTGTCTGTCATGGGACACTGTTACACGTCCAGGCCGTGTGGACATACATGTGACCACTTGAAAATGGGTATTATGAAGGGAAGTGAAAACCAGTGGGACAGGTGTGCTGGTTCCTTGAATGAAAGTAGCTTTAGGACACCTGTTTAGGGATTTAGAAAGACACTTGCATTTCTCGATAATTTTATGAGCTCAAGGGCAAGAAAGGAGATATGCCCAAGAACTTGGCACATTGGGGGTCTGCCATCCTGCTGGGGATGCCTATCTTGCTCCGGAAGAGCAGCTCAACTAAGGATCAAGTGGCAAGATACAGTGGCGTGTCCTCTCCCACCCGGCCTAGGGAGCCCAAAGCTGCTGATACAAACAGTTAGACCCTCTAGGCCCAGGCTGTGCTTCCTGAGGCCCAGAGCATGGCAGTAGGCATCTACCGTCCCAGCACGTCATAGCAATGCATCCTAGAGCACCGGGGAGCAGAGCATGGGGAGAAAAGAGCCAGTCAGGAAGCCGAAGGTATAGTCAAGACTACCAGGAAGGATCCTACACTGTGGCACAACGCAAGTGCTACAGCAAAGAGCCTCCTGCCACCAAAATGCCCCTCCCTGTGAGGCCCGTGTGCAGGGCCCTGGATGCCCCACCCTCCTGCTTACCTCTTGGAGCTGAGCTTCCACGCTGCCTCCTGCACCCGGACAGCAGGAGACGAGGGGGGCCCGCGGCCCTCCGTAGTGCCGGCTGCGCTGGGGGAGCCGACGGGGCGAGGGGAGCGGGTCAGGGCGGTGTTGTTGGCGTTGTTGATGTTGGCGTTGGAGCCAGTGGATGAGTAGCTGCTGGGGGTGAAGGTGGAGTCCACCAGTTTCTCGTGGGATGGCGACTCGGTGTCGCCTTGGCTGTTACCCGCCTTGTTGATGTGCAGCGGGCGTTGGGCGGTGAAGGTCTGGGGGAAGGCGCTCCGGCCGTCGCTTTGGTAGTAGCTGACGACGTGGTTGCCAAACAGGCCACCGGCCCTCTGCAGGCGAGAGGGCAGGGGTGGGTGGAGGGGAACGCCCCTCAGCCACCTCTCCTCGGCTGAGGTGTGGAGGCTTGTCTGCTCTCCCGAGAGCACAGCCACGCTGGGCAGCACGTGGCAGATGGGGAATTCTTCACCCAAGCGGCCTGGCAGCTTAAGAGGCAGGGGCCCAGACGGTCCCCTCTGGGAGGGCTGGGGGAATGGTGAGGGACAGGACATCCCTCACAGGAAACAGTCAGACTGGGAGGCTGCTGCCCTGGAAGTTTCTAATGACTCTTCTGAGGACTGGGGTTGTGACTAAGGACCAGTCTGGGATGGCAATCCTTAATGGCAGCCAGCCGCTTGTTTTGGCCCTGTGAGATCTGAGGGGTGAGGAAAGGGACCAGAAGATCCTAATGAGATTTTAAAACATGGAAACCCAGCTGACTCACTGGGCTTGAATCTGTGTTGGCCAAACAGTTTTGAAAATAAGGATGACGAATTTAGTACATCAATTATATTATGGTTTCCCTTCCCCTAGGAGGGTCTAAGAAAATTCAAATCGGGAACCAGTGTTCATTGCCAACACTCTTTCCTTGTCTTGGGCAAGTTGGGCTAGTAGCTTTTTGCAAGGTTGGTCTACAGGGTCTCGTTGGGGGTAGTATTAACATGGTGCTGTGTCCCTGAGGCCATTTGGTAATGAACATTTCACAGTGATGAGAATGAAGATGGTGATGACAGGACAGCCACAGGCAGAATGGGCTTATCTTACCTCCTGGTGTTTCTACAACCTAGGAACTCTGGCATGGGGCTGGCCCTGGTGTGATTATTCTGCCTTGCATTAGAAGGATTTTTAGCTAAATACCTTTGGGGTTAGGCAGGTACCACAAACAAGCGAAGAAGGCTGGATGTAAGAGTCCTAGCATTCCAGTCACATTTAGTTTTCACTGTTAAAACTGATAGCCTCCATATTCAGTAAAGGAAAGGGAAGGTTGGAGGAGACTTTTGTGACCTGGAGAATACATGTTCTATTTCAAGAGGACAATTGCCACTTGGTTCCAGCCCTCTGCTGCCATGTGGGAACCAAGCCCAACACTGCCAGATCTGCTGATTTTTTTTCTAGACAAGTCAGAGTCTGGATTTTTATCTGGAAGTGCTGGATTTTCAAGTGTCGGAGAACAAAATAGTTCTGCAGATTAGATGTGGCTGATGGGCTACCACTTTGCAGCTTCTAATGTAGAAGTTT
>NW_011888918.1:2111911-2121133 GCF_000151845.1 Pteropus vampyrus
TTCATTAATTTTTCTTTAGCATCCAAACTTTAAAATTTTTTAATTTAATTTTTTGAAGAGATAGTACATTCTTGTGGTTCGAAAAGAAAAAAAAATATAAAAAGTTATATAGCGAAAAGTCTTTCTCCCAACTAGTCCCATCTGCCAGCTTACCACCTCCTAATAGATAATCTTTTTTATTAGTTTCTTGAGTATTTTCCCTCAGATTCTTTATGCAGATGTTTTCTGCAAATAAGCATATTCTTATCCCCCCAATAGTCTATAGACAATAGTCTATTGTCAAAATTACTTCCCATCTTGCTTTTTTTGTTGTTGTTTTTTACTTAACTGATATTGCTAACAAGTTCATATTTGATTCCAAAACTTCAGATGCCCATCATAAATCGACCAGTCTCTTAAGTAAAAACCTGCTTAAAGGTTGGTGGGATGGGTTGGTGGAAGGAGCTCCTTCCTCCTGTCTAAATTTGGGTATTTATTCCAACCAGACAGGTTAGGTTTTCTTACATGTGGCTTGGCTGGGTTCCTGTTGGCTGGGCCCGCAAGTTACCCATGACATAATCGGCCCCTGTCTTGGGAATGAAATACATGGTAGTGAAGCCAGTAAGTCTCCAAGGGGAATATTTCATGACCCATAAGGAGCCCTTTTGCTCCATCTTCTAGCTTTCTGTGAAGGGCAATAAGCCCGGGGGACAGCTGGCTGGGTCAGATCTAGGGGCTTGTGCTAGTTCTCCTGCTTCAAGTTGTCCCCTAAAGATAGCCAAATTCACAGCAGCAATGGCCTTCCACCTGGGAAGGGCCTCATTCCCCTATGGGAGGAAAGACCCCTGAGCCCCTGTCCCGGGTCATCAGGGAGGGGTCGCTACAGGAGAAAGAACTCAGAGCTCTGGTATCCCTCAGACATGGGTTTGAATCCTGAATCTGCTAGGTGCTCAGCAGGGAGCCTTGGATCAGCCACTTAGCTTCTAAAAACTTTGATTCCTTGAGCAAACTTCATAGAAATGTTATAAAGAATAAATAAAATATTGTATGTAAAATGACAGGTGATGCTTGGTCCGCTAGGTGACCCATCACTTAGCCCCGGACCTGCCTTCCTTTTGGGAAGTGGTTCTCAACAGGGGTGGCATCACCTTTAAAAGGGGTGTTTTGGGAATGTATGGAACTTTTTTAGTTGTCACAGTGATTGTCAGGGGTGCTACTGGCATTAAGTGGTGCTAGATGTGTCTCTTAAAGCACAGGAGTGTTTTGCTCAACACTCCTAGCTTCTTACTCTGCACGTCTTTCAAGTGTCATGCTAGACATCCACGAAGGGGAATAACCTGCTTATGAGTGTCTGAGCTAAAAATCTAACTTGGTTTTACCTGTGAACACAAAAAACATTTTTTGCATGATTTTAATATAACCCGAATTTTCCAGAAATATAATTTTTGTAAATTGATAAAAGACATTGTTTTGTTTCAACTTGACAAAGAGAGATTCTCATTTTGGAAAACCGTATCCCTGATGGCATAGATCCTTGTGTTATATGAGTCATCCGCTGTTTCTGACTTGCCTGGCTCGGTCTGTGTTTGTTCTATGTATGTGCACATATGTAGGTGTGTGTATATGTGTGTGTATATATAATTATTTAGATATACTTAGCTCTTCAAAATGACAAATACAAAATGTCGACAATATTCCATATTGTTTTATTTCCTTTAAACACACTTATTCATCGTAAGTGGGTGCATGCAGGCATTTCCTCAGTTAATTATAACTTCTGGCAAAGTTGTGCCTGAGCATTTATATATTGAAAAATCTTTTATTTTAATATTTTTATGTTAGAGGTAAATCATTATATTAATATTTTAGAAATTATATATGTAGGAAGGTAACATTACCAATGATTTTCATTCAGGATAGTAGTAGGGACATTAGAAACTATTTGTTACAAAAAGGGGCTTTGGGTTTCACAGGGCCGAGAAACACTGTCCTAGGAAGAACGAAAAGAATTTCCACCAAGGTGGGATCTCAGGGCCCCATTATTCCAAGAGCAATCAGTGCAGTGGTTCATGGGGAAATCTATACTTCACAGAGTTTCCTTGGAAGTTATGCCAGACCTCTGAGCATCAAGCACGGGGCCTTGTCTGGCCTCACCTGTGAAATGCAGAACTGGGCCAGATGTCTAACCTGACAGCCTGTATCTGAGTTTGTGAAGGGCGTGGCACCCTTGTCCCTCCTCATCAGTAGGGCCACGGGTACGGTCCGGGGGAAGCAGGCTTCTTGCAAGCCTGGAGGACTCAAGAACCGGACAAGCGCCAAGTGTGGGGAGATCAGGGAGCACTTACCGCCTGCGGGGGGCACCACCTGGTCCAGCAGCTTCATGCTGGTCCGCTTCCAGATCTTCTTGATTATGGCTCGCAACTCCTCATTGGCTTGTTCCAGGTTCCCTGACGGGAAGGAGATGCAAGGCTGAAATGATCATCAGCGCCTTGGAGGGCCCCCCCATGGGGTGGGCGCTGAGCATAAAGTACCCCACAAATAGCTCCGACCCATAGTTTCGCTTTCTTTCTCCCCAGTCTTCCCGTTGTCCGCCTCTGTCCTCCTCTTTGCATTGCGCTCCGTCTCCCTTCCTTGCCCCTTCCCTCTCGTGCCCTGTCCAATGCCGTTCCTTTCCTTTCTTCACTGGCTGCTGCTCAGGCCAGCCAGTGGCACCCTGTCTCCCCACACATTACTTTTTTTTCCTTGTGGGTGGCACTTAGTGCTGACAAGACTGCTGGTGCCAGACTGAGCTCAACAGCCACCCGCCTGAGAGCACCAGGGCTCTCCATGGATGGCGTTTCCCACGGACCCCCGTGGGCCGCCAGGGAAACGTGGATGACTGGAAGGAAGAGCAGTCTCCCCCACAAACCCGTGTACAGCGTCCATCGGCAGGGGACCTCTGTGTCAAAGCCCTTTGCTGAGCCCCCTGTGGGGAGGAGATGGCACAATCGCAGTATGGAAGCAGAAATCAGAAGACACGGGTTCTCTGGGTCTACTTTCTCCGGTGGTGAAAAAGGCTTAATTAGATGCTATCCCATGCAGTCTCTGGGATACTGGCCTTATAATTCTGAAAAAGGAAAGCTGAGACCTGCAGCTGTAAGAGAGAATGTAGTAGGCATGATTCTAAGATGCCTCCAACCTATCTCCCTCCACCACTGATATGTACACATCCTGCATAATCCTTGGGAATGCGAATAGGATGGATTTTACCTCATGGCTAAGTTATAGTATATGGCACATGTGACCTTAAGATAGGGGGATTACTTAGGTGGGCCTGACCTAATCACATGAGCTCTTTAAAAGTAGAGAGTTCTCAGGTACAAACTTCCAGTTATAAAATAAATAAGTCCTGGGGATGTGATGTACAAAACAGTGACTACAATTAATAGTAACATATTGCATATTTGAAAGATGCTAAGAGAGTAGATCTTAAAAGTTCTCATCACAAGGAAAAATTCGTAACTATGTGTGGTGATGGATGTTAATTACACTTATTGTGGTGATCATTACAATATATATACATATCAAATCATTATGTTATACATCTGAAACTAATATAATGTTATGTGTCAACTGTACCTCAATAAATAACAAGCCAAACGAAAGCAACCAACCAACCAAATAAAAAAATAATGTGTGAAGGGGGTCAAAAGATAACAGTAGAGGGTTCTTTCCAGCTGGGAGCAGGAGGTATGAGAGAGATGGCTGCCAGGCCTGGAAGAAAGCACACACTCCTGTTGTGAATGGAGCTGAGACAGGCAGCCTCTAGGGGCTGAGCGGTCTCTAGCTGAGAACCAGCCCTACAACTGTGAGAAATGAACTTGCCAACAACCTGAATGAGCCAAAAGTGGATTCTTCCCTGGAGCCTCCAGAAGACACACATCCTGATCAAGATCCTGATTTTGACCTTGTAAGACCCTGGGCAGAGAACTCAGCTACTCTATGGCTGGACTCCTCACCTACAGAACTGTGAGCTAATAACTGGGTGTTGTTTTAAGCCAAAAAATTGTGCTAATTGGTTATGCAGCAATAGGAAACCAATATAGGCATACTTCAGAAGTACTGTGGGTTTGGTTTCAGACCACTGAAATAAGGCGAGTATCACAATAAAGTGAATATCGCAATAGAGCAAATATTGCAATAAAGTGAGTCACAATTTTTTGGTTTTCCAGTACATACAGAAGCTATGTTTACAGTATACTGTATTTCTAGATAGCATTATGTCTAGAAAAAACAATGTACATACCTTAATTAAAAAATACTATATTGCTAAAAATGCTAAACATCCTCTGAGCCTCCAGTGAGTTTTAGTCTTTTTGCTGGTGGAGGGTCCTGCCTCGATGTTGATGAAAACGTGCTATCTTTGAAGTGCAACTGAGTGAAGCCCAGTAAAGTGGAGTGTACCCTGTGGGACTGTTCACTGCTGTGGGGGCCGCGCGGTCCAGAGCCCTGCTGTCAGAGCCTGACTCAGAGGCCGTGCTAGAGTCTTCCTTGGAAGGAAGCCCAGCAGGGGCAAGCAGAACTGGCAACGGGGAGAGTGACTGACTCCTGAGTCCCCTGTATGAACGTGGGAGCCAAATAGTACCTGAAGCCAGAGGATGATCCTGGGTTTTCTAGTTACGGAAGGGGGTCCTTCACCGTTAAGGTGGTCAGTGGTTCCTGACACGTGCAATGAGAGTCCGAATTAATGTAACACCCAAATAGGTTTATCTTCTGCAGTGGGTTGAATAGTGTAGAAATTGAGTCTTTGTAGATGTGGTTAGTTAAGATGTGGTTGCACTCAGGGTGGGCCCTACGTCCAATATGACTGTGTCCTTGTGAGATGAGGAGTCACACAGAGACACATAGGGAAGAAGGCCACATGAAGGTGGAGGCAGAGACTGGAGTGACATGGCTATGAGCCAGGGAACGCCAAGGCATTGGTGATCACCAGAAGCGAAGAGAGAGGTGTGGAACAGATTCTCCCCCAGAGCCTCTGGAAGGGATCGCCCCCTTCCCACACCTCAACACCTCGCTTTTGGACTGCTGGCCTCCTGGACTGTGAGAGAAAAAATTTCTGTCTTTTTAAGCACCCAGTTTGTGATAATTTGTTATGGCAGACCTAGGCAACGCATCTTTCATATTTTTTAAGCCTCAATTTATTCTCACAGTGATCTATGAAACTGTGGAACTTCATAAACGGGTGTTTCACATCATTTAGGTATTTTAAAATATCTTTCTTCTACATTCCAAAGGTTTGTTTGGCTTGGGACTGGCTTTCTAAAGTAGGTGTTAATTTCTCTCCCATTCCTTCCCCTCTCAAAAGTCTGAAGGGTAAGGACTGATGAAGACTTATCTTCACAAATTTAGATGCTTTCTCACATTTCTTTCTAGTTGCTTCTAAGAACTTGACTTTGTCTTCTAGACTTAAGAAATTAACACATTTGAGGGAGACTTGTCTCTGATGAAGGTTTGCTTCTGAGTTGGCACTGTAGGCCCTTTGGTAGCTTTTTTTTTTTTAATTTTATTGTATTGAAGTAAGAACACTTAACATGAGATCTACTCACCTAACAGAATTTTAAGTGTACAATGCAGTGTTCTGACCTAAAGGGACAATGCTGTGCAGTAGATAAATGTCTTTGTGTTTAAAGTTTTCTTTAATTCTTAACTGTAGTTTCCATGTGGCTGGCTTGTCTCTGGAACACTTAATTCCTTGAGACTAAAGATGGGTATTGGTTATTTTGGACCAGCTTCTTTTGCACTGTGATTGGCAGTTGGTATTCTTCAGCTGGGTCTTGGTTTGCTCTGACAACACATTTTCAGCAGTGAGGAATCTGGCTTCAGTGTATCACTGTTTTTCATTCCTCCATGGAATGAAAATTTATATCCTCAGTTTACATCAGGCTTTAGGCATCACAAGCATATTCCTACTAGGAGTCATTATATCTTCTCTCCTTTGGAAAATAATCTTTCCTCCTGGACATAATTGTAGTAGTCATTGTAAAAAACTTGGAAAGTAACTAAAGGAAGAAGGTAAAAGTCACCGCTCATTCTCCCACTAGTGATAATCAATGTTAACACTTTAATGGATTTCTTTCCAATTTTTCTCCTAGTTACACACACACACACACACACACACACACACACACACACACACACACGTACACTACATGTGTGTTTGACTCTTGCAGTGTCAGAAATAGGCTTACTTATACTTCAGACTGAGCTATTGCACTGGCTACTGAATATATTCTTTAGCCTTTGTTTCTTTTTAGTTTAGCAGCAGAACTTGAACTAATTTTAATTTTTTAAAGAGTAGCTCATTATTTTGACATGCATCTTGCTGGCCTGTTTTGTTTTCTCGTTTCCCTTCATTTCAAATGTTTCTACTGTTTTTTGGAATGCTTTAACTGAGAGAAGGCGCCTCTCTGGGTTATTTGCTGAACTGAATTCCCACATATCTTCTCATTACTTGTCTTATTTTACAAATAGAACATGGTATCAGATTCAGATTTCCCACCTCCCTGCCCAGCATGCCTTCCATTGCACCAAAGGAAAACACCATGAGTGGCAGACCGAGACGCTAAGATTGAAGCATAAGAAGGGAAAGAAGACATATGCTTGTTTCATCTGTGTTTTCTCTGAGTAGTGTATGAGAGGGTTTCAAACCTTAGTTCCTGTATGAATCATAATGCAGCTGGTTCAACATGCAGATAGATCCCTGAGCCCTGTTCCGAGACTCAGATTTGGAGACCTGGGCTGGTGCTTGGGACTTAGTATTTTCAACAAGCTCTAATAGTTGAAGCTGAGGCAGGTGGTCTTTTGACCACATTCTACAAAACACCATAACAGGCTGGAAACTCTTGGAGAGCAAGTATATTTTCTTAGGTACACTTCATAGAGCGTTTTCCACAGAGTGGTTCAGAAATACTTATCAATTATAAGGACAGCTGACTATCTCAGCCAAAGCTGCTGCTAGCCCCTAGGGCGCCATTGTGCAAACTAGAAGGCGTCCCTCCAGGCGGACATAGTCCCGAGGGAGCATGGCCTGCCTGGGGGACCACAGGTGAGATTTTAACCCACACCTGTTGGCTGGCTGGGTACCTTGTGCTATCCAATTGTATGCGATGACCTCGATCACAGTCACCATTTGCCACCATGACCCCTTCCCAACACAGGTCTTTTTAATTTAAAAGAGAGTTGAGCATTTGAGAGGCCTACTTGCAGCCAATAAAATTCCATTTAGGTAGGGCTTGGTCCTGCTTCAGGGAACACTCATCACCTTCTGCTTTCTGAGCTATACCCTATGATTTCAAGATATCACCCAGAATAATTTGTAGGTTTTGATGGCAAGCTAGGGTTCTAAATAAATAAGCTAGAGGCAAGGAGGCCATTCAAGAAGCAAAGAAGACATGACTAGGCCTCTTTAATGTCCCCAGGTGAAGGTAATCACTGAACCACAGTTCTTATGCTGTATAGGAGGGCAAAGTCCTGGGACACTGTAGGCTGCTGAGTTCCCCTCTGGTTGGTCTGCTTGATCTTCTGAGCGGCTCTTCCAGTGGCCTGTGGATGATTCTTACCTTCTGTTTTGATCCTTAGGGCTGTCCGGACCAGGGCAAACAGGGTGGCATTGAACATGACTGTCCCATCGCTGTTCAGAGGCATGTTCATGGAGACCAGGCGCTGAAGGGGAAGGAGAGGCAAAGCTGGTGATTACAGCCAGTGGCTCTCAAAGGACACACTGAACCATCACAGCAAGAGGATGCTGCGAAGGAGCCTTGACAATTGTGTGCGTGTGTCGGGAGCAGGGGCAGGTGGGGATAAGCATGGTCGCTGAAAGGTATTTAAAACCTGTTCTGGGGAGAATCTTGGCTCTGCCACAAGTACTCTCATCCACTGCAGAGAGAGAGAGAGAGGAATGGAATCTGTCTTTATTAGACCCTTGCTTCCAACCCCCTTCCCCGCTCAAATGTTGCTCAGGCAAATGGGCGTGTTCTCTACCGGCAACAAAGAAGAGCTGTGTGCAGACATTTGTTGGGTGCCCACATGCCAGCCAGCATTCATCCCAAGTCCCAACAAGAGAGACCATAACGGGAGGGTTGCTTGCAGGAGGTGCAGTGTATTTTCTGTATTTTGAAAAATCTGCCTCTACATCAAGCTGGATCGGAAGCTTGCTGACACTGGATAGGATTGGATTGCCCTCTTCCCTCCTCTCCCACTGCCCCCAAAATTGCTGCCACTGCACTGTGCTCGGTGTGGGGCCCTTAGCACACACCAGGGTCATTATGAGAAAGAGCACCATGAAATTCATTCTGGCATCTGCTCTCAGGATGTGGTCAAGGATATTATTCATTAGATCACAAGGTGTTTTCCCGTTAATCATAGTGCCAGGAAGGGTTATAAATACCCTGAGTGACTGGATCTCTGTGATTCTCATGGACAGTGTGAATTTTATAGTGGTCACTGGGAAGCTTAACACTTAATCCGCAACCTGTCCAGGCCCGTCTGGAGGCCTGGGTAGACACGTTGCAGCCTCGTGTGGGCAGCACTCACCCCTGCTCTTGTTTTCCACTCGGCTTTACCTTACATTTATTTAATTTGTGCTCTTTTTTTTTTCTAATATCTTCTAAACCCTTGCAAATCTTCTAAAAAAAATTTTTTTTGGACAGAAATGGAGGTACAAGTGAGAAAAAACTGAGTTCCACACAGCACAGGTAGAAGGTTCTATGTTCCTTCAAGTGTCCATTTTCCATGAGCGGATTATCCACAGAGCTGAATTTTTCTATTTGTGTTTCTACAGCTCTCCGACACCACTTCCCCCCAGGCCTTTTCAGCTTGCTATTATTGCAACACGGAATATAGAAAGGTGATAATGGGACTTGAAAAAAAGAAGGGAGAGAGGAAATGATACTCTTCAGCAAATGCTGGGCTCCAAGGTTGGGATTACAGTGAGGCAAGAGAGGTGCCTGGGCACACAGTTTAGGGGGCACTCACTCTCCAGGCCATGCAAGGGCCACAGAGGCAAGAGTTGGGTCTAGCAGAACCTAGGGTGTTTGTCTTAACCTTTTTTGGGTCATGGACTCACTTAGCAATCTGAGGAAACCCTCTCCCTGGTACAATTTGTGAGTGTTCCAGTGGTTCTGTGTACAATTTCAGGGCTTTGCGGACCTATGAAGCCATCGTGTGCACTCTCTAATGGCCTGCTGGTCCCGATCCATCCACCCT
>NW_011888918.1:2122258-2126166 GCF_000151845.1 Pteropus vampyrus
CCCATCGCTGTTCAGAGGCATGTTCATGGAGACCAGGCGCTGAAGGGGAAGGAGAGGCAAAGCTGGTGATTACAGCCAGTGGCTCTCAAAGGACACACTGAACCATCACAGCAAGAGGATGCTGCGAAGGAGCCTTGACAATTGTGTGCGTGTGTCGGGAGCAGGGGCAGGTGGGGATAAGCATGGTCGCTGAAAGGTATTTAAAACCTGTTCTGGGGAGAATCTTGGCTCTGCCACAAGTACTCTCATCCACTGCAGAGAGAGAGAGAGAGGAATGGAATCTGTCTTTATTAGACCCTTGCTTCCAACCCCCTTCCCCGCTCAAATGTTGCTCAGGCAAATGGGCGTGTTCTCTACCGGCAACAAAGAAGAGCTGTGTGCAGACATTTGTTGGGTGCCCACATGCCAGCCAGCATTCATCCCAAGTCCCAACAAGAGAGACCATAACGGGAGGGTTGCTTGCAGGAGGTGCAGTGTATTTTCTGTATTTTGAAAAATCTGCCTCTACATCAAGCTGGATCGGAAGCTTGCTGACACTGGATAGGATTGGATTGCCCTCTTCCCTCCTCTCCCACTGCCCCCAAAATTGCTGCCACTGCACTGTGCTCGGTGTGGGGCCCTTAGCACACACCAGGGTCATTATGAGAAAGAGCACCATGAAATTCATTCTGGCATCTGCTCTCAGGATGTGGTCAAGGATATTATTCATTAGATCACAAGGTGTTTTCCCGTTAATCATAGTGCCAGGAAGGGTTATAAATACCCTGAGTGACTGGATCTCTGTGATTCTCATGGACAGTGTGAATTTTATAGTGGTCACTGGGAAGCTTAACACTTAATCCGCAACCTGTCCAGGCCCGTCTGGAGGCCTGGGTAGACACGTTGCAGCCTCGTGTGGGCAGCACTCACCCCTGCTCTTGTTTTCCACTCGGCTTTACCTTACATTTATTTAATTTGTGCTCTTTTTTTTTTCTAATATCTTCTAAACCCTTGCAAATCTTCTAAAAAAAATTTTTTTTGGACAGAAATGGAGGTACAAGTGAGAAAAAACTGAGTTCCACACAGCACAGGTAGAAGGTTCTATGTTCCTTCAAGTGTCCATTTTCCATGAGCGGATTATCCACAGAGCTGAATTTTTCTATTTGTGTTTCTACAGCTCTCCGACACCACTTCCCCCCAGGCCTTTTCAGCTTGCTATTATTGCAACACGGAATATAGAAAGGTGATAATGGGACTTGAAAAAAGAAGGGAGAGAGGAAATGATACTCTTCAGCAAATGCTGGGCTCCAAGGTTGGGATTACAGTGAGGCAAGAGAGGTGCCTGGGCACACAGTTTAGGGGGCACTCACTCTCCAGGCCATGCAAGGGCCACAGAGGCAAGAGTTGGGTCTAGCAGAACCTAGGGTGTTTGTCTTAACCTTTTTTGGGTCATGGAGTCACTTAGCAATCTGAGGAAACCCTCTCCCTGGTACAATTTGTGAGTGTTCCAGTGGTTCTGTGTACAATTTCAGGGCTTTGCGGACCTATGAAGCCATCGTGTGCACTCTCTAATGGCCTGCTGGTCCCGATCCATCCACCCTAGAATGGACATCTTCCAGGTTGTCTGGGTGGTGCAGCTTGATGGGGCAGCACATTCTGCTCTTAATGGAGTCCTTCGTTCAGGACTGGGCACATGGCTCCCTGCGGTATGAGGCGTTCACTTATTTTTCCTTTACAGAATCTGAGAACTTATTGCTGGAAGGAACCTTAAAACATAACCTGGCTCAGGCTCATTTCTTTGGCACATAAAATATTGTCTTCACTCCCTTAAAGGATCAATGGCCTGACCAAGGTCACAAGACAAACAGGCATCTTGCCTCCCATATTGTCTCTCTTTCTCCCATGAACCCAGGTCATCTCTTACTTTGCAAGCCACACGGTGAGGGCACAGCTTCCCAAAACCCAATGGGGGCTGAATCCGCCGGAGCAGGGTCACCACGTCTAGGTGTTTGATACGACCCCTAGGAGAGGAAGGAGAGAGAAAGGTCAGTTAGGCCATGGTCTCGGCCACCAGCCCAGGACTCATGTACCTGAGAGGCGGGAGCCCATGTATATGAGGAACTCTCCATAGCTGTAGTAGCCCTATTGGTCAAACTCAGTGCAGAGTTGCAGAATTGCATGGTAAAACTCCAAAAGCAATGTGTACATGTTTAGATTTTAATAGGCAATTTTCCAGTGGTGCCGTGTTCAAGGTGGAAAGGATTTTCATAGTGCAATGAAATTCTCAACACCTACTTGCTGCGTTAGTTAACTAACCACTTGACCAAAAGGTGTTTGTTGAGTGTCAGTCAAATGTGATTGATTGACAAGACTGTCCTTGGACCTGAGGCACGAATGGAGTTGAGATCTACCTGGCCATAAACATCCTAATTGAGTACCTACCAGTTATTCCTATATAACACTAGAACCTCTTATTTTTCCATTCAACTGAAAATAGTAGATATGTTCTTGACTTAGCCAAAGATACCGGGCCTCCGATTACTGGGCCTTGATCTTGACCCTGGGGCCTGGTGTAATTCAGTGTTTCCCACCGATCCACCCAATGCTAACCTGTCTTGACCCTCTTCTACAGAAACGGTCGCTCAATCCTCTCTCTCAGCTTTGGGAATCAGAATTTCCCTCTGGGAACTTACTTGGCTTCAGGGTCATACTCTGCCCAGATTCTTTTAAATTCATCCAGATGGTGGGGACCAAGGATTGACCAGTCCCTTGTCAGGTAGTCAAAGTTGTCCATGATGACAGCTACAAAGAGGTTGATGATCTACAGAGCACAGAGATTATGATGAGTCCCCTAAGAGGACCTTCGTGCACACTTGAATTCACTTTGCCAGGAGTGCCATGCATGGCAGAAGCCAACATTTCTAAAGACCAGCCATATGTCACCATTTACAACACCAGCCCCTGGAACTCGGGCCTCTTGGATGTGAACTTGACACAGCTGCCCTCAGAGTTGTACTAGGCTGCTGGGTAGGGCTGTCAAGGACAGAGGGTGACTTTATCCACCACCTTTCTCTCATTCCCCTTCACAGTGCCGAAAAAGTCTAAGTTGCCTCTAAGCCTCCCCAGATATCTCCTCTGTCCTCTGGTCAGTGACACCATGACAAGAGCCAAGAATGGACGAGAGAGATGCTGGTTGAGCTTGCGCTGGCCCAGGCTTTCTGCCCTTATCTCAGCGTGGTTGGATGTTCCTACTGACTCAGTCGTTCCACGCGAGCTGCTCCACTGGGGTCACCCTGACCGTGAGCTGCAGAGATGGCGGGCTCGGACTGCCCTGACTGGCACGCTCATTCCCCGTAGTTGTTTAGTCCCACCTCAGCTCACCAGGAAGGCACAGAGCATGTAGAAGCTGATGAAGTAGAAGACGGCGAAGCTGCTGCCACAGGGCGTCTCCCCTTCTGTGCTGTTGCTGGGCTCCGACTCTGGGGCACACTTCTTCCCTGGCATGCAAGCCAACATGATGTCCTGCCACGCCTCCCCGGTGGCACACCTGGGGCAGAGAGGTGGGAGAGCCCAACACCCATGGAGCCAGGGCCGTACCTCTGGCTCCTTCCCCAGCTCCTTGCTCCTGCCCCTTCCCCAGAAGGAATAGCTAAACTGAATTTGGTGTTGATCATTCCCTGAATGCTCTGATAAGCTCCCGAAATATGAAAATACATACCATTGTATGTATTTTAAAACTTTATATAAATAGAAACTTTATATAAATAGAAACAAACTGTACCTTTCTGAAAACTCTTTTTGTAATCCATGTTAAATTTCTGAGATTTAGCCATCTGGATACGTTTGAGCTCTAGTTCATTCATCTTAATTGCTGTACAGGTATATACTCTATGAACATACCATTTAAAAAATCCACCCGCCTGCTAAGG
>NW_011888918.1:2127458-2128744 GCF_000151845.1 Pteropus vampyrus
GCCCTTTCATTCTATTCCATAGGTTTATTTTTCTTACCTGGTACCAATGTATCACATGGCCTTAATAACTACAACTTTATAGTTAAGTCTTGCTCTCTCATAGAGAATGACTCTGTCCAGCTTCAAAACTGTCTTGGCTATTCCACAGACATGATAGAATCAGCTTGTCAAATTCCATGAATAATCCTGTTCTGTATTTTACTGAAATTGCATTAAGATATAGATTAACTTGGGGAATTTGACATCTTTGTGATATTAAGTCTCTTAGCCATAAACATGACTTATCTCTTTATTTAGGCCTTATTTCATATCTTTTAATAAAATTTTATAATTTCCTCATATGTATCTTTTGTTAGGTTATTTCTATGTATCTTATTTAAAATAAATAAAATGTTCTATTGTAAATGAACACTTTGGCTATTCACATTGGCTATTCACATTTAAAAAGTTATATTTTCTCTTTGCAGCTGATATAAAGAAAATACAATTGATTTTATGTACAGAAGATTCGTTGAACTTTCTTCTTAGTTGAGCAGTTTCTCTTGTGTAGTCTCGATAGGCAATCATTTTTTAAAAGGTGTTGTATTTGTTTGTTTTATTTTTTATGTGTGTATTTTCTGTGTAAAATACACATAACAAAACTTACCATCTTAGCCATTTTTAAGTGTACAGGTTAGCAGTATTAAATATATTTACATCATCGTGAAGCCATCGCTACTACCCATCGCCATCTCTTTCATCTTGTAAAATTGAAACTCTATGCCTATTAAACAATAACTCTCCCAAACCCTGACAATTCACTATTATAATTTGTCTTTATGAGTTTGACTAAGTATCTCATTTAAGTGGAATCATACAGTATTTGTATTTGTGTAACTGGCATATTTCACTTAGCATAATGAACTCAAGATTCACCTATGTTGTAGCATATTGCAGTATTTTCTTCCTTTTTTAAGGAAGAATAATATTCCATTTTATGTATATACTACATTTTGCTGATCTATTCATTGATCGATGGACACTTGGGCTGCTTCTACATTTTAGCTATTGTGAATAGTACTGCTATGAACATGGGTATAGAAATATCTTTCCAAGACTCTGCTTTCAATTCTTTTGGCTATATCCCCAGAAGTGGAATTGCTGGATCATATGATCATTCTGTTTTAAATCTTTTGAGTAACCACCACACTGTTCTCCATAGTGGTTGTACTGTACCATTTTATATTCCCACCAACAGCATACATAGTTTCCAATTTCTCCACTTTATGTTTTTTGTTTTTTTTTTT
>NW_011888918.1:2128794-2129200 GCF_000151845.1 Pteropus vampyrus
TTCTCCATAGTGGTTGTACTGTACCATTTTATATTCCCACCAACAGCATACATAGTTTCCAATTTCTCCACTTTATGTTTTTTGTTTTTTTTTTTGGTAGTAGCCATCCGAATGAGTGTGAGGTAGTATCTCGTTATAGTTTTTATTTGCATTTCCCTTATGATTAGTGATATTGAGCATCTTTTCATAAGCTCATTGGCTATTCACATATCTTATTTGGATAAATGTTTATTCGAGTCTATTTTTAAATTGAGTTTTTGTTGTTGAGTTTGGCAATCATGTTTTTGGCTTTTAATTTTGTTTCTTCTCCAATTCTTACCCTTTGATTTATTTTTCTTATTTTATTGCATTGGATAAAACTTGCAGTATAATGTTAACTAAAAAACGTGATAACATATGATCTTAT